>NW_003852402.1:28848913-28945749 GCF_000181295.1 Otolemur garnettii | reverse complement strand
CCTGTGGTCCCAGCTACTTGGGAGGCGGAGGCAGGAGACCCGCTTGAGCCCAGGAGTTGGAGGTTGCCACGGCACTCTACCCAGGGAGACAGCTTGAGGCTCTGTCTCAAAAAAAAAAAGAACTTAGATAAGCTAAGGACCTGTCTTTTTCTCTTTCCTTGTCTGTTTAACAGGGCTAATGTGCATGTTAAAGGAATATATCTATGTGTACACACACATAGTCACGTACCACATAGTAACATTTCAATCAGTGATGGACCATATAGGTGATGGTGGTCCAGTAAGATTAAATGCCTAGTGACTTCATAGACAAGGTAATATGGTAGCACATATTTCTTTTTTTTTCCTTTAGCACAAACATATTTATTTATTAACCAAAGGGAGGAACTTAATTAAACCAACACTTTGAAGTAGTTGCATGTAAAGTATTTGTGATAAAGGTAATTGAATAATAATGATAATAAAGCATTATGGAGACTGGCTCCTTGAACTGAGCTTGTTCATTCTCATAACTAATTCCTGCCCAGAGTGATGGTGGAATTTTCATTCTACTTTTTCATGGATCCGAATACAGGTGACATTTTTCATGATGCATTCCACCACGAATTTCCCATCTGTCAATTTTCAGGTTATCATGTTTTCTTTGCCAACTCATTCTTGATGTTGAACCAACGTGCCATTTGTACATTTGCAGACAATCTGAGTTTTTCTGCCATCAGCTGTAATTTCTTCAAACTTCTTTTCCAAGACACAAGAGAACTGTGTTGTTTTCAAAGTGCTCTCAGTTTTTACAGTGAGGTTTTTGGCATCACAAGTGCTAATACAATGTGGTGTGGCCATTGTACCCATTTTTTTCATAGATCTCACCCTACTCCTGGTTCCTCCTTGTATTCATGAAAGCCTTTGCTGTCCACCAGTCACCATCATCCTACAAGCTGCTGAATGTTGGCCACGGTGGTGTGAGCAGAGGAGGGTCCACTGTGGGACACATCTGTTGCAGTATTTCTGAAAAGACTGGCTTCCTCCTCAAAGAGCTTCAGGCATGCCTGTCAGGACGTAATTTAGAAGAAGCCGTTGTTATTATAGGGAACGACAGCTCCGTGCATGTTATTACCCCGAAGACCTTCTGGTGGGACTTGTATGTGTTTGTGTGTTACGTTTTAACAGAAGTATTTAAAAATTAAAAAATTAAAAATGCTTATAGAGTGAGGCTATAAAGAAATGCAGTGGTTTTTGTAGAGTTGTGTAACACATTTAGTTTTAAGCCAAGTGGTAGTATAGAAGAGTCAAGAAGTTTTCAAGAATTCAAAAGTTTGTAAAGAATTACAGTAAACTAAAGTACATTTATTATTGAAGAAAGAGAAAAACTTTTAAGATAAATTCTGTGTAGCCTAAATGGTTGCGGTTTATAAAGTCTACAGTAAGGTATAGTAATGTCCTAGGGGTTCATATTCATTTAACACTTGCTCACTGGCTCACCCTGAGCGACTTCCAGTCCTGCAAGCTTCATTCCTGCCAAGTGCTACAGTCAGGTGTACTGTCTTTGCCCTTTTACTTTTGTACCTCCATTTTATTGTAGCATTCCTAAGGATAGGTATGTTGACATGCATAAATACCATTGTGTTACAGTTGCCTAAGGTATTCAATACAGTAGCATGCCACACAGGTTTGTAGGCTAGGATCAATAGTTTATACCACAAATGTAGGTGTGTATAAGTTTGCGTAAGCATACTCTGCGATGTGCACACAGCGAGGAGGTCACCTAGCAATGCATTTTGTAGAATATAAGCCTCTTGTTTATAAACAATGCATGACTGTATACAATTCTGTGTATGTAAAGGATTGTAGTAAGCATTTAATAAAACAGGATATAATTGGCTTGATGTATAGCAAGGACTGGCCTAGCCTATGTGTCATTTGGGATGAAAAGATTTCCTATGCATCTGCTTTCTCCCCATACATTCACGTGAAATTTCCCCCGCACTGTTCCTGCACTCTGTCACTGCAGCTAAAAGAGGTTAGTCTAGAGTTTGGCCAGTCATAGAGACCCATACCAGGTGAAAAATATCTGTGTTTGTGGGGAATGGAGGCAAATTTCTCATCTAGGGGAGTGAGCTTTTCTGGATCTCCTACGTACCAACCTGTACTGGTTTTGTTTGCTTTTTAGAACAGGACTTGATGACATATATTAATAGTTAAGATCATATTGATCTGACACTCTGCAACAAAGTTTCTCAACCTTGAAACTATTGGCATTTGGGGTTGAATAATTCTTTGTGGGGGGGGGTGGAGGTGCTGCCTTGTGAGTTATGGGAGCATCCTTGACCTCTAGTAACGAGACGTGAGTAGCAATATCCCTACTCCAATAGCCTAGAAAGTCTACAGATGTTGCCAGATGTCCCTGGGCAGTAGAAAGTATAAAATCTTTCCCCTGGTGCACTGCGCTGCCCTGCAGCCTCCCGGGTATGGTGCACAGCAACTGCACGGTGTGTGGCCTCATTTCATGGATGCTTATATCTGTGTATGCAATGAGTAGAAAGCACTTTTTTTTTTTTTTAGAAAGCATTTTAATTTTGCTTTATTTGAAATGTAGTTGCGACTTTCTCATTGGTTGATTTGACTGTTTACTAAGCTCATTAAGCCAGTAGCTTGCAATAGGGATCACAAGGCTGTCTTTACTAAAATAAAATATTTCATTAGAAAAACACAAATTAAGATGTTGGGACTGTGTGAACCATATCTGTGTCCCAATTAATAGCACTTGGAAAATAATCCTTCAGTGGCATTTCCAGAACTATTTCTATTACCATCTAATGGAAATTGCCAGTAGTATCAAAAACTCATTTTAGGGCATCACAGACTATCGGAGGACCATACATTTCCTAATGTGTGTACTGAAAGTAGGTGTCAAATACTCTCAAAGTCCTTTAAAGAAGTGGCAAGGGATGGCCAACTGGTTTATAAATGCTTCTGCTCACCATGCCTCCTGGATCAAAGCCTTCTCTGTACATGCCCCCAAACTCTTCAGTGATTTTTATAAAACGTTTTTCTTTCTTTCAAAATAATTTAAAACTCATCAAAAACTAAAAAGCAGATTATGGAAATGTTGATTTGCTTTCCTCAAAAAAAAAAAAAAAGAAAAAATATATATAATTATCAATTGAAAACCTGGCTAGTGCTGGAATGGTAGCAGGATTATAATATCAAGAGCATGCGCCCTGCAGTGACAAGCCTCCTCTGACAATTCTCCTTCAGGATAAAATCCCAAATGCCCGTCCTGGGGTTCTTCATGGTCCATGTGCTGCATGTCCGTTCTCACTTTGCTCCCAGGTGTCATGCCCTGCACCCTCTGTGCTCAAGCTACTTAGTCTGGGTAGTTTCCTGAACCTCTCTCTGTGGGCTTCCAGCCCCAGTCAGTGCCTTCATAGGCATTCCCCCCCCCCCAGGTTTTGTTTGTTTGTTTGTTGTTTATTTTTGAGACAGAGTCTCAAGCTGTTGCCCTGGTTAGAGTGCTGTGGCATCACAGCTCACAGCAACCTCAAACTCTTGGGCTTAAGTAATTCTCTTGCCTTAGTCTCCCAAGTAGCTGGGACTATAGGTACCTGCCACAACACCCAGCTATTTTTTTTTTTTTGTTGTTGTTGTTGTTGCAGTTGTCACTGTTGTTTTAGCTGGCCCAGGCAGAGTTCAAACCCGCCAGCCTGAGTGTATGTGGCTGGCGCCCTACTCACTGAGCTACGGGGGCCTCCTCCCCCCAAGTTGTCATGAAACCAACTCCTAATACAGACTATGATTCAGCTCAAGGGTTGGTTGCTGTGGAAAGTCCTCTGTTGACTCAGTTTGAGTTACACCCTGAGGTCTGTCTGGCCAGGCTTCCACTACACTGACCAAAACCCCGGGGGCCATACTCTGAACTGCATGGCTGCATCTGTGCCCAGGCCACCTCCTGTGGGCTACGTGTGGTCAGTGACTGAGTGTGGAGAGACTAAAACAGAACCATCCCGGGAACATGGACTCTTCTGGTTCTTACTTTGCCAGCCTCTCTGGATTTTCCATAAACTACCTGGCAGGCTTAGAAATGATCACCCACAATAAGGCTTGTTGACTGCTCTCAAACTTCTTCACTTCCTTCTCATGTTTTCTCAGAGACATTTCCCTTAAGAAAATTTTCTGTATGTTTAATCCTACTTCTGCTTCTCAGAGGACCCAGAGTAATCCACACACATCCCTGTGTATATCTCTGACTAAGCACCCAATTATACTATATTGTGTTTGTAAATTTATTAGTTGATGTTCTACACTATGTTAGGATCTTTTTGTCACTGGGATTGGGTCTTCTTTATCTCTATCCTCAGAGCAATATTTAGAAAGCCTTCAATACACGTCTGTCAAAAGAAAGACTAATTCACTCACTTCACTGAGCTTTCAATCCTACAGGCAAACATGACTCAATCCATTTAAAAAATTGACTTACTGCAAGGACTCTGGTTGCTATAGGATACAGAAAACTATTAAGATAGTTCTCTATCTCTCAGCTTATCGTTCCAGAGATAGAAAAAGAGAAATACATTGTGCTCATATAAGGTTTTGTGTGCGTGTGTGTGTGTGTGTGAAAAGTAGTATTAAGAAATTTAGAGAAAAGAAAAGTCATTAGGGGTTGAGAAAATAGTATAAGTTTCATCAGCAATAATACTATGTATTTCACATGACAATTACAGATTGTTTACCCAGATTAAAAAAAGGATGCCTAATAGGTAATCAAAATGATGAAAATAACTTTTTTAAAATGGGATTGGGCATGGTGTCTTTGGGCATACGTAGACTATTTCACTTACCATAAAGTGTTCATTTAGGGTCAGATGATAGATCACTTTAAATGTCAGGTGGAAGAACTATTTTATAAAATATTTCACCTCCTTTTCTGGACACTAGTTTCCCGTGCGGGGCTTCTTGCTGTTCCAGGAACTTTAAGAGTGCTTCTACCCCAGGGTCTTCTGGCTTGCTTAGGCTTTAGTATCATTCATTTTTCTCCCTTCCTTACCGTGTTTTCAGTGCCTCCTTTCCCACCATAGTACTTAAGGATTCAAAACCGTTCCAACATTTAGCCCTACCATTTACGTTCTGTGTATAGAACTTTAAAAATACTGTTTATTTTTTTTACCTCCTTGCTAAAATGTAAGCTCAACGAGTAAATAGGATTTGGGGCCTTCGCCTCACTCTTGTATTTTCATTGTTTGAACTAGTATGTAGCGTATAGTAGGCATTGAGAAAATAATTTCTGGATGAATTAAAATTAGAGAATTGCTAAAGCTTCCAAAATGAGGATGGAAATACATAGTATGTGTGGTATTTTAAAGCAATGGCTAAGAAAAAATTACATGCATCTGGAATCAGCAGAATGAGTTACTTAGGGTGGAAGTGATGATGAGAGGCAGGGAAGAAAAGGTAGGGGTCATTGCAAGCTGACAAGGGCCAGGACAGTACTAAGGGTCATGTTCGTAAAAACAATGGTTCTCAAAGTCTGACCTCTAAACCAGCAGCAACATCATCACCTGGGGTTTTGTTGGGGGTGCATATTCTCCGAGCATACCTCATACCTGCTGCATCAGAAACTCTAGAGAGGGGGTCTTGAGGGACACTAAATTGACAACAGATGTACAGGAAATTACTACTGTAGACAGTGGGTGCAGGACCTGGCTTAATTGGAAATTACATCAAAATTGGGGAAAATACGAAATTATCATTATCAATATGAAATTATTACAAAAAATGATAATTCCATTAAAAGGAATAGAAAATGCAGAAAAATAGTTCATAACAGAAAATGGAAAATATTTTAAAATCACCTTGCTACCTGTTATCTACTAATCTGTCACTTATTTATCAGTTTGTATACGTACCACTCCATACATATTTGTTTGCTAAAAAGTTTTAGTGTTGTACAAAATTTTTGAATTAAATTTATTGTGTTTAATCTGTTTCTTGACAATCAAAGTGACAAAGGATACAGATTAGATTATTTCAATTCTTTTTTATTATTATTATTATTTTAATTCTTTAGGGCTCTCTTACCATCCATTTGGAGCGATTCCCCAGATTTGGTGATGTTTAAAAATATCTGCAGCCTGTTAAGAGCTCATAGAACAGTTCCATGAACTTCATAAAGTTTTTACTATCAAGTTATCTGATACCTGAATTTTTTGAGTTATAAACATGAAAATGATAGCCATAAAAAATACCTAATGTAAGATGTACGTAGGGTAATATCAAAGTGACATTTCCTATACAATACTAAGAAGCAGGGAACTAAAATGTACTCTGTATAAATATTGAAGGAGGAAGAAAAATATAAATAGAAAAATCAGTTGCATTTTCTATTATGAACTGAAACTAAGGAAAGAAAACAAAAATACCATTGATACTTCCCCCAAGCTTAAGGATATCGTTGTAAAAAAAAAATATTTCTAGAAATTAATGGAATTTCACAAGCTCCAGATTGTTTGGCATTGCCTACAGGAAAATCGGGGCGGGGGGGGAATAGCCTTCTGTATTCTTTGAATTTAATTGTTATTTCCTCTACAATTCTTTGGAACCTTAATCAATACTTCAAACCTCAGTAAAACCTTGTCTCATCTTGACATCAAATAGATGTACATAATAACAGTTATTTTAGAGAACACTTCTTTCTCCTAAATGCTCATGCTGCTAAATTACTGTGGAAATAATTTAATTCAAATAGTAGCTGCACTTAGAAAAGGCAGAGTGCTCAGCTGGCTCTTGGTCAAAAACCGACTGCAGGGGCTGCTTCCTTCAGGTTCCCTTGTGATCTCAGCCTTCCACATATTTTAATGGACAGTGGAAGTGAAATAAATATAGGTTTAATTGATGAGTGCCTGCTGGAAATTTTCAAATGAAAGGAACAAAAGCATACTACTCTTCATTGATTCATTAAATATTTCAAAAGAAAAATAAGACTAAGAGATGAACTCTTTTTTGGGGGGGGATATTCACTTTTCTATCATACAAGTTTTTATACTGAATTAAAAGAGAACTCTTCAGTTCAATTTCATTGATTTATTTAGCATGTGATTTTTGTAGTACTAGAAAATTGCACTCATATTCAGATTCCTGCAATCTTATTTGTTTTCTACAGGATCAAATATCCTAAGCAGAAAAGTTTTGCTTTTTATATTAAGCTTTTTCAAAAAGAAATTACTCCCTTTGTTTTCTTTTTTCAGTATTTAACAAAACACCCGAACAGTTTTCTATAAGCTTTCAGGCTTTTATGTACCGGGTGGTAGGAAAACATATCAGACGATCATGTCTCCGCACAAATGTTTAGGCAATGTTCTCACTAAGAGCAAGTTGCCGTATCCAAGGACAATTTCCAGCCATTCTACTTTCTTATATCATTTTGAATCTCAGGTAAAGACCTTAATTATATCTATATTGTTTCAGTAATGAGAAAGGAAAGCTGAGAGCAGAAGAAACATAATACTTTTGCTCAGAGATATTATCAGCTTTGATTGCAAATAGACAATCAGATTTTCTTAAGCTATCAAATGAAATGAAGTCACGGTCATCAAAACTCTTCTCAACAGTATAAAAAACCAGAATTCTGACACATAACTGTAAGTTGCCCAATGGATCAAATGCACTAGACATAAAAGTAAATGTGCTATTTCATGATGATGGATTATAATTAGATGAAACATGAATAATTGCAATATTTTTAAATTTAAAAAGACTGCCCAATTGTTCTCCAATCTCTACTATGTAATAATGTCTGTAACTCTTATTGTTTCATTTATTCCAGGGTACGTGCTAAAGTCTTGACATAGAAAAGCTTATTTGATATGTAAAATCACTTAGGAATGTAGAGTCTATGTACTATTATTATTGTCATTTTACAGATCAATTTTGCCTAAAATCACACATACGATTACATGGAGAAGCGTTGAATTCAAAACAAAGGAAGTCAGTTTGGAGAATTCAAACTCAAAGATGTCCCTGATCATCCTTATAAAGATGTACTGAGTTTTGTAGAATTTTTAGGATGGTATATGAAATAATGGTTAAATAAAATTATTACATTTCGAAAGAGCAATTCAATAGTAATTATATTACTGACATGTTACACGATTGAAATTATAACAAGAATAAATTGGTATCCTTTCTTTCAAAAAATAAAAACATGTATATAATTAAAAACTCCTTGCCCATATTTCCCTCCACTACTTTTTACATTAATCAGGGTGGACGTGTTCAAAGCGAACAGTTTATCTGGTCAAAGCTTTTGTTGGTCTCTAGAACTCTCTGGGTGATTCAGGAATGTATCCACATTGGACTGTAGTCTGGTGGGTCATTCCTGGAATTATGTTTTTCTGCATATATCACTAGTGTTCCTAGACAATGTGAGGTTGTTTTGAAGTGATGTATTTTCTTTTTCATTCAGTTCATACCAAATACAGGGCTATTTTTACCTTATCTGGCATGAGGTGGGGGCAGGTAAAGATTTGGGGTTTTAGAGAGTCCAGAGTTACTCTCCCTCACTCAGACGTTATTATGTGCAAGTGTGCCTGTGCTAGTAAATCATTATGATAAGCAAGTATCCTAACTATTCTGATGTCAAAGGTTATAAGATTTGCTAATGTTATACATTCTTCTAATTTGTAAGTTGACATTTGCTGTCTACACATACAGAAACAAGCTAATAATTATTACAATTAAATTCAATACTTTTTTAATCAAAAGAAACTCTAAAGGACAAATGTCAAGAATGTATAAATGAAGACTCTCCTGACAAATAAAGAATCTCCTCCACAAAAAGGATATTTATCAATCAAAATGTAATGAAATTGGAAACCATCCCCCAAATATTGAAGAATTTAACCGACAGGATTGGTAATTAAAGCAGCAGATAATTCTCTTGCTACTGAAAAATATAATAAGTATTAAGGACTGAATTATAATGAAATAAGGATTTAAACTCAGCAGAATGTAATCTAAGAGGGAATCAGAGGGAAATATAGAATTCTGAATATACTAAAAATAAGAAAGATTGAGAACAAGCTGCCTTTCCATGTAACTGACAAAATATAATAAAAGGGAGCATGTATGAAAATACGAATGGAAGGTGTAAACTAGCAGTCAGAAATGAATTGCATATAACTTAAGTTTATTGATGAATTTTAAAAACATACATGTGATTATCTTAACTAAACCAGAAAAAGTCAATATCCATATGTAAAAGAAAAAAAAAACACTTAGACACAAAACAACTCGTTCCTAAATAATCTGTGGGTCTAAGAGGAGGTCTCGAAGGAAATTTAAAATGAATGAATGAAAAAGAAAATACATCACTTCAAAATTTGGATGACAAATCTCGAAAGAGAAATTTATAAAACTATATGTATTAGAAAAGAAGAAAAGTCTCAAATTAATAATCTTGACTCCCAACTCAAGAAGTAATAAAAAGAACTGCCAAACAAACTCAATTAAATAGATATAAGAAAATAATAAGAATAGAAACAAACATCAATAAAATCAAAAACAAGCAATATAAGAATCAATAAAACAACCACTTCTTTGAAAATATTGATCAAATCAATCAACTTCTACCAACAGTGTTAAAGATAAAAAGAAAGAAGACACAAATTACTAATATAACTAACTAATAAAATGGAGAATATGCCTATGGACCATGAGGGTATCACAAAAATCATAAAGAATTATGAAAAATCTCTGATTTAATGATCTCAAATTTAATAACGTAGATGAAATGGAAGGAAGTACCACAATTTACCCGGCCTGAAATAATTTGAAAAAATGGTAACAATTAAGGACATTATAATTTCATCCCCTCACCCCCGTGAAATATGCAGGCCAGGTGGATTCAGTGGGGAATTCCACCAAAATTTTGAAGTAAAATTAACACTAATCCTACATAAACTCTTGGAGAAACTATGATAGGAGAAACCTTTCCCTATTTATTTGATGAAGCTTGTATTACCATGAAATCAGTATCTGTTGGACATAAAATTACTTAGGAAAATATTAGCAAGTAGAATTCATAATATATAAAAGGTATTATATGCCATAAGTAAGTAGGGTTTATTCCAATGATGTAAGCAAAGCTGACTTAATATTTAGGAATTAATCAATGTCACCTACTGTATTAACAGGCTAAACACATGTAAATAAATCTATTGGTACAGAAAAAGCACTTGACAAAATGTAATACCCATTCATGACAAAAACATTCAGAAAACTAGAAATAGAGGAGAACTTCCACAGTTTATTAAAAAGCATCTATAAAATACCTAAAGTAATATATTTAGTGATGAAACACTGAATCCTTTTTTTTTTTTTTTTTTTTTTTGCAGTTTTTGGCCAGGGCTGGGTTTGAACCCACCATCTCTGGTATATGGGGCCAGTACCCTACTCCTTGAGCCGTAGGCACCACCCTGAATACTTTGTCTTTAGATTGGGAACAAAGCAAGGATGTCTACTCCCACCACTCTTATCCAACATAACTCTGAAAATTCTAGCCAGTGAACTTAGTCAAGAAAAGGAAACAAAAGGATTTAAGACCAGAAAGAAGAAATAAAATCCTCCCTTTTTGCAGAAGACGTAATTATTTAAATATAGAATTCTAAGGAATCTATACAAATTCTCTTAGAATTAATAAATCAATTAAGCAAAGACACTGGAAAAAAGGTAAACCTACATAAATAAATTGTATTTTAATATACTAGCCATGAACTTACAGTCACCAACATTTAAAATGCTATACTATTAATTACCACTAAAAACTAAAAATAAGGAAAGAAACAGTTATAAATCTAACAAAAGACATATGGTATTTCTATGCTGAAAATGCATCTAAGGAAACCAATCAATCAAGATCTAAATCAATGGAGAGGCATATTCCATTCATGGAAGACAACATAAAGATGTTAATGCTCCCCAAATTGATATACAAGTTTATTATTCTTCCTCTCAAAATTCCAGGAAGGTGGGTGGTAGGTATAAAAAATATTATTGTAATTTTTATGTGGAAAGTCAAAGAAACAAAAAGAAGTTAAATAATTTTGAAGACATAGAAAGTGCAAGAAAACAGTCCATCTGATTTCAGACCAATAGGATTACATAGCGATAGGAATCAATATTATGTGAAAAGTAGCATGAAAATAGACACAGAGTCTGATAGACCAGAAAAGAAGCACACAACATACCCACACAAATACACCCAAATAACTTTAGACAAAGGTGATAAATTGGTCTAATACAGGAAGGGTAACTTCTGCAACAGATATTGCTGGACTGATTGAACACCCATAGGTAAAAACTGAGCTATTGCTACTGAGACATCATACTTTATCCAAAAAATTGCCTCAAAATGAATCTCATGCTAAATTATAAAATGTAAAGCTATAAACTGTTCAGAAAAAAAAAAAAAACTATAGCATAAATTCTTCAGGATTTAGGGCTAAGGAAAAGGTTCTTGGCTCTTAGAGTAGATGCCAGAGAACAACCCATTAAATGAAAAACTGATAAACTGAACTTCAGCAAAATTAAAACTTTTTTTGTTCTGTGAAAGACCCTGCTAGGAGTATGAAAAAACAAGCTATAAAATACAAGAAAATATTTGCCAACCATATACCCATATCAGTATCTAGAATATATAAAACTAAAATTTCTTGAAACTCAACAGTCAAAATCAGAAATCCAGTCAGGAAATGGAGAAAAGACATGAAGAAACATTTCACAGGAGAAATTGTTCAGATTTCATATGCAGAAAAGAGGATATACTGATAAGCACATAAAATATGTCCCACCTTATTAGTCAGAAATTTTCATGGAATGACAACAGTAAGATATCATTACACTAAAAAAAATGACAACACAAATGCTGGCCACGATGTGTAGAAACCAGATCCCACCCCAGTCATTGCTGATGGGGATATAAAATAATAGAGGTACTTTGGAAAATATTTTGGCCACTTCATAAAAAGCTAAACAGGAAACTGCCTTGAGGTCTTCCAATTACACGCCTGGCCATTTATCTCAGAGAACTGAAAGCTTATGTTCACATTAAAACCTGTACACATGCTCGGCACCTGTGGCTCAAGTGGCTAAGGCACCAGCCACATACACCTAAGGTAGTGGGTTCGAATCCAGCCCGGACCCACCAAACAACAATGATGGCTGCAACCAAAAAATAGCTGGGTGTTCTGGCAGACACCTATGGTCCCAGCTACTTGGGAGGCTGAGGTAGGAGACTCGCTTGAGCCCAGGAGTTGGAGGTTGCTGTGAGCTGTGATGCAATAGCACTCTACCCAGGGGGACAGCTTGAGGCTCTGTCTCAAGCAAGCAAACAAACAAACAACAACAACAACAAAACCCTGTACACAGATGTGTGTAGTAGTTTAATTCATCATAGCCACAAACAGAGCAACCCAGATGTCCTTCCAGAAAGGAATACTCAAACACCCACACCATGCAACAACCTAGATTGACCTCTAGACAGCTGTGCTGAGTGATAGAAGCCAGTTGCAAAATTCTGACTGCACATAACACTGTTGAATTTAATGTTTTTTTCCTCTCATGTGTATCTACTGTTGTTTATCTCTTAGTTTCATATTAGGATTAAGTACGTGTTGTATACTTGCCTTTCCATTCTTGTGATACGTAACTAAGAATGTGCTTAACTCCACCCAGGTTAATACAAAAGGTGTACAGTCTTCATCTTTTTATGGCTGAATAGTATTCTACTATTCTATATAGTACCACAAAAATAATTTCTGTGGAAGTGGAAAGCTGCTCCCAACCCCTACCCATTGGCCAATCCAAGCCAATGACGTAATGCTCTGGTTATTACTGGAGAGAGGTAGTAACATCAGCTTTTCATGAGACTTAAAGAAGGCAGCTGCCTTTTTAAACATTTGCTGGTATTACAAGGGTGTCTGATGACATAAAACCGTAATGATTTAATAAAAACAAAAGCAGGAAGGGTGGCGCCTGTGGCTCAAAGGAGTAGGGTGTTGGCCCCATATGTCAGAGGTGGTGGGTTCAAACCCAGCCCCAGCCAAAAAAAGAAACTGAAAAAAAAAAAAAAAAAGAAAAGCAAGAAGTAGTCACACAGTATGTCTTTTCTTTATCTTTACATAATCCCCGCCCCAGGTCCGTTAACAATTTTATCAGACCCTAAGTACGTTTCTCTGTTTATAGAGACTGATATATGTTATCAGAGGTGATAAAGACGTGCAGTTTAGAACATTTACAAAGACAGATACTCAGCTTCGTTGGGTTCATGTACATTTTTATTTTCCCTCCTGAAATTATCAGTTATTTTCCACTTGCCTATCTTACTAAATACTAAAGTAGGTGCATTTTCTTTTAAAATAAAGGCTTTCATATGTTGTTGAGTCATAAAATAATGTACAGAAATGATTATCATGGAGAATTAAGTATTGGATTCAAATTATACTTGGCTCAATAATTACCTTGCTCCTGGGAGTTTCAGTAGAATATGTCACTCATATAGTTAGTGGCTATTTTATACTACCTGATGAATGCAGTCTCATTTTGCATGATGATGTACTAATCACCTTAGTCAGTGACTCAGGAATATCTCATCTTATTATGAGGTAAGTGTGGTAAAATGTACCACCTTTCACTTAAAAGTAATTATCGTCAGTCTTTTTATTCAAAGCAAAAGGGGAAAGGTCACTGCCATAGAGTTGAGGATATTTAAGTAAAAATGAACAATAGAACTGTATTGAACAAAGAGCAGTTGAATGTTTACTGTAAGGTGTATCGTTTGGCCTACTTGTCAGGAAATAACCCTTCAGAAGTAATAAATTACAATTAGCTTGTTAATCCAAGGAGCCCTAATACACTCTCCTCTGATTTTATAATTGCATTAATTAAAGCCACATTGATATAGAACTAGCTGCACTAAATACCCAACATAATTATCAAAAAAAAAATCTCTTGAGACATCTCCATGCTTAGGAATTGAGGACACATATTTTAATAATGGATTGTGAAAAGGATTTTGTGCTTTACACTCATCAGAGAGAAAATTAGAACAAAATTGCTAAGGGAAGAGAGGTTAAATACCTTTATTCTAAGCATCACATGATTTGAAATATATAAAAAAAGAAAACATGTTTTTTCCCTGTGTATTTTTGCAAGAGCAGCTTAAGAAAATAGTACTCCAGGGACAAGTTTGCAAAGCAATTCTGTACATTCTTCTCAGGCTTCTGCAAGCCTCGGGAATAAGGGAGTCGTCTTGGATTCAAATGAGATAAAACCCAGTAGGAAGCTTTTTCGTTTTGAAGTTCCCTACACTTACCTAGTATCCTCTCCAGGTAAATTTTTCTTGTAACCTTAAATTTAGAAACAAGTACTTTTCTCAAAAGAAATTCCCTTTTTTGTATTCTTGTATTCTTGATCTCCTGTGCATCTTAGAGAATATTAAGTTTAGACACTGGCCTGCATTTGACACAAACCAAAGTGTTTCAGTGTCTCCTCCTATAAGAATTTGTTTTATTTTCTGTTATAGAAACACACCATTTGGTTTAAATCTTGATTTACTCCTCTGTAAATTTGCATAGGAACGGTTCAATCCCAAATCACCATTTGCACAAGAGGCTTGTTGCAAGATGATTGTTTTTAATGGGATATTGCACCAAAAAATAAAACACAGGACAACTATTAACTGTTTGATTGTTTTGCTAAATGCCTTTTAACTCACAGAGTCAAGTAATAAGAATTATTCATTAAACAAAATTAAAAGTTGATTTAATTTGGATCAGAAAGATTATATTCTCTGCTCTTACTAGTAGACATTTAATACTTTAAAATAGAAAAAAAATTGTTAATTGAAATAAATTCAGTCAAAAACAGTGGAGAAAGTAAGTAACAGATGGAAAAAAATTAAAACTCTATGGAAGAAAAGCATTCAGAGTAATTAAATAAAATATTGAAAAATATCTCAGTAGTAGTCAATCATTTTGGGAAAACTTTTTCTCACTTGGTTGTTACAAACCTCCTCCACTAATGTCATGAATTTGCTTTGTGTACATGCTCACACTTCAGCAGTGTTGTGTGGTTAGCTATTGTTAATATTGTAGTGCCTTTTATTGAAATATTTCTTCACATTTTCTATAGGGCATTACATGATACTACGCCCTTATGGCATAACGCATTATTTCATTTAATCCCTATAATGACGAGATGACTGAGAAAAGGGTTGGCTATTATTTGAAACTCGTATCATCCCTTTAAAGCTCATATTCAGTTTTCATCCTGATTGTGACTGTTTAGTCTGTCCTAACAACTCCAATCACATCAACAACAAATCCAAAATGACAGATGATATTGGGAACTCTTCCGTAGCAACCCATTCCAATCTTATATTTTTTGATTTAATATTCCCTATGTGTATATACTCGTGAAATAGATGGTTTCATGAGACATTGTGTAAAGGTTTAGACTGGAAGCAGGACATTAAGGTTGTCCTACAAGTCTCTTCTTATGTAACATACAACCTTAAAAAATTCACTGAAGACATTTCGTTTGTTTTCAGATTTTCCCCCTACAAATAATGCTATATTGGATAACCTTATACACAGATCATTTTACATTTTTGTCAAAATATTTTTAATATATCTCTCCTTCAAAAGCCTGGAATTTGGTGGGTTTAAATGTCAAATACTGAGCCAGGAACTGTGGCTCATGCTTGGAAACCCAGCACTCTGGAAGGTCCAGGCAGGTGGATCGCTTGAGCTCAGGAGTTCAAGATCAGAATGAGCAAGAGTGAGACCCTATCTCTAAAAATAGCCCGGTGTTGTGGCAGGTGCCTATAGTCCCTCTCCTTTGGAGGCTGAGGCAAGAGGATCACTTGAGCCAAAGAGTTTAAGGTTGCTGTGAGCTATGACGATGGGCACTCTACTGGGGGCAAGAAAGTGAGACTCTGTCTCAAAATAAATAAATAAATAAATGTCAAATATTGGTTTAAATATCAAATTGAATTTATTTTCTATTTGCATTTACTTTGTTGCTTCCTTCTTCGATAAATGAATTATGTTATCATCAAGATTCCTTTGGTTAAAAAAATCTATGACTTAAAAACTATCTTTGCCTCATTCAAATAAATGGTACTTTATCAAATGGAATTATGAAGCTACTGGTTAGGATATAAGTTGAAAAATAATTTTGAAATTGTGAACTTTCACCTAGTATTTATGGAAGATACATAACAAAAATAGGAACTTAACAGTAACTGAGTTGAATGTAGTCGGTAATTAAATCTTGTTTTTCTGCAGAGACTTATGACATATTTTTAGTTAATGGCAAACATTTCAAAGTTTTGATATGTAACATTAAAATGTTTAGATTTAAGATTTCTCACGGCAATTCAGGAGTTCTAGTTACTGTCTGCTGCATCTCATTCACCTTAAGAAGAGATTTGTGCTGTTTTGCCACAGTCCCCATCATGCTTTATAGTAAATCCCCAAATCCCCTACTCAGTTATGATATCTGTCAATCCCATACAGGCAGTGGACTTGCCAACCAAGTATCCTTTTTAGAAAACAGATGCCCCTAAATCAGATGGTCATGTTTGCAAACCAAATATCTAGAAAATAAGGCTTGCCCAATCAGATGAAGTAGCCTCTTAAAGACAATTTCGAGAATGAACAGAGACGATATGGGCCATTTGGCAAACCCATATAAGCATGGCCCTGAGGAAAAATTATTGTAAGGGACAGTAAACAGCATAGTAAGAAAACATATTTTTGTTCAGCATTTAGTCACTGAACGAGAATCCTCCTGAAATTAGGAAATTTA
Source organism: Otolemur garnettii (assembly GCF_000181295.1). Lineage (NCBI taxonomy): Eukaryota > Metazoa > Chordata > Mammalia > Primates > Galagidae > Otolemur > Otolemur garnettii. The sequence continues at coordinate 28,928,889 of NW_003852402.1, read as the reverse complement.
TAATGAAGGTTTTCAAGGGTTTGTCGAGTAAGAGAAATAGAAAATTTTCAGAAATCTTAGTGAGTGCTTCTCACGGAAAATGAAATCTATGTCGTAACCACCCAGGAGGACTGCCACTGTTAGGTGACTCATCTGTGGCTAGGCAAATCACACAAGCATTCTGGCACTGTACTTGTAGCATTCTGTAGGAGTATTTCAAAGCACTATTACAAGAATTAAGATCATATAATCCTTAATTCACTTATGTGTCTATTGTTAATTTTTAATTCATTTATGTTTTACCATCGCTTCCTGTGTAACTTCAGGTCAGGCCCTCTAGTAGAGTATGAGGGTGTGAAATTTCTTCTCCTCCAATGCAAAGCTTTCTGAGAATCCTTGAGGAAAAAATGTTGAAGTTGAGGAAATTAAATTATTGTACATAAAAGGGTTACAGGAGCCCCCGCCTGGACTTATGGAAATCTTATTTATATTTTTAAAAACATCAAAAATAAAACTATAAATATCACTAAAGACATTTTTTTTTAAATGCAGTTTTTGGCCAGGGCCGGGTTTGAACCCACCACTTCCAGCATACGGGGCCGGCACCCTCCTCCTTTGAGCCACAGGCACCGCCTGGCTAAGGTATTTTACATCTTATGTTGTCATAACTAGAGATGGCAGAATTATTTTCCATGTTGTCTCTTCATCAATTAGGAGATTTCAGAATATCCCTGTCCTGGTTTTAAGACACTAGTGAACTACTTATACATTTTGCAGGAAATAGGAACATAAAAAGATTTTTTTTTTCTGTATCTGATTCCTCTTCACTTTTTTTTTTTTCTTTTTCGATTGAAGTTTTGAAGTTACTATAACATTGAACTCTTGGAGTCAGTCTTAGATTACCTGCGATGCCTGACCTAAGGGACAGAGAGTCAGTAAGCCTCTGCCCTTGCCTACCTGAAAATATTTTAGATCTGTGCAGATCATGCAGCGAGAAAACGGCCTGAAAACACAAGCATTTTCATCATTTCTCATCAACCTTCCTCCTTTACAGACATGAGCAAAGCATCATCATAAGGGTTAGCTTTTCTTTCTCTTATCTTCCACTATTTTCCCCAAGTTTCCATTGAAATAGTTGCTGCTCACTCATCACCCCTTTTTCTCTCCACGGTTATCCCGAAGACCCAGGGCCTTCACTATGTAAATCCTTTCCAAAAGAGCAACAAACAATACTAGGCCAAATATTTTGTGGTTGACAAAATATTGTGCCACAAGTAATTCACAAATCCTCAAATTTTTATTCTACGTATAGAATAATAACTACAAAGAAACGACTAACAGAAAGCATCTTGTAAAATTTGTATAATAACTATTTCATAAACAAAGGTACATTTACCTGCCATTTCCCATTTTCCCTCTGCAGGGCAACTTTAGGGGTAAATGTGGGGACACTTTGTATAATGAACAAGGCTCTAATGTAGCCTCTCTGTTCAACTTAAGATACATATCACACAACCAGTAGAATCCCCTGGTATACTACACATTCCTCCCCAATTCCATTGTATTCTTTCTCAAAGGTTGCTACTATTTTTAAGTTTAGGCTTTGCCTTTTCCACAGCTGTATAATTGTGGTACACAAATGTTTATATACAAACAGTAAATAGTAATGTTTCACCTCGATAAAATTACATAAATGATAACATACTGAATGTTTTTCGTTATCCAAGTATATTTTTCACTCCTTTTGTTTACATTGGTGAGTGTTACAAATATTGCTACAAGAAGTTCTATTCATTGATTTTAGTCAGTCTACAGTATCTGATTGCATGAATATACGTAATTATACTATAAGCTATCCGTCTGTTCTTTAGATAAGCTTTGAGTTTGTTTTCGATTTTTCACTATTATAAAAAGAGCTGCAGTAAGAAGCATTTTACGTATTTTATGGTGCTTGTGAGTAAGAGGTTTTCTACAGCAGTGATGCTCAGGGTGTGGGCCTTAATCACTAGAATTAGAATCACCTGGGATGCTACTGAAATAGTAACTCTGGGGGTAGGGTGAGCGGTCTATGTTTTAGCAAGCCTTGTAGTTGGATCTGAGCTAAGCTAAAGTTTGTGGACCCATGTTTAAACATGTATATCTAGTCATGGGATTACTACACCAAAGCACCTACACATACTCATTTTATCTGGTATGTATTACATAGCTATTTACTTATTAGAACTAACTGCTTATACTCTAACCATCTACTCTATATCTGGGAGCCTCCTCTGTTCCATATCATCTCCCACATTTAGTATTATTTTTCCTTATTGTATTTATTTCAAAATATAACAGGGATCTACATAGTTTTGGTTATATGGATCACTTTTATAATGTTTGAGTAATGTTTATAAATGTGTCCATCATCCAGATAGTGTTTATTGTACCCATTAGATACATTTTTTTTTTTTTAAATTTAAGGCCAGGGCTGGGTTTGAACCCACCACCTCCAGCATACGGGGCCGGTGCCCTACCCTTTTGAGCCACAGGTGCCGCCCACCCATTAGATACATTTTAGCCCACCCCCTCCCCTTCCTCCTTTCCTCCAGCATTTTCATATTATTTTGAAAAATGTCAATCTAGTGTGGGGAATGGTATTTCCTTTGAATTCATATTTCTCTGATTATAAGTAAAGTGGAACATTTTTTATATACTTGTATTAAGCTTTAAAATTTTTTTCTTATGTAATTGATAGCTCATATATTCCTTAAATTATGAGCTTTTTCTTTTGCTAATTGATTTGTGAGATTTGTTGTATAATTTCAGCTGTTTGTGTTATGTATATCCGTTCTTGGTGTGCGGCTTGTCTTTTTCCTTTGTTAATGGCCCATTTTGATCTTAAACTGAGTTTTGTATTCTCCATTAGATTACAAACATACTTCAAAGTCAACACATAGAGATCTAACGCACTTCATAGGTGAGCCATGTTGGGATTGTATTGACACATTGAGAATGTATTGACACATTCTCTTACTGATAGATGTGTAAGTCAAGATCCCAGCTGGAACAGATGGTACATACGTGCTGAAGATAATTTAATAAAGGGAACGTTTACGAAGGAGATAGAACAAAGCAATGAGAGGCAAGTAAATCTAGGAAGCCAGTACTTCATGGAAACCTGAATGGGCAAGAGAAGGGAACCCAAGACCAGGGAAAGTGGCAGGAAGGGTGATTTCTAACAAGCGATGAGACTTTTGCTAGAAAAATACAACCAACCCATGGAAACGTAGCAGAGGGGAAAAAATACCCTGGGTTCCTCCTCCTGTTCTTTTTCCCCTTACTCTCTGATCCTAATTGAATGCTTTTCCAGAATGCAAAGGGGTCCCCGATACAGTTCTTCAGGATCAGCCCTCTAGAGCACAGAGCAAGTGAGAATAGGGAGAGAAGGGCACCAGTGTTCAAATGATATAACAGCCACCCAGTTTTCAACTTTTATTCTTTATTACACAAACACTGTTGCTATAAACTCTTCTGTTTATTTATACAATGTACTAGTACTTTTGCATTGCGTGATCGATCGCCAGGTTAGGAATTGTAGAGTCAAATGTCCTTCTTCTCTCTCTCTCTCTTTGTTTGAAGAGATAATGCCAAGTTTCTCTTCCCAAATCTAGCAATGGATGTATGAAAATGTTATATTTTCAATATTACTAATTACTTTTTAAATTGTGGGTGATGTGGGACCACAGGTTTTTGTTTTTTTTTCCCCAGTGTGAAACAAAATTTGTCAAGAAAGAGAAAGATTTATGGAGCAAGAGCAAGATACAGGCTAACAGGGCAAAATCTGTTTACCATAGACGATGATGTGGCCCCCATTGTCACTGCAAAGAAAAGGCCATCATAGTTTATTGATTTCTTAAATTTTTTTCTCTGTAAATAGCCTGCTCTGACACTATTTTCATTTATAAATTATATTTCTTTTTTACAATTTGATAAGTGTATAGCTATGTTATTGATGTATTTGTTAGGTGGTATTTTCTTTGATCACTGTTTTAATAAAACTCCATAAAATATGTGCAGAGTAAAAGAGATAGTTAATATTGTTAACTGCCTTAAGACTTGCACATCAATGTATGGAAAAGAAATGTTGATAAAGAATATCTAATAGGGATATTTTAGGTGAATTTGTCATAAGTTGGAATTTCACTGTAAGTATCTCTCATTGGTGTGACACAGCTCTGGCTTACATTATTGAAAGCAATAAAACTTTGTGATGTCAGTGAATGACACCAATTCAAATTCCATTAATGCTATAATATTATGCCTAGAAAAATAACGCTGAACTTTTTGAGAGCTGAATAATCAAAGTGAAAAAGAAACACAATAAAATTTTTATGTATGTCAAACGGAGAGTATTACTGGTCTACCATTTTTCACCCTGAGAGCGTGAATGCCAGAATGATTTGTTCTGTCAGTCAGACTTGAGGCTAATTCTTCTTTCAAAATGCAATTAACAATTGACAGGTTAATATGGGAGTGGGAAGAAACTTTGTATTATTTGTGGTGTATATCTTGTTCCTTGGTCTTACCTATAATTTTCACTGATGTCAACAGGAGTTATTAGTTTATTGATGTGGGGAAAAGAGACCGAAAAACCTAGTATCAAAGTACAAATAGAAGGTTCATATTTAAAAACTCCTGCGGAAGAAATCAGAAATAAAGAATAGGTGTGAATAGAATTTCGTTAGAGTTAATACACTTCTTGGAACTGAACGAAAAATATATGTTTGCTTTTGAGATTTATGATAACCAGGGAAAATCAGAAAATACAACGACATTGATAGCTCTTTAACTTTTGATGGAAAGGAACTGAACATGTATTCCGAATAGGTTAATATCTTCCTGTGAAAGAATTGTACTATAAATAGGTTTGAGATGGACTTGTCCTAGCAGGATTCAGGGTTTAGCACTGGTCCATAAAAAATTTTCTCATCTTTATTCTGTGTCTCAGAAAAACTATGGAATTATTTAAACAAATTAAAAGACCACATTTTATTTTTTCTTAGGAGTCTTTGTTATGATGCCTTTGGTTTTTAGTAGCTACCTTTTAAGCTAGATAATTGAGACTAGGAAGAAGACAAGTTTATGTAATCTCAGAAACAAGTTTTACTTATGCTCATCCAGTTGCTAATACAATAGTATAAATAAGTATAAGGCAACAATGATTTAATGCTATAAATACATTTTCAAATAAAATGTTTTTATTATACTCTTTATGTTGGATATTTTTCAGTTCTGCAAATAATTTCAATGTTTGCCCTTAGAAAGATATATTTAGAAATGCTAATTGGTATTGATTACCAGACAACCCAATAAGCTGACAGGAAAGTATAAAAAAGATTAGAGAAGAATTAATTTAATGTTGACTTCAATTATATAGAATGGAAGGAGGTGAAGATTAAGCATTAGTCAGAGTAAAGGTGTTTATAAACCAAAAGAGGAATAAAAACAGAATATGTGTACATGGTAACAGCCTATCCACACCCCATTTGGTAGGTGGTATTTTCTTTGATCACTGTTTTAATAATACTCCATAAAATAAGTGTAGAGTAAGAAGAGATGAAGGATAATGGTATTCTTGCTTCTTATGTGTCCAACACTTTTCGTGGTGATTTATATACAATGATAACATTTAATTACTACTCTATGAACTGAGTAGTGTCATTATCCTCATTTCATACATTAAGAATTTATACACAAAGAGGTTAAATCACTTGTTCAAGAACACACAGGTAGCAGGTGGGAGACCCTGAATTTGAACTGACAGTGTCTAATTCCAGAGCCCGGTTTCTTAGTCCCCATGCTGTTCAGGTTTCTCAAGCAACCCTCCCCAGCCAGAGACTGTCCTCTGTATTTCAATTATGTTCTCTTCTTCTCCAGTGCCCCCTATTCTACCAATCGCATAGTGTTATCATTATTTTAAAGAAGAGACAATTAAATACAGATCCTTTCTTTCTTGTCATAAAGCGTTTTGTATAGGCCATGAACCCCACTGAATCACAGAACAGTATTCTGGATGGTACATGGAATAGCAAGAGAGAGAAAAAAAGGAAGGAAGTTACAAGAGGAACTCCACCTACTTTTTAAAATCTGGACTAAACAACTAAATAGGGAAATTATTGGCCCAAGAAAAATAGGTTCTCCTTTTGAGTTTCCATAGTAATTCTGTATGTATTACAACTATAGTGTATGGCACTTAAACTGAGTTTCAGTCGTTTATTTATAAATCTAGTATTTGTTGTAAAATAGTGGGAAGGATCCTACTTTCTACAAGTATAAACTCTTGTATGTATAAAGTACTTTATAGTTATGTTAATTGTATGGCTAGTTGAATAACTTGATGAATGAAAACCTCGGGGCTCCATAGATACTTGAGAAACACAATTAGAGGGAAAAAAACCTGATATTCTCCATGTCTCTGTTGGACAGAATAGACTTTTATGTCCCATTATTCACTGGGGATGTATAAACTGGACAGAATTAGTAACAGGTGAATATAGCTCAAGATAAAGGGTTTACAAAAGTGCCCTAGCAAGGATAGGTAAGAACATGGTTGCATATTGGCTAACAGAAATTATAGGAAAGGCTGTCTCGCTTCAACCTGAAGAAGATATTGTTAAATATACATCCTAAGATGAGTAGAAAGCAAAGAAGATGTAGAACAAATGCACAGTTTACTAACTAGATGGGCAAGGCATTTTCCCAAGTGAAGGCAGACCCAAAGATATAATATTGTACATGATTTCTCTATGGAAATTAACTTGAAACATTCTCTTATAGAGGATATGAGGGGAGAATCATATAGAATAAGGAATATAGATGCCAATGTCATGTTTGAATAAATTTTCTTCATTCATTCACTCAGAAATATTTAATGAAGGGACTACTCCTAAATGCTGTTGAAAGCACCAGAGATACTGTAGTAACAATGTAGAGAAAATGCCTCGTGATTAAATTTTAGAACGGAGAACAGACTCTGGAGTAAACACATAAGCAGGGAAAGATTACGACAACTAGTCAAGTGAGAGGTTACGGTGGTTTGAATCAAAGTTACAGCAGCACATGTGGAAAGAAGGGGTTGTGTTTTGTATGGTATGGCATAGTTGCTATGAGGCATGGTAAGATGCCAATTATAGCTCTATAGAAGAAATCTCCATAGAAGAAATATACAAATACTGTGATTCCAGAGAAGGAAACGGCCCGTAGTTAATTCACTAAGTTTCAAGGGACAATAGATCATGTCCCGAAATACAGCTAATTTAAGAAAATGTGGACAAATGTTAATATTCTATACTGGCAGAGGCTGAACTAGTTGTATCAATGCTGAGCAGACATGAAGGCAAATTCTGATCCTAGGATAGGTTTGATTTCTCTTTGCCTGCTTTCTGCTTTTGTGCTTAGAGAGATGGCATGAAGCACATTGACAGAAGTGAGCTTAAGCTTAGAAGAAACGTATCTACATTTAAGTGGAAGGGAATTCATTTTTATGGCTGAATATTCCATTGAGTGGATAAACTACGATGTTTTAATCCATTCATCTCTTGATAGACATTTGTGATATTTCCAATTTTTAGTTCCATGAATAAAATTCCTATTAACATTCATGTGAAAATGTTTGTGTAGACATATGGGATGTGTGTCCTTTATAAAAATAAGTGTTCTATTTTCCTAAGGCCTCTTTTATGTCTTTTTTTGCTTTAAAACTTTCATTTTTGATAGCCACTTTAGATTAATTTTTGTCCTGCAGCTAACCCCCCCTCTTCTCTGTTCTGCGCTGTTTTCCCTGGGGGGCAGGGGGACACTGTTTTCCACGCTGTCAGAGAGTGCTTTTCATGCTTATAGGTAATCTGAAGGTTGGGAATCCTCTTGCTTTTAGTTATGCTGTGAGTATGGGGCTTGCCTCAGTTGTTCTTCTTACTCTTTATCATTTCTGAAGGGTAATGAAGATTTCAGTAGGCAGCATTACGTTGGCTACCAACCATAAGGCCTAACAAAGGAGAGGGTGATAGTCACAGTCATGCTCCCTCAGAGAAACCAGGCTCAAATTCCTGGGACCTATAATTGTTATCTCATAAGAACAAGAAAGTTTGTGTTTTTTGTTTTTGCTTTTTTTGCAATGTGATTACGTTAAGATGTTGCAATGGAGCAGCTAACATGGATGATCCACCTGAGCTCTAAACGCAATCACAGTGCTCTCATAAGAGAGAGAAAGGGGAAGATTTCACACATGCTGGAGAGACACGTGTGGAGGAAAAGGTGATGTGAAGAAGAGGCAGAGGGAGGCTTGCAGACGCCTGTCTTCAGAATCAGGGGCCACAATCGACGGAATGTCACCAGCCACCAGGAGCCAGAAGAGACCAGGAACAGACTTTCCCCTCCAGCCTTCAGAGGGAGCACAGCTCTGTGCCACTGTGATTTTGCTCAATTATACTGATTTCGGATGTCTGACCTCCAGAAAGGTAGGAGAACACGTTTCCGTTGTTTATGCCACTGGTCACGGTAGTTTGGTACAGCATCTATAAGAAACTAATATAAAGAAGGTTTAGTTATTTAACTAACTTTACTAAGGATTAAAGACGGAAAAGTAAGTGCATAAAAAAAAATCTTAAAAATTGCTTTCAGAAATCTCTACCCTAATGACCACTCAACTTGTCCGCTCTCAGGGTTATTAATAACTGATAGTTTTCCAGCTTGGTCCCCAGGCCGATATTCTGTAAAAGAGACCCTGTTTTACTGAACAATACAAGATCAATATATACATGTATTTAGGGATGTTGCACAAACATGTTCTGTTCTGGAATATTCTCTAAGTCCAATTCCTGTGCACCCACATTTTTTCACTGTTTATACAAGAGTTGTTCAAAATAAACCAACACAAAAACATTGCCGCATAGCTCTCTCTTCAGAGCACCCTTCTGCTGAGGTGAGCTTTCAACGTAACGTAGAATGATGAATTTAATAACTGACACACCACTACCTGGAGTATTTTATCAGCTCAAGTTTTCTTTAAATTAACAATTAGGTAATATAATTTAGTGCTTAGTAAATCAACCTCCATTAGGATCAAGCGAAAACTTAGCTCAAAGGTAAATTCCAGTTCCCACTCTCACAACCCATAAGAAATCAAGGATATTCCAGCTTAGCACCAGAGCATCTTAGTACTTCTGTGAGAAATAGCCTACTGCCTCTTTTATTTCTTTAATTTACTCATGATAAATTAGTAGTTAAGGAAAAACAAGAATAAACAGATTTGACTGAAGAAAAAGCAGAACGTCTTGTGTATGTGTGTATATATATATACACTTTTATATATATGTATACATGTATGTATATATGAGTATATCATTTCCATTTATTGATGGCTTTTTAAACAAGGAAAATCCCAAAAACATAATGGGAGAAAATGCGATGTGGATAACATGCAAGCAATTGAGCAATATTTCAAATATGCTGTAAATATGTGGCAAAATATAATGACTTAGTCTTTACAAATAATTTCCGTTTGACATTCTTCTTAGTGAAGTATCTCAAGAATGGAAAAAATATCCATTGTACTCAATATTAATATGAAACAAACATATAAACAACTATAGCCCCCCCACGCACAAAATACAAATATGGCTTACTGCCTGTAGCTCAGCGACTAGGGTGCCAGCCACATACACCAGAGCTGGCAGGTTGAAACCCAGCCCAGGCCTGCCAAACTGCAATGACAAGTATAACCAAAAGATAGCTGGGCGTTGTGGCAGACACCTGTAGTCTCAGCTACTTGGGAGGCTAAGGCAAGAGAATAGCTTAAGTACAAGAGTTTGAAGTTGCTGTGAGCTTTGAAACTACAGCAGTCTACCAAGGGCAACTCTATCTCAAAAAAAGAAAACAACAACATAAATACAGGCTGGCCAGGGAGAGGAGGGAGGGCTATTCCCAGGATCTTTCCTAAGGTGCTTAATGTGAAAGTGTTCTGCTTGCCCCCGGTGGAAGGGCTCAACTACAACTTCAAGTTTACCTTTGAATTGGAAACAATGTACTTAAACAGCTGTACCCTCATATTAATGTATAATAAAAGAAAATTTAAATTTAAAACATTTATATAGCAAAGTCAATAGGACAAAACAAAGTAAGTTCCATTTAGGTTGTATTTTGAGTCTATTCTTTTGTTATCACAAAATATCTCTAAAGGAGAAAGAACAATTCAGAATACAATCATTTACAGTTGGAAAAAATGAAGCCCAGAGTTATGTCTGGTTTGATAATGGAGCACTAAAGATCCCAGAGCATGTGCCTATCTTCATACCTGTTTCTAATATATCTTATACTTTATAATGCATTGTCTTTTTAGGGACGATTTAGATTTAGCAGAACTAACATTATGAATTCACTGGAGGAGAGAAAATAATTGAAAAAAAAATTCAGAATTAGGACCAATGCATTGAAGAATGTGTTAAAATTATCAAACACTTGAAATTAGGTTCAAATTATATTTGGGGAAAATATGCAATTTTCAAGTTTGAACATAACCTCTAAATATTTGATCCTATAGGGAATTATTCAATGTTTTAAATCATTTTAATGAGAGTTTAAGTGTATATAATAATAATTATTAGTGAAGTAGTACTTTTTTATTAATATTACAGAGCAATACATTATACTAAATGAATAATTTTACTTCTAGGCTGAATGGGTTTGCTATAAAATGAGTAGTCAGTTACCTTTTCCATCTTTATTCAGTAAACTGAACTGAATTAAAAATGAAGACAAAAAATATGAACTCAAAGTAAAGATGTGTTCACAGTTAGGAACCTGCAGACAGATTTTCCAAGTTTCTTCTATGCCTAGTAAGCCCAAGAGACTCATGTAAGCGCACTGTAGGGAGTGATTTACATTCCCGTTGTGTTTCAGTGACTTTAAGTGTTAATTGAAGTTTCTCCTTGTGAGGTGCAGAATACCAGACCAGAAAGAATTTCTTTGCCAATTATACTGTCTAGTGCAGTATCCCTCTTACATAGAGTAATGTGTTTTACTTCTTGACATTTATGCTATTTTCTTTGGTATTTATAAACAAATAAAAAAGGGTATTATAGCAGCTATTGTAGGTCTTAATGAGATGTATGTTGTTGGCCACTTTTTTTTTTCAGCCAGCAGTGGAAAAGTTTATTTTATTTGCTTCATTTCTGTTTTGAGAAAATAAACTGTAGCTTTGCCTACATGGTCTGGAGCTAAACTGAAGGAATCTGTATCTTCTCTGAATATGAGAACATTGCACTATTTAGTCAATAATTAATTAATTAATTATATTTAATTAACTTATAAGTTACTGATTACCTACAATGCAGCAAGCAGTCTTCAGAGCTCTAAAAATGTAAATGGGCAAGCTACCGTCTCAATTCTCCAGGATTGAGTGTATGATGAAGGGTAGTTAGGGGAACACAATTCGGTTGCCCACAGTACAAAATCAGAGGCATCTTTGCTTTGATAAGGGAGAACCAAGGAGGAGTTTCCAATCTGACCTATTTCAGGAATAGTCTCAGGGAAGAAATGAAGTTTTCATATTTTCATAATGGTATTGACTTTGTCCTCAGTACACCTGCACCTTATTTTTTTGTAGCAATCTCATTTTATGAAATTCTTCCACTAATAAAGAGCTGATGTCCTTTGTTTTTCTGTTTCAGGAGCAATGCTTTCTTGTCCAATGTTCATGCTTTAAAGGACGAGCTGTGGTAAATGAACAGTGAGAGGTAGAATTACTCACGGGATGAACTCCTGTCTACCTGTCCCACATAGCTTTAATCAATGAAGACAGAAAATGGCTCCCCACCCTATTTTATTTTTGTTTAATGTTATGGAAAATATTTTCACATACCTGTTCAATAGAAAAGGCAGCTCAGCAGTGACAGTATCGATCACAGAATATTATTGTGTGTAAACATCAAAATCCCTGTAAAAATGATTTTAGGAATTGAAATCTAAAATATAAATTAATCATTATAATGAAGATGGAAATTTGAACATTCATGTCAAAACTCTTTGAGCAAAAAGAAATAGTACTTAGTATTTCATACCAAGCCTTTCTTTTGTCCTTTTTTTAAATTTCACATAAATAAGAGACAATAAGTTTACAATGTCTGCATTTGCTGGGTAAAGTTCCTGTTGTACTTGTGTCCCACACCCAGGAGGTGTGCCATCTATTTTCACATGATACCCACTAGGTGGCAACACACTGATCCCTTCTTCTCCCTCCTCCATCTTGAATTGAGATTTTCTCTTATGTGGGCATGTATTAGTTTGTCTACTGGCTTTGTATTAGTATTGAGTGCATTAGATACTTACTTTCCTATTCCTATAATACTTTACTAAGAAGAATGTGTTTCAATTCCATCCAGGTTAATACAACACAAGAAGTAAAGCCTTCATCATTTTTAATGGCTGAATAGTATTTCATGGTATACACATATGACAGCTTGTTAGCCCAGTTCTGGGTTGATGGGCATTTAGGTTGTTTCCACATCTTGGCTATTGTAAATTGAGTTGTAATAAACCATGTAGTGCAAAGGTCCTTGTGATAAAAACGTTATTTTTCTTCTGGGTAGATACCTAGTAATGGGATCGCAGGATCAAGTGGAAGGGTTACTTTTAGTTCTTTGAGGATTCCTATACTTCTTTCCAAAGAGGCTATAGTAGTCTTCAGTCTCACCAACAGTGTAAAAGTGTTCCCCTCTCTTCACATCCTCATCAGCTTTGGGACTTTGTGATACAGGCTATTCTCACTGGAAATAGGTGATATCTCAGCATGGTTTTTATTTGCATTTCTTTGCTGATCGGGGGCAATGAGCATTTTCTCATACGCTTTTTAGCCATTCATGTCTTCTTCAGAGAACATTCTGTCCATGCCTTTTGCCCACTTATAAATGGGGTGTTTGTTCTCTTTTGTTGATTAATTTGAGCTCCTTATAGATTCTAGGTATCAACCCTTTGTCAGATTTGTAACATATGAATACTTTTGCCATTCTAAAGATTGTCACTTTGCTTTAATTATTTTGTACCTAGCAACGCAGAAGCTTTTCAGCTTCATTAAGTCCCATTTGTTTATTTTTGTTGTTGTTGCAATTGCCACTGAAGTCTTCTTCATAAAACCTTTCATCAGACAGACATCCTCAAGAGTTTTTCCCACACTTGCTTCTTCTACATAGTTAAGGATAAAAGCTTCTACATACCTAAAGACATATCTTAGATTTAAATCTGTTACCCATCTTGAGTCAATTTTTGTAAGTAACAAATGATGTGGATCCACTTTTAGTCTTTTACATACAGTTATCCAATTCTCCCAGCACCATTTATCTAATAGGGATTCTTTTCCTCCATGTATGGTCTTACTTGTTTTATTCAAGATCAGATGGGAATAAGAGACTGGTTTCATCTCTTGGCTTTCTATTTGATTGCATATGTCTATGTATTTTTGTGCTAATATCATGCTGTTTTGATATCTGTGGACTTATAATATAACTCAAAGTCTGGTATAATGATGCCTCCAGCTTTCTTTTTATTCCTAAAAATTTCCTTGGCTATACGGTTTTTTTTCTGGTTCCATATGAAATAAAGAACTATGTTTTCCAGTTCTTAAAAATACGATGTTATTATTTTAATGGGGATTGCATTGAATCTGTCAATTGCTTTGGGTAGTGTAGATATTTTAATAATTCTTCCTCACCAAGAGCATGGTTTGTTCTTTCATTTTTTAATGTCTTCTGCTATTTCTTTCTCAGAGTTTCACAATCACTTTGTAAGGTCCGTCTCTGTTTTGTTAGGTTTATTCCTTGGTATTTCATTGTCTTTGAAGCTACTATGAAGGGTATTGTGTCCTTGATTTCCTTCTCCACTTGTCTGTTATTGGTGTAATATAAAGGCTATTGATTTGTGGATATTAGTTTTATACCCTGAGACATTATTGTATTACTTGATGACTTCTAGGAGTCTTGTGGTTGAGTCTCTGGGGTTCTCTAAATATAAGATCATATCACTGGGAAATAGTAAGAATTTGACCTCCTCTGCCCCCGTTTGGATGCCCTAATATTCTTCTCTTGCCTGATTGCATTGGTTAGAACTTCCAGAACTGTGTGGAATAGTAGTGACAATTGTGAACATCCTTGTCTGGTTCCAGTTCTGAGTGGAAAAGCTTTCAGTTTGCTCCATTCAGTATGATATTGGCTGTGGGTTTATCATTGATGGCTTCAATCAGTTTAAGAAATTTGCCATCTATGCCTATTTTCTTAAGTGTTCCTACTAGAAAAGGATGCCTTTTGCTCTTTGTTATAATATTAATGGTCCCCTCAATAACCACTCTGTATTATCCAGTACCTTGTTCAACCTTTTTGCTCACCTCTTGTAGAGAGAAGATAGAGAAATTGAGGTATGAGTCTTCTCTACTTTCTGATATCCACACATACAAACATTAATGCTGTAGGTAGTCACTTTCCCTCTTTCTCTTCTGGCTTTTCCCTTTTAGCATAGGCCATAGTTTGGATGTTTGTCATCAAGGAGTTTGGGTCATGGGAATAGATCCCCCATGAGTAGTTTGTTGACATCTTCGTGTTAATGAGTGAGTTCTTACTATATTGGTTTCCACAGCAAGAGATGATGTTCCAAAGATCCAAAGAGCCTGGCACCTCCATTCACTCTCTTGCTTCCTAATTCATCATGTAATTTACATACATGTCACATCTCCTTCACCCTCCACCATGAATGGGACCAACCTGAAGCTTTCCGCAGAGGCCCATGCTGATGTCATGTTCCTTGTACCACCTGCAGATCTGGGATCCAAATAAACATCTTCTTGCAATTACCCAGCTTCAGGCATTCCTTCAGAGCAACACAAAGGGAGTAAGACAGCACATAAACATATTTAAGTCTTTTCTATCATAACCAAAATCAACAGTAAAAATCACGTACCCTAAATGTATGTCTCTGGCTAGTCCATTTACTTCCCTTACATTCTCACAAAGCTTATCTCTCTATCCCCCCATCTGACCATACTTCATTCCAAAACAATGGATTAAGTCTCTGTTGGCATTGCCAAATCCAACATTATAAAAGTGAAATTCTTTCTTGCATTTGGCACTTGTAATCATTTTCTCCATTAAATGTATTTTCTCTACTTTAACTTTTACTTACTTGATTTCCAGGACACTTTCATAGTAACCATCATAGTAGCCTCCCAATGCTGCTTCAAACTTTTGGACTTACACACATCATCTCTATGTTCTCCTGAGTTACAATAAGCATTTACCTAAACCGCAAATATTATTATCTCACTTGACTGATAAAATCCATCAAAGACTTTCCATTGCCCAAAGCATAAATTTCCAAGATCTTAAATTGGAAAGTTAAATAGTCTTTCTTGATTTTACCTTATCTGTACAACCTTAGTCATTATTTTTCTTATATTTCTGACTCCTCAAAAAGTTTTTGGTGCTCCTAGAATTTCATTTTTGATTTATAACTTTTCTTAAATACTTGCCTGAGTAACCCTATCTGTCCTTTTCTCTTCTTTGCTAATCATTGCATAGTCACCTCAAATTTGCAATGTCAAAAAATGAAATAATCCCCTCCTATCTAAATTAATTCCTTTTGATTCAATTTTTCATTAATGTATTTTTCAAGGCAACTTACCTTTTCAACAAACAAATGTCAAATCGAATACCATAGAGTTCAATATGGATTAGTATTGAATATGTAGCTGCTCAAGTCATTCAGTGATGCAGACTTCTTCTACTAAGTGCTAAGCCCTACCCTAGGCTCTTGGAGTACTCCTCAAAATCTTATGCAGTTGAAGAGACTGACAGCAAGACTGCAAAACAAAGTTTTATGAGTTAGGAATAGACTTAGCAAATTACATTCCTAACTGTATTACACCGGTCAGCACATTCTGAACATGCAAAATCTTCTTACTCTAATTGCTGGGGGAAAAATAGTTTTATAACTTTTACTTCCTTAAAAACCTCAAATTTGCTGCCACCTCTATCCTTACCCTAACTAATTCCATTCTCACGGTCAGACACCATCATTGCTCAGAATAACTACTGTAGCAGTGTCTGAGCTCTAATTGTTGTCTTCTGATTTACCCCATGCTATCTGTCATCTACATAGCTACAGGAGCAATCAATGCAAAATTCAAATTCCATATATAAAACACTCTTGCTTAAATTTATTTAGCGTCATCCCATCACATAAAGGGTAGAGATATTATAGTGTGAAAATAAAGGTCCTCCTGACCTGAAATTTGCCTTTTTCATCAGGCTCAACCCTGGCAACACATCACTTTCCACTTTATGCTCAACCAAGAGAAAAACACTTCGGTATCCTGAACACCCTTCTTTCACTGTCTCTCTCTGTGAATTGTTTTTCTTCACCTGGAACACCTCCCATTCTTACTACATAGCCTTTTATGGTAGTTAGGTGCCTCTCAATAAAACTTGAATAATCTTTGCTACCTTTATGCCCAGCGATTCAGTTGCTCACGCACAACAATCCAAGAGTGCCTAAATAATTTCCTAAACTTTGAGATCCATGATGACAAAGACTGAGTCTTACACATTTTTCTTTTTATTGCAAGTTAACTTGAGGGTATAAGAAACTAGGTCACGATATTTGCATTTGTTAGGTAGAATCCCTCTTATAGTCTGTCCCACACCCAAAAGGTGTGCCATATACCCCTACATTGTGCCCTTTCAGTAGGAGCACACCAAACCCATCCCCTCCTCTCCTCTCCCTCTTCTTTTGTTCCCCCTCCTCACCTCCTTAAATTGAATTGAGTTTTACTCTCATGTGGGCATGTATTAGATAATCTACTGGCTTCATATTAGTACTGAGTGGATCAAATAATTCCATTTCCATTCTTGGGATACTTTACTAAGGAGAATTTTTCAGCTGCATCCAGGTTAGTGCAGAAGATGTAGGTCTTCCTCATTTTGTTATGGTTGAACAGTATTCTCTGGTATACATATATGACAGCTTGTTAACCCATTCCAGGGTTGATGGGCATTTAGATTATTTCCACATCTTGGCAATTGTAAATTGAGCTACTATAAACCATCTAGTGCAAAGGTCCTTACGATAAAATGGCTATTTTTTTTTTTCTGGGTAGATGTCTAATAACTGGATTGCAGGATCAAGTAGAAAGTCTGATTTGAGTTCTTTGAGGAATCTCCACTTTCTTTCCAAAGAGGCTGTGTTAGTTTGCAGTCCTACCAACAGCATAAAAGTGTTCCCCTCTCTCTACATCTACTCCAGCATCTGCAACTTTGGGACTTTGTGTTCTGAGCTATTCTCACTGTGGTTAGATGACATCTCAGGGTAGTTTTGATTTGCATTTCTCTGATGATTAGGGACAATGAGCATTTGTTTCATATGTTTGTTAGTGATTTGTCTGTTTTCCTCAGAGAAGGTTGTATTCATATCTTTTGCCCAGTGATAGATGGAAATGTTTGCTCTTTTTTTGTTGATTAATTGAGATTCTAGGTATTAACTCTTTGTCAGATTCAGAACATAAAAATATCTTTTCCATTCTGAAGGTTGTCTCTTTGTTTTAATTGCTGTATCCTTAGTAATGCAGAAGCTTTTCAGTTTGTCCCATTTGTTTATTTTAGTTGTTTTTGTGACTACCACTGATGTCTTCTTCATAAAATCTTTCCCCAAGCTGACATTCTCAAGAGTTTTTCCATACTTTAAGATTTTTATTATTTTATGTCTTTTATTTCTTCTTTTTTTTTGAGACAGAGTCTCACTTTGTCCCCCTTGCTAGACTGCCATGGCATTATACCTCACAGCAGCCTCAAATTCCTGGACTTAAGTGATTCTCTTGCCTCAGCCTCCCAAGTAGCTGGGACTACAAGTGCCCATCACAACACTTGGCTATTTTTAGAGATGGGGGTCTTGCTCTGGCTCAAGCTGGTCTCGAACCTGTGAGCTCAGATAGTCCACCCCCCTCAGCCTTCCAAGTGCTGGGATTACAGACATGAGCCACTGCCCCCAGCCTATTATTTCATGTCTTAGATGTAAATATTTTATCTACTTTGAGTCAATTTTTGTAAGGGTGAAAGATGTGGGTTCAGTTTCAGTCTTTTACATATAGTTATCCAATTCTCCCAGCACCATTTATTGAATGGAAATTCTTCTCCCCAGGGCATGCTTTTGTTTGATTTATCAAAGATTGGGTGGCTGTAAGAGATTAGTTTCATCTCTTGGTTTTCTATTCTGTTCCATTTGTCTATGTCTCTATATGTGTGTTAATAGCATGCTGTTTTATTACTGTGAACTTGTAATATAACCAGAAATCTTGTCGAGTGTTGTTTCCTGTTTTGTTTTTATTACAAAAAATTGTCTTGGCTATGGAGGTTTTCTTCTGGTTTTGTACTAAATGAAGAACTATGTTTTCCAGTTCTTCAAAGTATGATGTTCTTATTTTAATTGGGATTGAATTGAAGTACTATAGACATTTTAACAATGTTTATTCTTCCCAGCCCTGAGCATGGTATATTCTTCCATTTGTTAATGTCTTCTGCTATTTTTTTCCGTAGGGTGTCATAATTCACTTTGTACAGGTCCTTCACCTCTTTTCTTAGGTACATTCCTAAGTATTTCATTGTGTTTAAAGCTATTATGAAGGTATCATGTCCTTGATTTGCTTCTCAGCTTGAATGTTACTGGTGTGTAAAAGGGCCACTGATATGTGGACAGTGATGAGTTACTGTATTTCTTGATCACATCCAGGGTTCTCGTGGTTGAGTCTCTGGGGCTTTCTAAGTATAAGATTGTATCATTGGGAAAGAGCAAGATTTTACTTTCTCCCCCCCCCCCCATTTGGATGTTCTTATTAGCCTTCTCTTCTCTGATTGCTTTGACTAGAAATTCCAAAATATAAAATTATCTAATTTATACTTTGAAAAAGAAAAAAAGTGTATGTGTAATTTTATATTTGGTTAAATATAAAAAACAAGTCTACGTTTGAACAAAATAGAGTGTGCTTCAACTCAAAAGACAACAAATCCATTTTCCAGGTAAAGTATGATAGTTTGGCCAATCTCTGATATTGGCCTTTTATCTTCTGTCAATTCTGTTTACAAATGTCATCTCTTATGAATGTATAAGTGGATCATTTAAAACCGAAATGAACCAAGATGCATTAATTTTGTCTCATACATGATAAGGTCATAAAGATAAATAATCATTTTTTAATTCATTGAAACATTAGAACGTAAGAAAAAGCATAATGTTTGATCAAATAATAAAAAGTTACTTCCCCAATGATAACTCCTGGTGGTGGGAAATCATTTATCAATTTCAGTGGTTTTGAATCCCAAATGACCCTCAGAGTTCATAAAATGTTCCATTCTTGTCTATTTCTGGACTCTGTAAACTCACATCACCTAAAATGGACATTATTCAAAGAAGTTGCTCAAAACACAGAAAACATATGCTTAAGTAAATTGCTGTAGCATGGCCAAAAAAAGAACATTTTACTCATACATCAAGTAAACAAAATTAATTGAAGTCCTTAAAGCCTCTTTGAGTTCCAAAAGTTTGAGGGCAAGAAAAGGAAGGCAGAAATAGTACTGAACCTCCAGAGATGTTATCCTAATATGAACTTGAAAAGGGAAGGCATGGGGCGGTGCCTGTGGTTCAACCAAGTAGGACCCCAGCCCCATATACAGGAGGTGGTGGGTTCAAACCCGGCCCCAGCCAAAAAAGAAAAGGGAAGGCCTGGCTCCAGGGATTCTGGTAGCCCTCATCACAAAAACAAGAGGTAATTATGAGTATTATTATTTTCACAAACTTTAAATGTCTATTTGAAAAGCTTTGTAAAGCTCTTCAGAGTGTAGTGCAGGTGGGTCACCTCCTCTGTTAAGGCTTCCCAGCTCCCCCAGACTCGGTGTAATGGATAGTGAGCTCCTGCTCACTTCTGTAACAATAATATTTTATGAGCACCCACCTTACTTATCACCAGATGGAACTAAACTTCTATAAAGTTTATTGTTTCTTATCTATTAGATTCTGAGAGTCTTGATCTCAGGGGCTGTCCCTTTTTAGACTTGTACCACTTTCTACTAACACCAACACCACTGCCTTAGGCATGCAACAAACTCATGTTGAAAATAATGATGGATATGAAATGTACACCAGGCTGATTAGTTTACACTCAACTATGGAGTGTAGATAATGGGGAGTTAGAAAAGCAGCTGTCACATTCATATTCCTAGTAAGTTCCCAAGGTGACAAAAAATGTAGCAGGTTTAAAACAAACACTTTTCTAATATAAAAAAAGCCAGTTGTTTGTACTCTTGCATTAACCTGAAATAAATGTACTTTTAAAAAAGGCTATGAAATAAGCTACACTATTGATTATAAATACCACTTAATACAATGGTTGGTCACAGATTGAGGGAGAGGTGAGGGAATATGTGGATAGTGGAGAATATATCCCCAGCCTGAAGGGTGTGCTTCTGTCTATTCCAGTGGTTCTCAACCTTCCTATTGCTGTGACCCTTTCATACAGTTCTCATATTGTGGTGACCCCCAACCATAAGATTATTTTCGTTCCAATGAACTGGTCTATTCCAATCTATTATGGTAGCAAAGAAATTTGGTTTCATATTTCTAGATGTACCAATTTCTAAGAAGGGATGAAAATTGAGTATTTATACCACATATGACATATCATGATTTTAATATGTGGATTAAAAACAAACAAACAAACAAACATATACTGTGAACCAAACAAAACCCATCTGTGAATCTGAAACAGAGGCCACCAGGGCTTCATTCCTTTGTAAAATGGTCTGAGCAGGATTGATAAATCTGAATCAGGACTCCAGAAAGTTGAATTTCAACCCAGGTAGGAGGCTGTTTGAATATTCCTGGCTGAAGCACAGTATCTTTAAATTTATTTCCACCAGGTATTAAGTCCAGAAGCATGGCTATAATGGCTTATATATAATACTTTTCTACTTTTCTACTACAGTTTTCATATTTTCATCTCCAGGGCAGGGAGAATACAATGGCTGATATCTATCCTTCAAATGTATTTGTGTTTCCCCTTTACCTGTATCATTGTTACTGAGTTCATACATCCTACCACATTTCCCATAATTCTGCACCACTTTTGTTACCCTCAACGTGTTCTTTTTTCCACCCTTCCTTGAATCTGACAGACCACAGAAATATCTGATTTCAAAGAGGTGTTCGCATTCTGTCATAATTCCATCTACAAAGGTAAAAAGCCCATGGAGAAAAGTAAGAAAAAATTGTTACAGGTCTTCATGTTTTCTAATCTTTTGAAAAAATAGGAATGTTTTCTTTTTAACCAATGTCTTTGTTACGTCCTTGTTGGTTCCATCTGTCCAAATCAAAATGCAATAAAATACTTGTCAATGGTACCAGATCGAATGTTTACTCAAAATTTGACACTAGTAAGATTACAAGTAATACTGAGAGAAGTCTTCCAGAAGGCTGAAAATGACTCTGAACACAACTGGAAGGATTTGAACATAAATCTTGCACAGATAAATAAGAGCTAAGAGAAAATTAAGCTAGTCTTTTGCTAGATTGCTATGGCATTATAGCAATGGAAAGACTAATAGGTACAGTTAAGTTAGGCTACAGACTTAATTTCTTCATAAGTATCATCAGAAAATATATATTAAATTCTTATTTTCAAATTACTTTGTGGTATGAAATATTTTTTCACACTGTGCAAATGAAGTATCAATATTTAAGAAAAAATATATTGAGATCATTTAAATTAGATGAAAGAAAATTCATTTATTCTAGTAGTAATAGGACTTTTTTAACTAAATGTTTAAAAAGTTAAATAAAAATTTAAATGTGAAAAGAGTTTATAAAAAATTATATGTTTAATCATATAATCCTACTTTCCAACTACTGTAGAATATAGTTCGAACTTTTCTATCTTACATATATGCATGTGAAGACTCTGATTATTTGCTGCCTGGGATTGATATAAAACTGGAATATTACAATGCGGTTAAACCAGTTGCAAATCATTAAACCATTATTAAGTAATTATTTAGGGTCCCCATAAAAGGAACAAGATACATTCATCCTTCATTTTCAATACAGCTTTGTATTTTTCAATACAACAATTCGATCTATTAAACTACCAATTAAATGCAAAGCTCTTAGTATTTGCCAGGGAGCTGTGCTCTAAACTTGCATAACGGTGTCTGTTCTGTACTCATTTTCCTCACCGTCTCTTCATCCAGAGTGTGGGAACGTAATTCCATACAGCACAGTCACATAAGAGCAGATAATAAAAACCAATGAAAGCCACAAAGAAGTCTTAAGCCGATCAATAGTCCAGGCAAGTTGAAAAATCTAGTTTGTGCTCTATCTCCTTTCCACATCTCCCCTCTGTCTTGCAAGGTGTGTGTAATTAATAAAATAATCCCAAATAGAGAAAAGAAAGAGGAGCAGTTTCGATGCCTGGATTATAGAAAAATTGGAAATAGAATATTTCTAAAACATCAGGGAGTAATTTTCCCAAATCGCAATTAGATAGTCTATCTTTATAAAGATTCACATACTTGGCAAGAAATCAAAGTGATATATTCTTATCATTCTTTTCTAGTTTATATTCGATGTGCTATCAGATGAAATTGTATCACCTTATTCAGAACTTAGCGCTTCATTCTTCTCAAGAATTCAGCACTGTCTCCAATGTCAAATTCAACATCATACCTTGTTAAGACCTTCACATCCTAGCTCTTGCTTCTCTTGAAATAATAATGATGATGGTGATAAAAATCATGAGTAACGTTTTTGTTAGGTGTTGTATAAATATATCGTGTTATCTCCTTTAATTTACTGATGAGAAAAAATACAATGGGGAAACTGAGGAAGCAAGAGGCAACCCGACCTGCTTGAGTCTTATTTGCTGTTTCTATGGGCACAGTTGTGCCAGTGTCAAAGTTAGGTTTTCAAAACTTGTGTTCTTAACCCTCCATTGTAAGTTTCAAACTTCACAATATTCGAACACTCCTCGAAATTCCTCTAGCCTCCCTCAAAACTAATCAGAACAAACTTCTCCACGTACTTAGTATTGACTAAATTATTCTTTTGTTTTCTTTATGTTTATTGCCTTAGTTTACATTGTTTCATCTCTTAAAGTGTGGTTTTGTCACTTAGGTAAACATCCCCCCTCTTTCAAAGCACGTGTTGCCTGCCTTCTCAGACACAGCTGTTCCTCCTCAAGTGCTCACTCGGATACAAGAGTCATTCATACTCCTATGGTGCTTAGTGCAGAGACACAAAGATCATTATCTCTCAATAAATATATTTCCTGGAAGCATTAATAGCAAAGACGCAAATAATCCATTGTAAAACAAAAGAATGCTGTCACAAACATTTGATTTCTTGTTATAAAAGGTAGGTTTCCTGCCAGACATATTTCCTGTGCCAAATTTTCTATTGCCAACACAATTTTCAAAAAGATTTTCATTCACTTTCTGACAGCCCTTGGCCTATGTCCAAATTCTTTCCTAAGTGTTTCCAAATTTAATTTTAAATTCAAATGTTGCTGCTCCATACACACGTTATAGAGCTATAGCAGAAATTCACCTTGCAGGCAAATTAAATCCATTTTTTCTTTTAAATTTCAGGTTAACATGAGGGTACATACTATTAGGTTACCTAAGTTGCTTGTGTAAGGTTGAAGTCCTTAGTGTAGTTGTATCCTTCACCCCCAAACTGTCCCTCATACCCATGTGTTGTACCTGTTGGCTGGGAACTGACTCCTGTCCTTCTCCCCAGCCCCATTTGAATGTAACGTAGTTTTTGTCTCACATGAGCATGTATCTGTTAATCTTCTAATTTCAAGTTGGAACTGAGTTCATGTGGTTGCCTGTTTTTGCATGCAGATGATACTTTGATAAAGAGAATATTCTCCAAAGCTGTCCAAGTTGCTACAAGAAATACAAGATCTCAGTCTTTTTATAGCTGAATAGTATTCCATATACAAACACACACACACACACACACACACACATATATATATATACACACACACATAATTTATTTAATCCATTTATTTTGGATGCAATGTGGGAACTCCTTTGAGTATGCACTCTCATTTCAGAAATGACCAACCCTAGTCTTGTTCTGACTTTTCTCTCTAACATCCCTGCACTATCTAACGTCTTTTCTCTCTAAAGTCTGCACTACCGGGGCTTATCATGGCTTGGCTGTGAAGCTAAATAAGAGGCATTCTTCAAAAGGTCTGAAACTCACGAATGTTCTAGTCAAGTTTGTTGCATGTTATTCTGCTCTCTTTACTAAAAATCTCAGCCTCATGTTGCCTAACCTCCTTTAATGCCTCCCTGACCAATTATTTTCAGGGCCTAGAAGATGGCCAAATTGTCAGACTAGGCCAGGGCCAGGGTATCTACTCTGAATCCTAGGCTGCTCTGATGCAGTGCGGCAGTTGCCATTTCTATGCTGGGCAAGGGCAGGTTTATAGGTATCATGCCATAGATGCCAATATCAACTGGTTGCATACGTGTCCTTACAGAGAGGGCAGCATGCGGAGTGATTAAATGGACTCGGGAGCTGGATTATTTAGATTCTAGTCTCCACTTTGATTCTTACAAGTCATTTGTCCTTGGGAAACTTATTTAACCTCTTAATGTCTCAGTTTTCTTATCTGTAAAATCATGATGATAACATATTCTACCTTGTAGGCCTTTGACTTCTCAGGTTGAAATTTATAGCATAACTTTTTACTTTCGATGTCTCCCTCTCTCTTTTCTTTCTTTTTGGAATCTCTTTTACGTATTACATAGAAATGCAGGTGGATCAAGGAAAGCCAATTTCCTTTCCATTTTAAAGAAATATCCTGAGTGCCCTAATCAGAGGGGAAAGACAGGGTAGGTACTGACATGATTGGCAAACACAGTATCTACTCTAACTGAGATTTGGCTTTTAGTATATTGCCCAATAGGACCATCATGCAGGAAAATGCACTCACGTATGGCATCAAGAGATTCCCATTTAATCCGGGCTAGACCCTACATAAATTTTGGCATCGCTCTTTCTTCTCTGGGCCTCAGAGATATAAAGTAGGAAATGATAAAATTGATTCGGCAGATTGCTAGCATCCCTTCCAAATGTGAACATCTGTGACCACTTGGAATTAGGAATGCACCAAATTAATATTAACACTATTATTAGCAGAAGGAAGGACCCCTTTGGCCATTAATGAATTTCTTTGTCTACTGGGAAATTCTTCTAAAGGCCATTTTCTTTCAGACCAAAATACAAATATTGATCAAGATAAAACAAGACAACAAACCAAAAAAGGCATCTGAAACTTTTATTCCACAGAGGACAATGCATTAAAAAGAAAAGAAAAGATGAATGCAGAATTCCATGAGGGCAAGAACTGGGTCTGCCTTATTTATTGCTCTATTGCCAGTGCTAATACTGCAAAGTAACTTTTAAGAAGTGATCAGATTACTACTGAGTAGTAATGAATGCAGATAATTTGTTACAATAATAAAAAAAATGTTTGTGAGGAAAAAAGTTACTTAACTAGATCTCTACAATCTTTTTTTGAGGGGGGGACGGGGCTGGGTTTGAACCCACCACCTCCAGCATATGGGGCCGGTGCCATACTCCTTTGAGCCACAGATGCCACCCAATCTCTACAATCTTATGCTAGTCGCCACTCTGTCAGAGCCCAGGCCAGCACAAACACAAGACAGAGTACCTAAATGCAACCCACGACAAAGCAAGACCCAGGGAAATGGCTTCATGAATGATCATATATTCTTCTCTTGGCCCCTTGTCCTCTTGGTAACAGACTGAGTAGGGGTGCTTAATCCCAGTGTTGACCACTAGCCCTCTGCATGAGCCAAGGCTGACTCATCACCGAATCTTATCTCTCTCTGCTGTGACACTCAGAGTCAGGTTTCTGCCTGAATCACTGCTTTATGTTATAACTTAAGTCAGTTTCCATCATCTACCCGGTCCAAGTTGTATAGTAGTTAGGGACCTTAGTGCTTTCATCAGATCCCCAGATCTGTGCACAGAAATCTTTCACCTAAATTCCAGTTCAAATGTGAAGGCCCCATTTGCCATGATCATAAGTTTTCTACCTCCAATACTTACCTTATCCACCTAGAATTCTGAGTATTACACACTGACTTCCCCATCCTGTTGCTTTTATAAAGAGTTTTCTCCGACACAGCCTTCTTGCTGCTTTGCTTCTCTGATGGAATCTCTACTAATAGACAGGCCTGGAGTGTATGCCCGTCTGAAGCTTCCTTAGCTCGGTATAAATAAATCACCAGAACTGCCAAGTTGTCCTGCATTGTAACAATAAGTCATTGCTTTCACCTATGGAAGCAATTAACAATGCTTTCTATTTTGGGATCTATGAGAACATGATCTGACAAAAATAATAAGAGGTCTAAATTTTCAACCAGTGAGAAAAATACTATTAGAACTTCTAATTTTACCACAAAGAAGTTTCCTATCATATAATTTTTGAAATATATAAAGCACGGAAAATAAAATTCACCAGGATCAGATTCTTTAAAATGATACCAACGGAAGGGAGAATTTCCCTTCACTTTCCCAACTCTTATTGTCTAAAGAAAATGGTTGCTAGGATAGAGCACCCACCCTATTCCAGAAAGGGTTCTAGGCCTTGAGGACATGGAAGTGAACAAAAAAATTACCGGTCTTCATGAACCTTGTATTTTTGTGGGGAAAAGATACAAGCAAAATAAAATTAAGTGAAAAAGATAATGATAAGTGGTAAGGAGATGAAGTGTTATGGGAGCAGGTACTGATCAAATGGTCCAGAAAAATGTCATTCACAGAGGATTGATAAAGTTGGGAATGTGATTATCATACATGAGGATAGCAAAGAGATCGGTGTGGATAAAGGGGAAAGAAAAGATTAAAAGATTCAATTAAAGTGATTGAATTACCAAGTAGGTGTGGGGTGGGGTAGGATCAGACATCAATGGAATAGTAAGTATAGTCCTGTATTGATTAATAATGCGAATATATTCAGAGAAATGTGTTGCTGGACGATTTTATCACTGTGGGAACATCATAGAGTATATTCACAAACCTGAATGGCACCGTCCATTACCTACTACACATCTAGGCTATATGGTATCTATGATCTATGGTTCCTGGGCTACCCACCTGGGCAGCACCTCACTCCTGAATACTGTAGGCAAGTGTAACACAGTGGTAAGAATATATGTACCCAAATGTATCTAAATATAGAAAAGATTCAGTAAAATTACAGTATAAAAAGTAAAAATACTACACCTGTAGTGGCACTTAGCATGAATGGAGCGTGCAGGACTGGATGTTACTCTAGGTCAGTGGTTCTCAACCTTTCTAATGCCGTGATGTATTTTCATTGTTACAAAGGGGTCACGACCCACAGGTTGAGAACCGCTGCTCTAGGTGAGTCAGAGAGTGAGGAGTAAGTGAATTTGAAGCCTTAGGACATTACTATGTACTATGACAGACTTTATAAAGATTGTACACTTAAGTTACATGACATTTACAAAATAATATTCTCTCTTCAGTAATAAATTAACCTTAGCTGACTGTAACACTTTATAAAATTCTTACCTTTTTAAAGAAAATTTTTGACTTGTAATAATATTTAGCTTAAAACATAAACACATTGTATGGCTGTCCGGAAATATTTTTCTTTATATTCTTATTCTGTAAACTTTCTCTTATTATTTATTTTTTACTTTTAAGACATGAACACATATTAGCGTAAGTGTACAAAAGGTTGGGATCCTGAATAGCACCATCCTCCACCTTCATGTCTGTGTCACTGGAAGGTCTTCAGGGGCGATTACACACGCAGACCTGTCATCTCCCATGATAACAATGCCTTTGTCTGGAACACCCCTTCATATCTTTATAAATAGAAAACGTGCATGGCTAAAATCATGCAAAGTATAGTAAATACATATACCAGAAACATAATTGTTAATTATCAGCATCACGTAGTGCAGACTTTATAAGATTGCATGGGCTACACTGTTACATGCTCCCATTGCAATACTGTACTATAAAAGTTCCCATTCAGAACTAGACGTAAAGCCTAGGTTGATGCCCAAGAATCATGACTGACTTTGTAATATCCAGTGAAAATTTATTTAAAGTGGGCTTGTTAGACTGAGGTTCAATCTCATTCAGAGAGATTTCTTATTCTTTTTCTGCAGAATAAAGATATGAAACGCTATGTCCTAAATCATAGAATACTTCTGGTTCTCTTCCTATTTCTTTTCTAACACTGTCAATTGTTGGATCATATCACACGTGACAGTATGTTTCTATGTGTCACATTTTCCTGCCATGTGGCCTCCTGGATGGTGTCATGGAAGGAATACAGGCAGACAAAAACTAAGGGGAATCAGGGGGTATGGAGGTTGGCTTTAAGTATTTCCAAAAATAGTTTCAGAATATTTGGGAGTATGAGTATATTTTGTGTCACGGAGTTAGGAAACAACTGTGCTGAGATTAGTGTATTTTCCTTTCTTTCTTTTTTAATTTTGGAGGTAGGTGGGAGATGGGGAGAAAAGTAATTATTTGTGGTGATCTCTGGGGAGATCTCATTTTCTGACTCTATTTTATTGTTCTTCATTGTATTGCACATCGCAGATAATGTATTTTTTTACAAATTGGATATTTGTGTTAACCCTATTTCTGGCAAGTCTATTGGCACCATTTTTCTAATTAGCACATGCCAACTTCAGATCTTTGTGTCATATTTTAGTAATTCTTTCAACATTTCAAACTTTTCTATTATTGTTTTATCTTTTCTGGTGATCTGTGTCCAGCGATCTTTGATTCTCCTATCACATTTATTTGAGGGCTCCACAAACCATGTGCTCATGTAAGAAAGTGAAATTAACGATAAACAGGTGTGTTCTGATTGAGTCCCGGTCATTCCCTCCTCTCTCTTCATCTTCTTGGGCTGCCATATTCCCTAAGACACAACAATAGTGAAAATAGGCCATTGAATAATACTAATAAAGCCTAATTAATTATGGTTAAGTGTTCAAGTCAAAGGAAGAGTCACTCCTCTCAGCCTTATTTATTTATTTATTTATTACTGTTTTCGACTGGAGCCAGGTTTGAACCCACCACCTCAGGTATATGGGGCCAGCACCCTGCTCCTTGAGCCACAGTCTCCATCTTCTCTCAGCCTAACATAAAAGCTAGAAATAAGTAAGCTTAGTGAAGAAGCCAAGATAGGCTGAAAGTCAGGACTATTGCACAAAGTTGTGACTGCAAGGGAAAAATTCTTGAATAAGTGAACAACACTGCTTTAGTAAACACATGAATGATGAAGAAGCGTTAATACAGAGAAAGTTTTTGTGGTCCAGATAGAAAATCAACCAGGCATAGGATTCCATTAAGCCAAAGCCTAATCCCAAGCAAGGTCCTGACTCTCTCAGTTATAGGAAGGCTGAGGGAGGTGAGAAAGCAGCAGATGAAAAGGTTAAAGCTGGAAGAAGTTAGTCCATGAGTTGTAAGAAAAGAAATCATCACCATATCATAAAAGTGCAAGGTGAAGCAGCAAATGCTGACGTAGAAGGTGCAGTGAGTTATTAAGAAAATTTGGCTATGAAATGCATGATGGTGGCTACCCTAAACAACAGATCTTCAGTGTAGATGTACAGAGCTATTGGAAGAAGATGATTTCTAGGACATTGATAGCTAAAGAGAAGTCAGTGAGAAGCTTCTCTTAAAAGAACAGTGGACTCACATTTTGCAGGGTAATGCAACTAGTGACTTTAAATTGAAGCCAGGGCCCATCTCACTCGATGGTCTTTAAGAATTAAGCTAAATATATTCTGCCTGTGCTCTGTAAATTGAACAACAAAGCTTGGATGATGGAAAATCTGTTTATATCATGGTTTATGGAATATTTTAAACCTGAGGTTGATACCCACTGCTTAGAAAAAAAGATTTCCTTTGCATATTACTGCTCATAGACCATGCAGCTCGTCACCCAAGAACTCTCATGAAAATGCACGAGGAGATTAATGCTATTTTCCCGCCTGCTAACACAACACCCATGCGGAAGCTTATGAGTCAAGAAGCAATTTGACTCTCAAGTCTTATTTAAGAAGAAACATTTCATGATGCAATAGCTTTCATAGATGAATTTGGGGAAAGTAGATTGAAAACCTTCTGAAAATGATTAACCATTCAAGATGCCATTAAGGACATTTGTGAGCTATGAAAAAGTTCTAAAATTAGTATTTAGCAAGAGTTTGGAAGAAATTAATTACAGCCCCATGGATTAAGATTTAGAAAGGCTCAAGACTTCAGTGGAAGAAGTAACTGCAGATTTAGTGGAAATAGCAGGAGAACTAGAGTTAGAAGTGGAGCCTGAAAATGGAGATTAATGCTGTTTTCACGCCCACTAATGCAACAATCACTCTGCAGCTCAGAGATCCAGGAGTAATTTTGGCTCTCAAATCTTATTATCCAGAAAATACATTTTGTAAGGCTGTAATTGCCATAGAGGATGATTTTTCTGGTGGATCTGGGCAAAATAAATTGAAAACCTCTAGAAAATAGTCACTATTGTAGCTGCCATTAACAATATTTGTGATTCATGAGAGAAGTGAAAATATCAACGGTAATAGGAGTTTGGAAGACATTGATTTCAAAGTCGTGACTTTGAGGGGTTCAAGACCTCCATGGAGGAAGTAACTACAGATGTGGTGGAACCAGCAAGAGAACTAGAATTAGAAGTGGAGCCTGAAAATGAGAATAAAGGATTTCAATCTCATGGTAAAACATGAGTGGAAGGAGAGTTGTTGTTACAGATGAACAAAGAAACTGGTTTCTTGATGTGGAATCCACTCCTTGGCTAGATGCATTAAATGTTATTGAAAAAATAACAAATGATTCTGAATCTACTATACATAGGCTTAGTTGAAAAAGCAGTGGCAAAGTTTGGAAGAATTAACTTCAATTTTGAAAAAAGTTCTATTGTGAGTAAAGTATTATCAGACAACATCATATGTTATGGAGAAAACTTTTGTACAAGGAGAAGTCAATCGGTGAGGCAAACTTCAATTTTTGTCTTATTTCCAGAAACGTCCATGGCCACCCAACCTTCAGCAACCACCACAGTGATTGGTCAACAGCCACTAACATGGAGGCAAGATCCCTCCACCTCCAAAAGCAAAATGACTATGACTTTCTGAAGGCTGAGATGATTTTTAGAATTTTTTAGGAATAAAATATTTTTAAGTTATGCAAATTTTCAGACTTAATGACGTTTCACACTTAATAGACTACAGTATAGTATAAATGTAATTTTTACATGTGCTAGGAAACCAAAGAAATAATGTAGTTTGCTTTATGGTGATATTTGCCTTATTATACAGTCTAGAACTGAACCCATAGTATCACTAAGGTACACCTGTAAACTCAGATTCTGGAGGAATGGTGAATATTCCAAAAATGTATTTTTCAGCACTTTCTCATTGGCAGCGCACTGGGCAGAACCCTTGAACTTTATGTAATAGTTTTCCTTTTTTTACATTTTCTTTCCTCTTCTGTTTTTAGTATTTGACATTTTAGCTATTTTTATAAATTTTCATGGATATTTAAAATAAAGTTGAGAGAAGGCATGCCTACCCTTGAGTCAGAGAGATTTGAGCTCTATCTGAAATCAAAGCCATTCTTCCACATTGCGTGTTATATATGCCTATATTTCCTCTAAGTCTTTCTGACAGTTATTAGGATGGGCTATAAAACTTTGAAACTATATTGAAAACATATAAAGAAGCACTTTCATAGAGAAATGCAAGGTCAGAGCTATAAAGAACCCAGACTTTCAACTTTTATATTAGTCTATATCTGAGTTCTTAAACAAAAATATACTGTTCCAGCTCTATAAAATATAAAAGGCAGTGAGAATCGAGGCAAAGCCCTTATTTAAACTTTCAAGGAGTGATTTCCAAGGTTCTGCACATTCATATTGTGTTCTGAATCCAATTATAAACAATTGTATAAATACACTAGAGAAAAGAACTCTGAGTTTAAAATGAAGAAATATTCCAGCTTCATTGTAGTGTTGATCATTAGTCACGAAATAATGGAATTTAAAAGCCCCTTGATGGTCAATTAGAATGATGGTTCCATGCATTATGAATTGCATCTTTTTCTGATAAATTTTCAAATGTGATGCCCCTCCCCCATAGTAAATGATAACCCTTCAGTGTGGTACTTGCCACTTTATTTTTTATTTATTATTATTATGGATACATAGCAGTTATACAAGGTCTGACAATGACGTTTGGAACTCATTCTAGAAAGAGTGCTACATACATCATTGTTGAATATTACTATGGTTACCCTAGAAGTACTTCCCTCGGGAATCTGTGTACCAATGCTAGTGCCTAGTCTACCCTTCAAAGCAATTTTGGAATTCTCTTTCTGGAACGACCATCAGAGTTGTCACTGTACAGCACACAAATCATGTAACAATAATAATTAACACTACTCAGTAGGACATTGCCAAATGCCGCCATGAACACAGCTATGAGATCCTGATATACTAGTCTTATGAAATCTCACCCAATTGCTTATACAGTCCTGCCAAGGAAGCTCACAGTGGCAAGTTCACAAATTGTCAGACCATGTTTGAGGACAGCTCTGATGGTCATTCCAGAAAAGGAGCTCCAAATTGCTTTGAAGGGTGGCCAGGCACTGGTATTGGTACACAGCTTCCCATAAGGAGGACTTCAAAGGTGACCGCAGTGATATTCAGCAGTGAGGTATGTAGTACTTTTCTAGGTTAAGTTCATGAACTTAGTTGTCTGGCCCTCACACATCTCGATATGGTACATATGATGTTTTGGTACAGGCATAAAATGTGAATAAATCAACTGAAGGTAATTGGGGTGTCCACCAACTCAGGCATTTACCATTTCTTTATATTAGGAACATTTTAATTCCACTCTTTTAAAGCATACGCTAACTTACTGTTGTTTACGATCATTTCATTGCACTGTTAAATATTGTTCATTCTATTTAACTAAGTATATTTTTGCACCCAGTAACCATCCACACTTGTCTCCACCAACCTGCTTTACAGCCTCCAGTAACCACTTTTTGTTGACAGCCATTGAAACGTCTTATTCCATTTGAGTTGAGTAGAGGTCATAGAAGTCTAATATACATCCTTTAACTTTGCAAGTACAAGCCGATAATATTGAGTATGTAATATCAAGCTACAATGGAGAAATTTTTATCTCCCATCTTCTCCATTAAAAATGAATGATTCAGATTAAACTCTTTGTATTAGATGTGATCAAAATCACGAAAAAGTGAACGTGTTTGTCAAATGTTACACTGCATGTATTTGGAAGAACCCAAGGCCCTACTGAGCTTTTCCAAAACATTCCGCAGTCTAGAAAGATGGGCTTTATTGGTGTTGCTTCCTAAATTGTTAATACCTAGAGGGCTCTACTCTTTTCTGGTTTCCCTTTGTATACTATCTTGTTTAAAATTTCTTTGAGCTGCTCTGCCACCCTTATCTTTGCACTTTTGTCCTTAAGATTACAAAATCGTTCTTCCAATTCTTAAGATAGCACTTGACCACACATACGGGATGAATGGAAAATAAATAGGAATCAGTGGGGCTTTCTTGAAATAAATTACCTTGCATCTTACTAACACAGATACATATCATATGATTAATACTAGTTACAGGAATGCAGGAAAAACAAGGACTTTTTTTGTTTGTTTGTTTGTTTCTTTTAAGCAGGACTTATTGCCACCTCCAGCAAAATCCAATCCATTATTAAATATCTACTATTGAGGAGATACTTAGCAACTGCCAGTATCTTTCCCATAGATACTTAGGTTACAGTTGCATTAATGGATATGCATGTGAATTGTCAAAGGTAGCTAAATTAATACGATCCATTTTACGTCAGCTTCAAGTAACAAAATGCTTTCCTTAAATTTTTATTTACTCACTTTGTAATTGTTCTAGTATCCATTGGCTTTTCTTGTTAAATTCAAAATAGTGTTGAAAATCAATTCTGATCTCTTTTCAAATATTAGTAATTGACACATGATATTCTATAAT
The DNA here is from genome assembly GCF_000181295.1 of Otolemur garnettii. NCBI lineage: Eukaryota > Metazoa > Chordata > Mammalia > Primates > Galagidae > Otolemur > Otolemur garnettii. The sequence goes on along the minus strand of NW_003852402.1, from coordinate 28,894,697 downwards.
GATGGAAGTTTTTCCTTCTTATAAATTTAGTCATGCTCTTCTAGACCAGGTGAGTGGCACATTTGAATCAAACTACTGATGCCGTATTTATTTGTTAAAGTTACATGCTTGACTCAAAGTGAACTCTGGCTATCTTGCAAGTATCTACCCAAAAGAAAAAAAGTTATTTTGCCATACGAACATTTGCCCTCGGATGTTTAAAGAAGCCCAATTGCAAAGATGGGGAAACAACCCAAATGCCCTTCAACTCATGAATGGATTAATAAACTGTGATGTATGTACACCATGTCATACTATTCAGACATAAAAAATGATGGAGATTTTATATCTTTTGTAACAACCTGGATGGATTTGGGGAACAGTTTTCTAAGTAAAGCATCACAGGAATGGGGAAACAAGCATCACATGTGCTCAATACTAAATTGAAACTCATAGAGTAACAACTATTTGCTCATTTGAGACAACAACTCAAGTAAATTCAAGAAGGTGGGAGGAGGAAGAGGGTTCAGCAAGCTCTCACCCCAGGGAACAATGCAGGTGGATATGGCACCCTTCCTGGGGGAAGAACACACCTACAATTCCCACCTGACTTTACAGATGCAAACAGTGTAACCTAGTCATGTGTACTCCATATTCATCTGAAATTTAACAAAAAGAAATGCATTTTTCAAACAACTGAATTTCTAACACAAATATTATAGAGACATAGAATACATTTTACAATACAGGGTGGCATAAAGTTCATGTGCAATTTAAAATAGCCAACTATTTGAATTTGTGTTTGAAAAGAACTTGTCTTTCAAGCAATCCTCCTATAATATTAATTTTTCTCAAATTATTGATAAATATTGAGTATGAAGATGGTGGTATCTCTGGAAAGTATATGAACCAAAATGATTCTATGTTTCCAAATAAGCACATATACCATGTCATACTATTCAGACATAAAAAATGTCTGCCCTAAAGAACAACCATAGTTAGGGCTATGGTTTCATTTTATAGTGAAATTTGAAATGTTTGATGATGATTTATGGATTAACAGTGAAAAAAATGGATGGAATTATTCCTGTAAAAAAGAGTTCTTTTAAAAAATGTGTTTTAACATGTAAATGAATACAAAAAAGACCAAGAGAAACCTAAAGGAGCAGCTTATCAAAGCCCTCATTTAAAATACTTTTTTTCAAGGCTGAATGTGATGGTGCATGCCTGTAATCTTAGCACTCTGGGAGGCCAAGGTGGGTGGATTGCTTGAGCTCAGGAGTTCTAGCTCAGCCGGAGCAAGAATGATACTCTGTCTCTACTAAAAATAGAAAAACTAGCCAGGCACTGTGGCAAGTGCCTGTTTTCCCAGTTCCTCAGGAGGCTAAAGCAAGAGGCTCTCTTGAGTTCAAGTTTGAGGTTGTTGTGAGGTATGATGCCATGGCACTCTGCCCTGGAACCCGGGACAACAGAGTGAGGCTCTTGTCTCAATAAATTTTCCTTTTCATAAATAAGTACTGTTTATTTTGTCTTTATGATATAGTTAATCATCACCCCGAACTTATAAGGTTGAGTTCCTTAAAAGAGAGACATAAGTAAAAATAATCAAATTTAAATTTCTTTTCCTAGAAAAAAATATTTTTAAAAGAGATTGCTGATGTGCAGAATTATAAACTGGCTATAATGAACTATGAATTATGAATCTGCACAGTGTCTTGCAAGAGACATTCTAAAACCTGGCAAAACAAGACTATCATGTAACTCAAATAATTCTATTTGAGATATTCCCCCAAACAAGGTGACCCAGGCTTTCAAATACTTCCCCCAGTAGTCCTTTTGGCAAATAGAGTTTAATCCTTAGATCTCAGGTCTTGGGTTCAAATTTCTTACCTCCTAGGCCTCTAGCCATTACCCCATCACAATATTCATGTTATTTCTCTCATTTTCTTTTACTACTACATTTGAGGACTGTTTATCCTGTGTTAATGATCTGTGTTTTGGAGTCCTTCTTTTTCCATTATGGTATTGTCTGAATTCTGAGAACTTTCTCTTCTGGCATGGAAAATTTTACCCCAGGACTGCGGTGTTTGTTTGATTATACCGTATAGCTTACCGCCTACATAGTTACCCCAATTCCACCTCCAACTATGACTTCTTTTGACTCTGCCTTGTTCAAATGAGTTACGTTTTTAAACATTTTCTGCACTTGTAATCTATCTTAATTGTGATGACTTTTTCTTACTGCACCTATCAGTTTCCTGGCCTATATACCCTCTTTTGTTTCCAAACTTTAGTAAAAACTAGACCGTCAGATGAAAGATAATGCACCTGTGTATTTGCTATTTTTCTTGTCAACTTCTTTCCTCCAGTTGTGTATTTATGGGTAGAGTTGTTAATAATTATGTGTTTCATGCTATCCAATTTGCTCCCATACAAATTCATGTCTAAGGAAAGAGAACCATTGAATTTATTTCTCATAATTCATGTACACAGAGACATAATTATATTATGAATACCTAATCAGTAATTGTTTCTGGCATTTAAAATTGTTTTATGAAAGAGATGCTCCAAGTGACATGGAGGATGAGCTATAATTTACTAGATAAAATTCAGTAAGTTGACGCTAAAATGTTGAAACCTTGGGGTCCTTTAATTCAATAATCACAGTGGTGGTTGCAATAGGAGAGGAAAAACTTGTTAATAGTAATTTTTACCAACATTGGTAGATTTATACATATTAATATGTTGATTGACTCACTGGCAGTGTAAAAGTGTTCCTTTCTCTCCACATCCACGCCAGCATGTGCAGTTTTGTGGCTCTGTGATGTGGGCCATTCTCACTGGGGTTAGATGATATCTAAGGGTGGTTTTAATTTGCATTTCTCTAATAACTAGGGACCTGAGCCTTTTAGCATATGATCATTAGCCATTCATGGTTCTATTCATCTCTCTTTCCCAGTGATATAAGGAGGCCCTAGATATACACTTAAGTAAAAGCAAATAAGATTCTAGGCTTCATGAAGCTTACAGATTAAATAGGTGGGAGGACCTAATTAAATAGTCATATAAATAAATATTTTAAAAAGTGCAAAGTATTATCAGAACATATACTATAGACCAGGACTGGTGACTCACACCTATAATCCTAGCCCTCTGGGAGGCCACGTTGGGGGTCTGCTTAAACTCATGAGTACAAGACCAATCTCAGCAAGAGTGAAACCTCGTTAAAACACACACACACACACACACACACACACATATATATATGTTGATAGATTGCATATGACGATGAAATTTTGAATACAAATAATGTAGTCAAAATGAGATGGGATGAGTAAAATAGCAAAATCATATCACATGGGTGAAGTGTTTAAGAAGACTCAGAAGTTTGATTATACAGATTCACCTTTAGCTTCTTTTTCATCTAGTTGTCATCTCAGTAGAGCTTTCTTGGAGGCCAAAATTCACACTCTAATGAATATTGTATTCTTTAGAATGTGCATGGTGCTTACAGGCACCGTAAGTACCTGACACTTACCTAGTCTGTATGCCAGCATTCTCATCTGCAACATGGATGTATATATAATATTTATCTTGAGGGATTGCCGAGAGTTTATGAAAATGCCTAGAATATCCTAAGTGCTTACTTATTAAGTACTACTAGGAAATGCTGCTGTTATTCTTAATAATTGGCCATGACCTCAGGAAATACACATCATCAGGTTCAGCACTTCTCAATTTGTCTCCATGTCATTTTCAGCTTTTCTCTATTTTTATTTATTCCAAGATTTCATAAGAAACACTTTTTCTCTGAATTTCCAGTTTAGATCAGACAGGAATAGGGACTCTGACAACAATTACAGATGTCAAATTTGCATGGTATTAAAAACCACACTCTTCTACCCATGTAACATGTGTGTCATGCCATAAAAAATCTAGGTGTCAGCAACATTCTTTGGTATGTGAAATACGTAAGAATATCTACTCTCTAAATCTAAGTTTTGACATATATACATGCATTTGTTTATGTATACACACATATTTACTTTGAAGCATATTTAATAAAAAAAATTAAATCAACAGAAAGTAATATATAATAACAGAGGGCTATAGTAAAGTGAAAATTAGCCCATGCTATCAATTCTACAAATGTAATCTATTTAGCAGAGGGCTCTAGTAAAGTGAAAATGGCCCCCGCTATCAATACTACAAATGTAATCTATTTACGTTGGCTATATTGTGCTTGCTAAAATTTCAAACTAGCGCTAAGGTTTTAGATAGCCTACTAGTACTCCAAAAAGTAATTTATTCTTCAGTCCATAGCCTTGGTTATATGCTATTCATCAAGTTCTTTTAGGATACTCTTGAAACTGTTTCATATTTCAGCCAAATGTAGAATCAAAATACAAATAGATTTGGTGAGCAAAATACAAAAATATTAAATGAGCACATATGGCCATTATGTTTTTGATATCATATGTCTCAGATATATTTACTAAAGAATTTCAGAAAATTAAGGATTTTGTTTCCTTTTTTTTTTTTTTTTTTGCAGTTTTTGGCCAGAGCTGGGTTTGAATCCACCACCTCCAGTATATGGGGCTGGCACCCTACTCCTTTGAGCCACAGGTGCCACCCTTGTTTCCTTCTGTTGTTCTGCATTGTTTATACTACACACACATTCACACACAGACATAGAAATGTGAGGGGAGAGGCTAAGAAAATTCCTTTGATTTGTGTGCTTTACTATGGTCAGAAAAATTAGAGTTGTATCTATTGAATTCCCACAGTCTCAAAAAGAGAGCTGTTTAGCCTTGGGATATTTGAACATTAATTTTTCTTTGCATGTAGTAATGAAGTAATGCAATTGTGCAAAGCCTTACCACAGTGTAATTTTCATTACATTATTGGTATCATTTTTCTTATTCATGCTCCAATATAAAAACTTGAATTTCACTGCTCTGACAAAATATTGATTTTATATATTAAATGAAAAATGAGAAGTATTAATCAAGAGTACCTATATTTTTAGGTCATTTTAACAGTGATTCATTCTCATCTATGTTGCACAGAGACTAGTTATATTTTAAATTGGTTGTTGATACTAAATTCTGAAAATGTTCCTCCAATATAAGCTAGATGGCTTATTGAACTATATTGAAGTTGTGCATCATTACTTAGAATGGAAGGGAAATAAAGAATCTTAATCTTAAATGGGTATTTAAAAAGTTAATGAACCACTTGCCTTTTCTAAATTGTGCTGAGAGCGTGACTGAATTAAAACTAGTTTAATATTCTGAGCAGATTTGCAGATACAGTCATAAAATTTATTATTAAAATCCTACAGCTCACTAAAATTAGTTTTTGAATGAGGAAACTGGGGTTTACAAATCTGGTGACTTTAAAAAGTGAGCATTTAATGCCACATATTGCTATTCCAAATACTATGTATGGAGTGGTTGACCTCTTAAAAGGTCAACCTTTTGAGAACCTTTTCAAGAAATCTCAGAACAATAGATCTAATTGGCCCAGCATATCTGTTTAGAATGCTTAATAAAACTATCAACATTTTAGATATCACAATCATCAGTATTTTAAAGTTTAAATAAAAATGTTTTGAATAAATCTGAGAATATGGGTTCCAACAAGGTTAATTTTCAAAGAGGTCAAAAACCTAAATTTTCTTTATATTTTCTGTAAATACTATAAAATATTAAAGTCAGGAAAGTAAAAAATATAATTTTACAACTAATTATTCATTTTTCAACTAATTTTATGTTTTGGAATGACTCAGTGTTGGAAAAGAAAATGGAAAATACCTCCGTGGTAAATCAAGAAGAATGTATTGATGCAATAAATTAATAATATACAGTGAGAAAGCCATAATTTTCATTCATTTTCATGAGCAATATTTTTAAATAAAACTCAGTTCCATTATCAGTTTTATTTTTTTCTATTATGCAATTTGACATGCTAATGAAAACAAAACATGAGGTACAGCTGATCAAATAGTTAGTTTTTCTTTTTGTTCCCAAAAAGAAAGTTCTGGATTCTTAAAGGATAAAGAAAGAAGAAAATGAGGCAAATCAATGAGCTGCTATGCTCAGACTTTTCTCAGACTTTACAAAGGCCCAATACAATAACTAGGCTCCTACACGTAATAACATCACTATTGAAATCTTTATTAAAATGGAATGGTTTTCTGTTATCCTGACAAATGGGATACCACCATAGTTTAATTCTATCTGCTGTACTAAACAAAGGAACCATTTACAAGATATAATGAAACAAGAATCTCTTTAAAAATACATGAAGGGCAAATATGTTTTCCTTATGAGCTTCACAAATTTGATGCACATTCTAATTTCTTTCTGGTGTAGCTTCCAGGGTTCCATTGATCTTGTGGTGTGGGAGGACTGTTATGGTGTGAGTCTGTTACCAAGAGCTATATGACAGCATTAATTAAGTTGTGCTTTGGGAAAATGAAAGCCAGCAAGATGTATATTTGCCTTTCTGCCAATAAACACTTTAGGAGAGCACCATGCAGGAATTCCTGGCACATTAATCAATTTGATGTTTTATTCTTTTGGGTTTTTTTCTTCCTTCCTTCCTTTGCTCTTCACTTATTTATTATATTTTGTCTTAGTGATGGTTTTTGCATTTGTAATACGAAGGTCAGAAGGAACAGCTATTAGACATGGATGAAATACAATCCCTCGTTTGTAGAGAAGTTCAAGAAAAACACACACAGTAAAATTGAGCTTCAAGAGCCATCGGGGCCTACAAGAAGCTTTTAAAAATTGAAAAAGAAATGTTTTTATTATCCAAGTGTGGTAATTTGTGTTTTGTGGAAAGGAAAACTGTTTTTCATATACAGCCCTCTTGTTACATGAAGGAATATTTAGTGGGGAAGATGGTGATCTCTCATTTCCTTGTTGCCTAAGTAGCTTTCTTTGATTCTTACTTATATTCAAAGGAGCTTTACCTTAATTTTCCACGTTGTCTTTCTTCAGAAATATTACCCATAACCATTTTTTTAAAATGAGTTATGTTCACAGGTATGTATAAAAATGTATCAGTGCAGAAAGGGGTGAAAAGGAAGGTCTAAGCTTCTTCCATGAACTGTGTTTTCATCACCTCTCCAAGCTTGTGTCCAGCCCTTCCACCACACCAAACTATTTATAGGCTGTGCTTTTTCCCTGTGAGGTTCCTTTTTATATGCTATTGTCTTTGCCACATTCTTCTCCAACCTTTTAAAAGACACATATACATTTTCAAGGACCAACAGGAGTCTCCCTTCCTCAGTCTCCTCAGCCTCTCTCTGATTTACTAACATTTTCTTTTTTTTCTTTTATTACTTAGTTAATTCCACCATCACAGAACCTGTCAATTTTTTTTTCAATTACTTCTGTATGAATTTTAATTACATTCTGAGTTCCAAGAAGAGAGAGGCTAAATTTTGATCATTTACTTTTTTTTATTAGATCATAGCTGTGTACATTGATACTGTATCATATACAGTGTGCTATTTTTATATACAATTTGAAATATTTTCATCAAACTGGTTAACATAGCCTTCATGTCATTTTCTTAGTTATTGTGTTAAGATGTTTATATTCTTCATTTAGAGAAGACTCACAGGTACCCTTAAAAGTGAACCAATCGCCCTCCCTCCCCCCAGCCTCCCCACTCCCTTCCTCTCCCTTTCCCCTTCTCCCATATTCTTGGGCTATAACTGGGTTTGGGTTATAGCTTTCCTATGAAAGCTATAAATTAGTTTCATAGCAACTGAGTACATTGGATACTTTTTCTTCCATTCTTGAGATACTTTGCTAAGAAGATTATTTTCCTCCATGTAAACATGAAGGAGGAAAAGTCTCCATCCTTCTTTAGTGCTGCATAGTATTCCATGGTGTACATAACAATCATAAGAAATGTACTTATAAAAAAAGTAAATGATCTTCATAATTGCTAGATCATTTACTTTTTTTATAAGTACATTCCTTATGATTGTTATTGTGAAGGAATACATGCAACAAATTCTATCTCTACATTTCTATCTACCTCCTCTGCCTTGCACTATCATACTGAATAGCAGGTATGTTCTGTTCTATGATTATATTAAGAAATACATACTGAAAGGCCCACTGTGTGTCAGGGCACTGAACTTGGGATTATTTAGATAGTAGCAGAAAGTTCTATCCTCTTTGAACCTCCAATTTAATGGAATAAGTATGCCATGCTTGGAGAAAATTTCATTAACAAACCTGATAAGAAATAAACACTTTGTGCAATATCGAGTGCATAAAATATTAATATTGTGAATAATTGCATGAATGGTGAGATTGGGTTTAAAGAAAAAATGAAATAATTCTACACTGGTAAATCTGTGTCACTTAAATGAAATATTTTAATCATCAAAACCAGTTAAATTGTCCTTTCCTAGACCTAATTGGTTTATTCCAAGTAATGTTACATTTGGTTTACTTCTTATTTGGATTTTCAATATAACCGTATTTTTCCTAGAAATTCTAATTGCTCTTGGGTTTGCTTGGTTCCTTTCTCTTTGTGTGTGTGTGTTCAATATATTAAGGGGAGACATGATTTTTAACATGGATACAATATAAAATAATGAAGTCAAGTTACTGTGCCCATTACCAGGATAGACTTCACTGTACCTGATATGTAAGAAATAAGTTCCATTCTCCTCCTTGCTTGGTTTCCAATGTCCTCTATATCTCTTTGTACCCATGCGCACCCATCATTTAGCTCCCACTTATTAGTAAGAAAATATTGTGTTCGTTTTTCTATTCCGGGGGTATTTCACTTAAGTAATGGTAGCCAGATCTATTTAAGTTACTGCAGAAGACATTATTTCATTCCTTTTTATGTTGAGGTAATACTTGGTGATATATATACAGGGTATACACATCTTTCATTTTATTTCTACACCTGTGAATCAATGGGCATATAAATTGGTTCCATATCTTTCAACTGTGAATTATGCTAAAATAACCATTCAACTTCAGGGGTCTTTTTTATAAAGTGACTTCTGTTCCTTTGGTAGATGCCCCATAGTGGAATTGCTGGTTCGAATAGTAGGTCTAAATTTATTTCTTTGAGGAGTCCCCATACTGTTTTCATAGGGGTTGTAGTAATTTTAAGTCTCACCAACAGTGTATAAAGTGTTTAAACATTTCATTTTCTCCCCATCCATACCAGGAACTGTTGTTTTTTGACTTTGTAATAATGGGCATTCTGATAGGGGCATGATGAGATTTCATTTTGGCTTAAATTTGCATTTTCCTGATAATTAATGATGTTTTATGATTTTTTCATCTGTCTTCTGGCCATTTGTTTATCTTCTTTTGACTAAATACCATTCATTTCATTTGCCCACTTTTTGATGGAGTCATCTGGTTTTATTCTTGGTGTTTCATTTGATTTCTAAGTAGATTCTGGATATTAGTTCATTGTCAGGAGGATAGTCTGCAAATATAGACTCCCATTCTGTAGATTATTTATTCACTCTGTTGATTATTTCCTTCACTGTGCAAAAGGTTTTTTTTAAATTTAGTTAAGTCCCATTTATTTATTTTTGTTATTGCTATATTTGCCTTTGGGATGTTAGACATAAATTCTTCACCTAAGCTTCACCTTTTTCTTCACCAGAAAAACAAAAGACTGTACAAGAATTTTTCTCATGTTATATTCTGGAATTTTTATGATTTCATTCCTTAAATTTAAGTCTTCAATCCATCTTGAATTTAATTTCTGAATATGACAAGAGATAGGGGTCCTGTTTGATTCCTCTGACATGGCTATCCAATTTTCCCAGCACCATTTATTGAATAGGGCTTCCTTTCTCCAGTATATGTATGCTTTGTCAGGGATCGGTTGGTTGTAGGTAGAAGGTTTTATATCTGGGTTCTCCATTCTGTTCAATTAGCCTATGTGTCTTTTGTACTAATAGGTGTTGTTTTGGTTACTGTAGTCATGGAGTATAGTTTCACGTCTATGAATATGATGCCTTCCAGATTTGTTCTTTTGGCTTAAGACTGCATTGGCTATCTGGGCTCTTTTTTGGTTCTAAACGAAGCTTAGATTTACTTTTTCCAGATCTGTGAAGTATAACATTGGTATTTTGCTGGGAATTGCTTCAAATCTGTATTTCACTTTGGTCAGTATAGGCATTTCGATTTGGGTGCATGCTCTCCATTTGATTCTACTAATCTATTACCATAGAACTTTTTCCCATTTATTGGACAATCTACTATTACTTTTACTACATATCTGTGTAAAAGAGATCTTTATAGAGATCTTCCACCTCCACTTAAGCATATTCCTGAGTATTTAATTTTCTTTGAAGGTATTTCCAATGTTAATGAGTTCATGATCTGATTCTCAGTTTGTTATTAATATGTAGAAATGGTAACTGATTTGTGTATCTTGATTTTATAACCTCAGATTTTATTGAATTTATTTATCAATTCTTAGGTTTTTTTGTGGAGTTTTATAAATAGAAGATCATGTCATCAATATACAGGGATAGTTTGATCTCCTTTTCCCATACTGAGTTGCCCTTTGCTTCTTTCTTTTTCCAGATTGCTATGGCTAGGACATCTAGTACTATGTTGACTAGAAGTGGTGACAGGGGCCATTCTTGTCTTGATCAACTTTTTAGGGAAAATGCTTTCAACTTTGCCCCATTCAGTATGTATTTGGTTGTGGGTTTGTATATATGGATCATTTTGAGGTATGTTTCTTCTATGCCTAGCTAGTTCAGAGCATTTTTTATCATGATAGAGCACTAAATTTTATTGAATGCTTTTTCTGAATCTATTGAGATAATAATATGCTCATAATTTTGTTACTGTTTATGTGGTGAATCACAATTCCTGATTTTCAAATGCTGAAATATCCTTGCATCCCTAGGGTGAAACCCACTTGATGATAGTGAATTATCCTTTTCATATTCTGTTTAGTTTGGCTTACTAGTATTTCACTGAGCATTTTTGTACCTGTGTTCATAGGGATATTGATCTGTAGTTTTACTGTTTTGTAGTGTCCTCTCTTGGCTTTGTTAGCAAGGTAATATCAGCTTCCCAGAATTAATTAGGAATGATTCTCTCTTTGTCAATGTTATGAGCTAATTTCCTACTCCTGTGGAGTAGGATAGGTATTAGTTCTCCTGGTAGATCCAGTAAAATTTGGTTGTTAATCTATCTGATTTGGAGCTTTGTTGTTGTTGTTGTTTAGACATTTTTTTATTACTGCCTTAATCTCACTACTCATTTCTAGTCTGTTCATGAGTTGTATTTCTACACTCAGACTTGGGAGATTGTGTGTTTCCAGAAATGTATCTGTTTTCTCTATGTTTTCTACTGTTTGTGAGTATGTGCACATGTGTGTGAGTGTGTGAAGGTTTTCACAGATGATATTTTGTATTTCTGTGGCATCATTTGTAATGTCTCCTTTTTCATTTATGATTTTGCTCATTTAAATACTTTCTCTTTTACTTCTGGTTAAACTGGCTAGTGGTCTATTGATTTTGTTTATCTTTGCAAAGACCCATCTTTCTTTGTTTCATTGATCCTTTGAAAGTTTTTATTTGCTTTTTTCTAATTCATTGAGTTCTCTCAGAATTTTCTTTTCTTCTGTTGGCTTTGGATTCAATTCATTCTTTCCTTGAGATGTGATGTTATGCTGTTCATTTGTGATCTTTCTTTTGTAATGTAAACACTAAATCTGTCTTCCTGCAGATTTTGATATCTTGTCTCTTCTCTATAATTCAACTCAAGAATCTTTTCATTTTTCATCTTACTTTAATCATTGACCAAAGGATTGTTCTGCAGTGGGTTGTTTAGTTTCTATAACTTCATATGGATTTGAGAGTTTCTCTTGGAATTGATTTCTAGTCTTATTCCACTGTGGTCTGAGATGATACATGATATGATTTTGATTTTTCTAAATTTGTTGAAATTTGTCTTGTGGCCTGAGAGGTGATCAATCTCAGAAAATATCCCATGTGATGCTGTGGATAATGTGTATTTTGTAGTTTTTGAGTACAGTGTTTTGAAAATGTCAGTTAGGTCCCTTTGTTCTCTAGTTCCTTTTAAGCCCAGTGTTTCTTTGCTTCGTGATCTGTCCAGTTCAGTAAGTGGAATGTTGAAGTCCCTGGTGATTATACTCCAACTGTATATTTCTTTGCTTAGATGAGGTACAAAGAATTGTGTTTTATGAATCTCATTTGAAACCTCCTCACTCAGCTCAGAGCACATAGATTTGTTTTGCACTGATCATCTTTTACTGGGACAGCTCCTACTAAGTAAGAAGAAAGAGAGACCCTAGAATGCACCTTTGTGTCCTATTCCAGGGCACTAATCTGGCAGAAGAGGGAAGAGGATGCTCTGTGAGCATGCATGTAGCTGTTTTATATTTTCCTTTTCCCTTGTGGATGTCATAGTCCAAGCCAGTGTGGGGAATCTTCAGGCAGAGCAGTGGGTTGGTCCCTAGGCCACTGTGCACATCTCAGGTGTGGGGCTGGATGAGTCTCTCCCCACGGAGGCAGGCATCTTGTGAGACTGCTATGCATGAGTCTTCCCACAGCAATGGTTTTGGTCACTGGGTGAGGTTTCTAGGCGGAGGCTGTGGGTGTCAGGATATACAGTAGGGAAGGAAGGGTGCCTCATAGCTAGTAGCTTTATGGGGGAGCCCTGTCCTGCTGGCATGGAGCCAGGCAGCTTGTGAGGCTGGGGGAACAGCTCTGCCAGGTGGGCACATGGAGGCTGTGTGTGTGCTTGGCATCCACCTGCGATGCACAAGGCCATGGGGTCTGAGTACATCATGGGCGCCAAACTGCCAGGCAGCTGGAGTTGTCTTCCCAGGGAGGCCTCACTGAGGCTGTTGCCGTGGTACTTCTCTGGTGGTGCTGGTTCCTGCTTTGTTCAAACTCCACAGTGAGAAGACCACTTGGCTTTCAGTTACAAGTTATGGAAGAACATCTGCTCTTTCTGCTTCTTCCCCGGTCTGGCAGGGGTGATGTTGACCATTGTAGGGAAGCTGACTCTCATGTAGACTAGGTGCTCTGGATCCAAGAGCTCAGACTGGCATCATTTGTGGTGACCTGAAAATGGAAGCAGTGTGTCCCTGCTGTGCCTTCCCTCGAATACAGTGTTACCACTCAGTCTCTAAGCAGCTCCGCAATCAGGACAGAGGCCTGGGCGGGGGACTGGTGGGGGGGGGGTTGTGCAGCTGCAGTCACAGTTATCACAGCCCCAGGGTTCCCTTCTCTCGTTCTTCCCCTGTGTGGATGCCTCTCCCAGATAGTCTACAGTCTGGTGAGTGAACCACCCTGTCCCCACCACCCTCACTCTGGTGTTCCCCCCATTGCTTCTCCAGCAATATCTAAAACTTTCTCCAAGAAGTTCCATCCTTAGCTGGGTAGCTTGCAGCTTTGAATCCTCTCCTCAAGACCAGTGTGTACTGGCTGCTTCTAATCTACCATCGTGACCCTGCTTTGTTTCTCGAATGTCGATATAACAAGAAATAATTATCTTCAAATTATTGCTCATTTGACTCATTATTTAATAGTATAATTTCTTAAAAGAATAGTCTGAGGCAGACTTCTTAGGTTTCAGTGAGGTCATAATCCAGAGATTTTTATTAATCATATTTTGAAGACTTTACCGTTTATTGATTCCCTGAGTTATCTTGAGGTTTTGCTAAAATATATCTCTAAATATACTTTTCAGAAAAACTGCAGACTTTCCTCATCTTTGTATTTGAAATATGTCCTTAGTTTGCTCACCCTTGATTGATAGGTAAGCCCACAATGGAATTCAAAGTTCAAAGCAGTTTCCAATCAAAAACAGTGAAGATGTTTCAGCATTTTATTTAAATGCATAGTTTTGTTGAAGAGAATTCTATTCCCCTTTTCTACCATACCTGCCTAAATTTTAACTAAATCCTCTCATGTTTTCATTTCCAGGGAAGAAGGAATCATATATCTCATGCATTTCTTTCTTATAGTACTTATCAAAATATTTCTACTATAATAGGTGTTCATAAAGATGATAACAATAATAATAGGTATGATTTCATTTTCATGTTTAAGAAAAAAAAATAAATCTATTGCCTGTCCTCCCTTCTCTATTTAAAACATTGCATCCTTTTCTAAAATTGTCATTCATCATACATCTTGATCACACATACAATCATTATTTAACTTATAACATTTATTAATCACCTTCTGTATGCCAGGAATAATTTGAGTAATTCTAATGACTAGGAATAAAGTGGTGAACCCTTGATCCCCAGTAGAGGGACTCACCTCCCAGTGAGGTAATGTATCTCACTGAACTAACTTACCTCACTCAGCTTTTATTGCAGTATCCTAACAATGAAGTAACAGTAAAATATCTTTAATTGCATACTGTTCTGCACCTCCATAGCTACTGATCCCTCTTGCTGGTACTACTACAATAGGCTTACCTTGCGCCTCCAGCTCCAGAAATCTTCAGCTGTCACTGGACCCTACAATCCTGTATTTTTTTTTTGCAAGTTCTTGTTTTGCCTCCTATATCTTTCCACTTACAATACTCATATTTCTCTTTTCTTTGATAAATATTCATGGTTATTATTATTACTAACACCTGGAACATGCTAACTACCGTTCTGGTTTGTCAAACTCTCTTGACTAAAATCCCCTCCGAGTTAACATTCATCTATTTACCAATTTCGTTCTTGCACTCATGTATCTGCCCATGACTGGAAACAAATGTAGAACACTATTCATTGCTATGTCTACCTTCTTTCTCTGTCTCCCGTAAGTGTGCACCAAATTTCTCCCTGTTTGCGGTCTGTTATCTTGCCTGTGTTTTTGCCCCGGAGACTCCTTTCATTTTCTCTCTTTTTTTTTTTCATTCCACAATTTTCTCTTATTTTTTTTTATTAAGTCATGTATGCATAGATCATGTATACATTTATGCCTTTGTATGATTGAATGTGTTGAAAGTCAAATCTATCAAGTATTGAACACAAATGTCTTAACACTGTGATTAAGTAAATGAGGTGAAAGCTATGTTAATTAGTAGGATGTAAGCACTGCTCTTTAATTTTCATAGGACTTACTACCCCATATTCTCAAACATTCAGTTCAAATATCAATCCCCACAGAGGTCCTTCCCAGCTGAAATTTTAAAATAGAGTATACATATTCCATTTGATGTTTATATATTTTTATTTCAAATAATCACAAAGTGAAACACATAAAATTATACAGGAAAAAAATTAACTGGTATCATTATTGTACTTAAAGGCATTTTTTGGTTTAGAAATAATGTGCTTTTTTATTAATGCCTTTAACTGTGAGATCCTAGTAATTACTATAATGTCTCAATAGTGATGATTCTAAATGACAGCTTGAACTGTCTATGACAACTCTAACATAATGAAAAATATCTATGATTTGTATTGGTGAAAAATTCACAGGATATGCTGATACTGTTGAAGTATATTCATGATAGAAAAAAATGCTAAATTTCAGTGGAGAGTATTTTTTGTAAATATATAAATTTTCTCATCTAAATTCATGAATTTTACTTATAGACTACTCAGGAGTCTATGGACCTCATATTAATAACCTTGACTAGTCCAAATTCTTCATTCTACATACAAGAAACTATTTTGACATTCTAATGATTTGTCAACATGAATTAGGTGGGATGGAAGAGTTGACAGAATGCTAACTTTCCTGACTTTTATTTCAGCGCTGAAAGGCAAACACACAACCCCCAAACTAAGTAGAATAGTAGGTGAGAGAGAACATTCACCTTTTACTTCTGGGGAACAACATCTGGAAGAATATTTTCATGTATAGGTGATTTGATAGGTCTTTAAAAGAATCTGAAATGTCAAGTACAACTTAGGAAGTTAAGGATCAAAATACTTGCACCTGACCCCACCTTGTCAATATCCATCCCCTTTCTTTTGTCCATCTCCTTGGGCTGCGATCATTAACTAAACAACAAAGACAACAAAACTTCAGTACCTGTAGGACATATTTACTCTGTTTTTAGATGGATTTTTTTCACTGTTTACCTTGAGGTAAGACTATAGGCTTCATAAAACCTGGGACTTCCCATGTCCTACCCAGTACCATGTCCTTGTGCAAACTGTAAATTTCCTAACACATGGTAGGTTTATTGTACTAACAAACAAGTGTACTAAATTATAGAATTCATTTTATAAAATACATTTTTTTATTTGCATTAAACACTTGTAAGTTATAAAAACATGAGATAGCATGGCATTGAATGAAATTCAAGATTTCTTCATTGCTATCTAAGAAAAGGGTCATGTTAAAATCACAAACTAGCATCAAGCCTACAATACAAAAATATGGTAAGATAATCATTATTCTTAGTTATAGTTAGATATAATTATACAAGGTATACGGAATTGGGATTTTCCTACATCATATGAAGAATATTTCATAATCTCTTGGTAAGACTCAATAAGGAAGTATAGTTATTTATTCCCAGCATTTATAAAAGTATACAGGTGTCCATAAAGTTCATGTTATGGGCACCCCATAGATAGAACATTGGGCCTATACACACACTTGCCTGGAAAAGCAAACTTTTCATTTTTTAGAGTAAGTTTGAGAGAAACTTATCTATCTATATAGCAGTAGATAGAATTCTCTAAAAGAATTTTCAAATCTTCGTGCAGGTAGGTGGAAGATGCGATGTTTAAAATGAAAGGAGACATTCGGATAGCAGGTGGGAGGGATAAGTGAAGTGATGTAGGCAGAAGCAAAAGCACAGCAGTGGGTTAGAGAGATGTTTGACCTTGATGTGGGCGGTGAGTAGAAGGCAATCAAAAATTGGTTATAGGAATAAAAATGAGAAGTGCTTGGGGGAAAAATTGAGTTTTAAAAGGTGCTTTACTGTAGGGCCAAGAAAGCCAAAGGCATGTTATGAAACAGGCCTGGGACCTGTTCACAGCTCATTGGAGGAATACTGCTCACCGGGCCATCTCAAAGCAGGCATGAAGAAATTGTCTGTCACCGTGAGTTAGGGCAATTAGTTCATAGACCTTATACTGCAGGATGGACACTTTAGGAATTGTAAGATTGAGAAGAAAAATTATGCCTCCCAATAAACTCTTTCCTTACTATTATTTCTTGTTAAAAATCCCTCTTGATTCTAATGAGAACCAGTAAAGTAGTTAGAAGGATAGATATTTAAATTAAATAGTCTTGGCCCACTTCTGGGTTTCTCATTTATAGGCTGTTACATTATGCAAGCACTTAATCTCTGGAAGACTCAGTTTTTTCTGGGGTAAAATGAATTAATGAATACAGAGGAATTAGCAGAAGTTCCAGGATATAGGTTATAAACCTCCAGTAAGCATCAGATATTATGATTATTTTTGTTGCTGCTGTTGTTTTGATTATGCATTAGATTTAATCAATTTGGCTTGATTCATTAGAAGTGTTTTACACCATCATTTTTTGCACATAATCAAGAAGCTGATATTTAATGTGAAGCTCTTTGATTTCACAGCTAGTGTTTACATTAAAATGGCTGGATACATCTGAGGTCACCCACAATTTAGTCAGTAAAATAGAAGTTGAAATTGATTTACTCGAATTTTAGAAACAGAGAATATCTCTAAGTATAAAATGATTCAGGAATCAGGAATTTATATTTAGCATAGAAATGATAGTTAAGCAATACTAGATTGGCTAAATTTTCCCTACATTTAGTTAGTCATCAGTATTTTCTTGGTAATCTCCATGACATTTCTAACGTGACTGTTAGACAAAGAAATATCGACAGGAAATAGATTTCTTTCTCAGCCATTAATGCTTCCAAGGAGTTTATATGATTTTAAACAGGTTAATTTCATATTTTAAAGAGTTAAATATACTGAAATAGAGTATACTAAAGTGTAACACCAAAACAAGTGATCCCAATTCAATAAAATGCCCTGCTTCTTAAAGAAGATGAATAAAAACTCCTCTCCATTGTCAATTAATTCCACACAAGACATCTCATATCTAATCTATAAATTGTACATATTCTATGGAAGAGTATTTCCTTCTTTGAAGATTTTCTGTAAAGGATTGGGAAGGAACAATTTAATTCTTCCATCTAAACTTGGCATTTGCAGTACCATAAAGTATAATCACTATTTTTGTGACAGATTATTCATATAACTAATTGATTTATTTATAATTCACCTTGTTCCAAAAGAACAAAGTCTATAATCAGGTTGAAACCAGAATACGTATTATTGAGATTTATACTGACAGATGAATCTTTGCTGCAAGATTATGAGAACAAAAATAATAGGAAGAAGTTCCTCAAATGGCCTCACAACTGTACAGTGATTGTCACTGAATGCCACATAGGGGAAGAAAAAAAGAATGACTATATAGATCTATACAGAAACAAATATGTATCAAGACATTAACCTGTCCTGATAGTCATTAGAAAAAACAGAGGGCAAAAAGGTCACTTTAATAAAGGGTTTTACTTATTTAAAATGAATTAAGAAGTAAAATTATGTTTTGAATGTTGACTTTAAGAATATCTATAAATACCCAAAAGACTCATATAAGAATATTAATAGCCAATAGTCCCAAACTGGAAACAACCAAATGTCTATTAAGAGTAGTTTGGATAGGGTGGCACCTGTGCTCAAAGGAGTAGGGCACCAGCCCCGTATGTCAGAGGTGGTGGGTTCAAACCCAACCCCAGCCAAAAACAGCAAAAAAAAAAAAAAAAAAAAGAGGGTAGTTTGGATAAATGAATCATAGTTTAGCTTTATAATGGAGTACCCTATAGGTAGGAGAATATTAGCAGCTAGCAATATTTATAATAATGTGAATGAATCTAATGAAAATGATATTGAGTTAAATGATTTAGAGCAGCATTTACATAAAGTTAAAAATAACCCACAGGATGACACTTGTGAGAAGCCTGCTTTTAAGTTGCCCAGAGGGTAGTCAAGGAAGAATGTGAGGGGGCTTCCAGGATGTTGCTTATGTTATGTGTGTGATCTGGGTTTGAGTTACACAGATGTATTAGCTTTGTGAAAATTCATTAAGCTGTACTCTTACAATGTAAGCATGGCTTATGGGGGTGTGTAATTTTTTAAATTACTCCAAAATAAGAAAGACAGTGTATGTTTTTAAAAACATTCCCTAGTGTAATGATCATTGATGGCTCAGGAAGTCTTGAATGTTCCAGACTTCTAACTGTATAGCCTGATCAGAGCTCATTGATCAGAACTTTCATTATCTCAACTGGGATTAGTTGACATCTTCAACAAAATTGACATTTTCAATTAACTCCTTTTTAAAGATCATAATCTTTTAATTGACAAAATACATTGTCTATAGATGTTAAGCTACCTGGAAGATTGGAGAAAATTATGTGAAATGAAAGTTCTCCTCAGTTTATTTTAAGGTCTTTTTAATTGAAAGAATAAACATTTTAATCTAGGAATATTCTTATGTTTTGTATTTTTGCTTCATTGAATACCTTAAACATTCTTTCAAGCTAAAATTTACCAAATAACATCTCTATGTTATATTTTGAATGGTTTGGCAAAGCTAGGTGCTGAGAAATTGTGGGACTTTCTTAATGTAAGTTCTTTTCCTTTACAAAATATAAGTTTATCAAATTAAAATTAGGAATGCAATCAAAAGAGCTTCTACAAATGGGAATATTCTAAAGGGCAATTGCAGAATGGAATCTGAAACAATGTGTAAGCGCTCATCATCTAATTTGTACAATTCTTCCCTTACTTTTGTGGGAATAAATTCTCATGTTTTCCTGTTTGCATGTTTATTTTAACAAAAGCGTTGACTCAGTAAAGGTTTTAAAAGAGAAAAGTCATCTGGTGCTAAGTTTTTAAAGTACTCTGAATAAATTTTTCACAGAAATATTAAACAAATGCAAATAAAATTTGGGAGATTCAAATACCCCCCAAAAGTTAAAAATCATTGCACACGTAGGTTGATTGCAAAACAGATTTCAAAGTTTCACATATGTTTAAAATCAATTGATAATGGAAAGCTAAATCAGAAGGTATACACTGAAAATTTGAAGTTTTCTTTTGTATTCAACATTGGTTTGATTATTTAAAAAGTTACTTTCATCAGGTATGTATAAAAATAGTTGTATATATTGACACTTCAACTTTTGTTTTGATTGGTATACTATGACAGGTAGTTTATGCAAAATTATAAATTAGTTGCTCATCATAACCAGTTCCAAGTTCATTTCTATTTCTTAGATTTTCTTTATTTGTAAGAATAAGTATTTGTTTCTACACTGTGCTCTAACAACAGTTGTAATCACATTATCACCTCGAAATAATTATATTCAATTTTGAATGTTAAGTGACACTATATTAGCATTTAAAATGATATCTGATATAACACTTTTGATGTCATCAATTTCCTATACCCTTATGTGGATTACATAAATTAAATGGAACCATATGATATTTATTTAAATTAACTTTCTTAATATTCTATTTGAATTATCTGATGACACTAAAATGAAATTTGTACTATTTAAGTTATTGGAAAAGTCTGCTACTATTCTATAGCAGTTTCTTTTTTACTTTTCATGTATGTACAAAAAAACTTGGAATTGAAAACAACCTATTGGTTTGGAATTGAAAAAACAAAGTTAAAAATAAATATTTCTAAATTAATAAAAATTGAGAAAATCACTAGAGCAAGTACATGAAGATTTTTTTCAATATACTCTAGCCAGGACTAATTAGCCTTTAATTCCCATACATAATTTTGAATACAATTCAAAACTGTACTTTTCCTTTTTCTCTTTGGTTTCACTAACTGATGACCCACTACCCAAATCATCTCATAGGGTGCAACAAAGTTCACAGAAAATATCAAAATATTCAGGGATAGCAGGGCCACAAATTCCTAATCTTGTTCTACTGAAAGGATTTGGTTGTATCTAATATTTATCAGTTAACACTCTACATACTGTCCTTGAAAGGGGATTGTTAGCTATCTTACTATTTTCTTCAAACTTAGAAAAGAAGCAGTTTAACTCTGGGTCTCCCTTAGATTTACCTGTCCAAAATGAAAACTGCTCACTGCACATTCACTTATACCTGTAGACGAGGCCATGGCCAAATATGAGTGTACAAGTTGTTAGTTTAAACAACACATCCTACATTATTTTAATACAACTAATCACAAAAGACAAACCTCTGAGATATATGCCAAAGTCTATGGGATCCTGGGACAACAAGTGTCAAGTTAAATGCTTCTTAAGAGTCCTATGTTGGGCTTCTTCCATGACTTGGCTATTACGAAGTGAGCTGCAATGAATAATCTGGTGACCCATGAATGGATTAATAAATTGTGGTATATATATATATATATATATATATATATACCATGGAATACTATGCAGCCTTAAAAAAGATGAAGCCTTTACCTCTTTTATGTTTACATGGAGGGATCTAGAACATATTCTCCTGAGTAAAATGTCTCAAAAATGGAGGAAAAAATATCCAAGGCAGTCAGTACTTTTGTGAAACCTACGTATATTTACTCACACTTTCTTATGAAAGATAGAACACAACTATAGCCCAGGATGAAGGAGAGAAATGGAGTGGGAGGGGAGGGGTAGAGGGAGGTCTGACAGAGGGAGGATAAAAGGCGGGACTACCCCTATGGAGCATATGACAAGGGTACAAGTCAAACTTGTGAAGTGTAGAACATAGATGTTTTGGCATAATAATCAAGTAAATGAGGTGAAAGTTATGTTGATTGGTTTAATGTTAACCACATCAGATTGTATATAAAAAAAAATCAGCACATTGTACCCGACATGTGCATGAATGTATTCATGATCTATGTGTATTTGACTTAATAAAAAAGAAAAAAAAGATTCCTATGTTGACAAACATGTAATTAGTTCTTAAAGAACTATATTTTCACAATAAAATTTTTACAGACCAACATATAGTCCACTGGTTCTTATCAATCTTTTCATTTTCACAGTTTGACTCAACACAGAGTTTTAAAAAAAATGAAGATCACTTTTAAAAAAGCATTCAGTGAAGAAACATAAGCAGGGCAAGATGAAAGTTGGAAAATTCTAGGTGGGTGATAGGGTAATTGGAAAATGTCTTAGTCAGGGGTCTCCAGAAAGACAAAACTGATGGGATATATATAAGGAATGATATATTAGAGGGGGGGATATATAGAAGAATTAGCTCATGTGATTATGAAGGCTTAGAAGTCTCATGACAGGCAGGCCATCTGCAACATGAAGATCCAGGGAACTCAATGGCATGACTCAGTCCAAGCTCAAAAGCCTCAGAACCAAGGAAGCCAGTGGTGCAAACCTCAGAGTTCAAAGATTGAAGAATTTTGAGTTCTGATGTCAGGGAGAGGAAAGGATGAATGTCCCAGAGGTATGAGAGAAACGAAGAGAGAGGAAAAGAGAGAAATTTGCTTTCCTCAGCCTTTTTCTATCAGGCTTCTAGATGATTGGATTGTGCCCACCCACAATGAGAATGGATCTTCCCCTCTCAAGTCCACTGACTCACACTCCAGTCTCCTCTAGAAACACCCTCAAAGGCAGACAGACACACAGATTTTACCAGATTTCTGGATATTCCTTAACCCAGTCAAGTTAAACTAAAATTAACCATCATAGCAGGCTATTGATCTTAAATTCTTTTGCTTCTATTAGCTAATACATGACACATTGCCAAATTCTGTTTAAATTGACAACAACTACATATCCTTCTCTAGTGGACATGTAGATCACCAGATTGTTTTTATGAGCGTAAGTCGATGATTCTTTGGGGTCCATTTTGAATTGATAGCTTTTCCATCGACCGATTACTTGGTACGTAATTCTACAGACATATAAGTGTGTTGCCTAGGGTAATTATACAGTATAATATTATACCTTGAATACATCTCTAGAACTTTTTTTTTTTTTTTTGGCCAGGGCTGGGTTTGAACCCACCAACCACCTCTGACATATGGGCCTGGCACCCTACTCCTTGAGCCACAGGCAATGCCCTCTAGAACTTTTGATAAGGTATAATTTTCTGACATCTTTTTAAACTTGATTGTGCATATAGTATAAGAGATACACAGTAAGAAATGATTATCTTCTAATATATTGGTTCAACTATCAAATATGATTATTCTCTTTGTGACCTAAAAACAAAAATCTATTTTCAATAAAAGCCTTCAGGGACCCATAAAATTTACTCTACCCTATGTTGTTTCAAATACAGTAGTCAAATCAATAAAAATTGTAGTCTTGTATTATTTTGCCTCTTGTAGAAATATCAAGCCTGATTCCTCAAATAGACTTTTTAAAATATAGCGAGAAAGTTTTCATACTTTCAGACAATTGCTGCTTATTACTCTCATTCCCTCAACTTGGTCCCCTCCATATATGTTCCCTAATGAAATTTAATTTAAGCAATTAAACTGAAACATATTTGTGTCTTCTTTCATTTTTCTAACTGATTTTCATTTCATGGCTGTCATTGTGACATGACCAAATTAAACTATGAATAATTGAGCATTTTGTATTATAATAATAGCAATGATATTGGATGATCACCACATAATCATTCGGCTTGTTCCGTCTAATCTAGCTATTAAGATGAGAGAAATGATTCACAAACTTGGTTAATTACATTTTTTTTCAGCACTCTAGAAAATTGGCCAGGCCCAACAACTTTTAAAACTTATAGTTTTAAATCTCATATATTTTAAATAAAATTTTACATCATCTTATATAATATCTAAATTACTAAAGCTTTCTCTTACAATAGTTGGAAGAATCATGCCATAAAAATTCACTGGAAAACTTCAGGGGAATGGATACGCATAGAATCCCTGGGTCAAGATTTTGATTATTCCATTAAGTTCTATCACTTGTGGCAAGTCGTACCAATACTATGGGTCTCAATCATAGAATGAGAAGTGGGCTATGATGTCCAACATACATTCCATTTAACATTTATCAACTCAGAATGGATCCAGAGGAATTTATGTCTAGCTGAAAAAATTACTGAGACCTGAGAGTGTTTGTCCATTCAGCATAAGTTCTTGTTATCTGGCTAATTCCTGCTCAACCTCGAGCTCGTAGCTAATACCCCTTTGCCTCCTCCATCACACCTAAATGTGTGTCTCTCCTATGTAACTTCCACAGCATCCTTTACTTAATCCCATTGCCTCTCTATTGATTGCCTATTTATTTATTTATACTTTGCTTTGAGGGCAGAACTGTGTCTAATTCACATTATATCTCCAATATCTATAATAGTGTTTGGCATTAATAAATGAACAACAAATATTGTAAATGAGTGAAATATTAAAGTTCATATTTTTAGAAGTGATTACTTAAAGTTATACTTTAGAATAACTACCAAGTTCATTCCAAATAAAGTAATTTTAAAATAAATGCAAGTGACAGATTTGAATGTTACTCTTATAAGTCAAATACTAGAAAATGCTGCCCTTAATTCTGTTTTTCTTTAACTTTATTTTTGCTTTGTTTTTTATTTTTATTGAGTACATGTGAGAGAAGATGAGTGGATAGAAATTTTGTTGCATATGGGTGGACTGAGTGGAGGCTTTAAAAAGATATTTCAAATGAACATATTAATTATTGAAAATGGTTTGATGTTACTTTCAATTAGGAAATTTAAATGCATCCATGCAATGCTGTTAGTCTTATAATCTGCTAGAAGAATGAACTGAATATGCTAGAAATGCATAGTATCATAGTTACTTAATTTGGCTTATTGTCTATATAATAGTTAAGATCACTATTATAATAAATAATGCAATATGCTTCAAATAATACAAGTTAATGCATTTTTATAGTAACATAAAGAACATATAAGGCATTAACTATAACCCAATATGTAAATTATCCACTCAGAAGCATGTTGGGCAGATATGCTATGAGCCAAACTATATATTTTGCTTAATTGCATACTTACTTGAAATGTTTTTAAAAATACTATTTTTCATTTCATAAAAGGTGACAAAAGGCCACAATTCTTGTTTTATTTATCTTGAAGTGCATTCTTGGTAAATAAAAAGTCAAATTTACTGGCATGCTCAGCACAGGAAATAAAGGCAAGAAAACAGGTCAGAAATGTTAAATGTTTCAGGATATGAGCCATGCCACAAAGGAATTTCCTAACAAGGTTCTGAGTACAGAAAGATGGCATAATGTAAATAGTAACTCTAACTGGAAACATTCCTGATGAAATCTTCCATTTCTTGATGTAATAACCTCACATGTAGTAGAGTTATAAGAAATTTACTTCTTTTTTTCAGAACAAATACAATAATATTTTTCTCAGATGCTACACTCCATGAGGGCTTCCAAGATAATGATTTAGAGATATCTTCTCACCAGCCATTCTCAGTAAGGTTGGGGAGAGGAAAGACCAGCTGCCACTATCTGAACCATCCCATCCAGAAATAGCATTGTGAAGGCAAAGAGTGACAGCATGGACACCAGGAATGAAAAAGATAAATGAAGGAGGGCAACACAGAAACTGTGTGTGTGGAGGGAGAGTCAACCAAGGGAAAGAGCCTAAACATGGAATCCCTAGGAGATTAGGGCTGCTACATAATCTCCTCCATCCCTGAATCCCCTTCAGGGGCACACCAGGGGCTGATCTGAATTCTGGATAGGCCTAACCTTCTGGATAGAGGGTGTAGTACAAATTGAGCAGGAACTGAGGGTCCACAGGATTGTCAGGGACACAGAATCTGGCCCTTTTATGGAGGGCAAGAAAGAGTGTGGTCTACCCATGGATTCTTTGGAATGAAGATGGTGGCTTGCAGCCAGGTAACTCCCCAGCACATAGCAGAGTTTGATCTAGGCATAGTGATGGGTCAGCTGGAAACCAATAGCCTAGTGCTCCACCAGCCCCACTGCAGTGGGACACAGGGGGAAGCAGAAATCACTGAGGTCCCAAGGAGGCTGATTCCCATATGCAGCCAGCTTGGCATGGCTTCCCAGGTACCAGCCATGTAGCCAACTCTGCTTCTGCCTCCTTAGCTCTGGTAGCCATCTTTGTCTGACCCTCAGACCAGATCTGGGAGGTCTGACCTTCCACAAAGACCTCCTTTTAATCTCTCCCTTTTAATTTGGACCACTGAAGCACATCACCCACCTCCAAAAACAAACAAACAAACAAAAAGGCATACAGCACCCTAACTGGCCACCACACCTTGGCTGACTGGTTAAAAAAGTAGAATCCAAGTATTTTATGTCTTTAGGAAACATATCTATGTCCCAGAAAGACAATATTTCAGGCAAATGGAAAGCAAAACAAACCAGAAGTTGATATGGTAGACTTTATTTTTATTTATTTATGTATTTCTTTTTGAGACAGAGCCTCAAGCTATCCCCCTGGGTAGAGTGCCATGGCATCACAGCTCACAGCAACCTCCAACTCCTGGGCTCAAGCAAGTCTCCTGCCTCAGCCTCCCAAGTAACTGGGACTACAGGCACCTGCCACAACGCCCGGCCTTTTTTTTTTATTTTTTATTTTTTTTTGGTTGCAGCCATTGTTGTTTGGCGGGCCCGGGCTGGGGATTCGAACCTGCCACCTTAGGTGTATGTGGCTGGCGCCTTAGCCGCTTGAGCCACAGGCGGCGAGCCAATATGGTAGACTTTAAAGCAACAAAAGAAAGATAAAGATGGACATTATAAACTGGTCAAGGGAACAGTACATTAAGAACCATTTCAATCCTAAATATTAATGCACTCAACATTAATGCCCCAAGATTTATAAAATAAACCATACTTGATCTGTGCAATACAGTAAACTATAACACCATAATAGCCTTGGACTTCAACACTGACAGAGCTGGACAATACTACTGGATATACCCTCTTCTCATCAGCTAATTAATCATTCTCAAAGATCAATCACATCTTAGGACACAAATTAAACCTTAACAAATTTAAAAGAATAGAAATTACACCTCATATCTTTATAGACCCCAACAGCATAAAAGTTGAACTCAATGCCAACAGAAACACACATCCCCACACAAAATGAAAACTAAACAATGCTTTTCTGTATAATAGCTCGATCAAGGATAAGATAAAGATGGAAATTATTAGATTCCCTGAACAAAAGGACAAAGAAGTCACAAGCTATCAAAACCTGTGGGATACTGCAAAAGCAGTTCTAAGAGGAAAATTTATCACACTAAATGCCCACATCTAGAAATCTAAAAAAGCATCAATCATCATCTAATGAATCATCTCAAGGAACTGGAAAATGAAGAGCAATCCAATCACAAACAAGTAGAAGAAAGAAATAACCAAAATTAGAACAGAACTAAATGAAACTGAGACCAAAAGATCCATTCAGAAGATTACCAGAAAAAAAAAAAGTTGGTTCTTTGAAAAGATAAAATTGGTAAACCCTTGGCCAGATATTAACTAGAAACAAAAAGAAGGTTTAATAAGATCAACCAGAGACACACACAAAAAAAGAGTAATAACAGCAGATACCACAGAGATACAAAAGATCATCACTGAATACTACAAAAAATACTATGCCTAAAAATTTGAAACTGTAGGAAATGAACCAATTCCTGACATCACACTATCTTTCTAGAGTTAATTCCAGAAGAATAGAACTCTTGAACAGACCAATATCAAGCAGTGAAGTTGCAACAGTAAAAAACCTTCCAATAAAAACAAAGTCCTGGACCAGACGATTTCACTTCAGAATTCTATCAGACCTTCAAAGAAAAGCTTATAGGAATAATGCAGAATATATTACAAAACACAGAGAAGGATGAAATCCTCCTCAACTCTTTCTACAAAGCAAATATAACCCTGATACCAAAACCAGGAAAAGATATAATAAGTAAACTACAGACCAGTATAATTAATGAATATTGACACAAAAATACTCAATAAAATCTTAGAAAACATAATTCAATTACAGATCAAAAAAAAAAAGTTCATCATGACCAGTTAGGCTTCATCCCAGGGATCCAAGGTTGGTTCAACATATGTAAATTCAGAAACATAATTCAGTGTATAAACAAAAGTAAAACCTAAAACCATGCAATCTTTTCAATAGATGAAAAAAAAGGCACTTGACAAAGTCAGCAACCTTTTTTGGATAAGAATACTTAAGAAAACTGGCACAGATGACACATTTCTTAAACTGATGGAAGCCATCATTGACAAATTCACTGCCAATCATCAATATGATTCAAATATCATACTGAATGGAGAAAAACAGAAAGTGTTTCTGCTTAGAAATGGAACCAGACAAGGATGTCCACGATCACCACTACTACTCAAGATAGTGCTGGAATTCCTACTCAATGTAATCAGGCAAGAAAAAGATATCAAGAGCATCCAAATGGGGACTGAGGAGGTTAAACTAATGATGAAACTAATTTATACTTCGAAAATCCCAAGGATTCAACCACAAGACTTCTAGAAATGATCAAGAAATACAGTAACATCAGGATATAAAATCAATATTCACAAATCAGCAGCCTTCATATATGTATTAAATAGGCAAGCTGAGAATAAAATCAAAGGTACAATGCCCTTCACAATAGTATCAAAGAAAATGAAATATCTTGGAAGGATCTCCACATAGAGAACTCTGCAACACTGAGACAAGAAATAGCAGAGGATGCTAACAAATTAAAGAATGTGCTATGCTCATTGCTGGGAAGAATCAGCACTGTTAAAATGTTTATACTACCCAAAACAATATACAGATTTAATGCAAAACCCATTAAAACACCAGTGCCATACTTTAAAGCTAAAAAAATTATGTGGAATAAGAAAAAAAAGTAGAATAGCCAATGAAATTCTATGAACTAAGAACAGATCTGGAGGCATCACATACCAGATTCCAGGTTATACTACAACACATTTCTTTAATACAACTATAAGAACAAGTTTATTAGGACCTAATTATTAATTATAGGATATACTGTTCAGTTTTATAGAAGAATTTCAGAAGAATAGCTTTGGCCAAGCTGCTGCCAACCTATACCACATGTGTTTTAATGTACAAGCAACACCTCTTGCATAATTCTAAGTGATTAATTTACACATACAGAAAACTGGTAATAGGATTGTGTGCTAAAACAATAGTAAAAAAGCAATAGTTTGCTCAAAGTTATCAATGACTTTTTTAAAAGTAACAATTAAATTGCCTTATGGAAGATTTTGAACACAACTCAAAATGTTTACTAGCAAAATGTATATTGAATAAATAATTAATGTGAATAAGTAATTAATGTATTTTCTATGTGAATAAGTAATTAATGGTTACAGTTCATTCATTCTTTTTTGAAGTCCTCAGACTCATCTCATAATCTATCTTTCTTTCTTTATTCTGCTATAGCTGCTCTAATTTCTATACAAGACCAACTCCTGAATCTTTAATAATGGCTTGCCCTTAGGATCTATTCACTGAAAAATTTGATTCTAGCCCACACAGGTATCAGCCTCTCCATCACAAGACAAAGTAACTGGCTCTGGTTCAATCACCGCTCATAAAGGCTTCCATAATGAAGCATCATAGTCCAGTTAGCATCAGTCACCAACAGAAACCCGCACTTCACATCAACTATCATAAATACTGTACCTTTCTTAATCTGGATTCATCTGCAATCACCTTTTTGCCCACCCACCGTTTCCCACTTTCCTCACAGGTATTGCAAACTTTCTTGATTTCTACTGTGACCTACTGTGATCACTCCCACTCTCCTTTTCTTTGACTGAAAGGTAGTTGTTCTCTGAAATTTATTTTGCTGTGTTTTCTTTTTTTTAGTTTCCACATTCCACTGTGAAGGTTTTGAAGACATAACTCAATAATGTCCTTCCCCCACCACCCAGTTCAGTAATGCATTTTGGTAATTTTTGTTTTTTAATTTTTGTTTGAGATTCATTGAGGGTACAAAGAATCAGGTTACACTAATCTAATTTGTTAGGTAAAGTCTCTCTTATAATTATGTCCTACACCATGACCCCCCAACCCCTTCCCTGATGCCCGTTCCTTCATTCCCCTACCCCTCACTGTGAGTAATGTCTTTCTTGGGCTCATTTTCTAGACACATGAGAGACAGGCAAAGAGAATGGGCAAATAGGTACCCTAAAACTGCTAGGCAAGGGACTTATTACTGTCAAATTGGATTCACTTGGTCAGGGAAAGTACTGAACAGCTGAAGGAATCCCCTTACTCCTACAGAGAAACTATCCCACAAAGCTTAATTCATGATCAAGAAGGGTTAGGAACAGACACTGCCTTTAGGCAGATCTAAAGGGAGAACAGATGGAATTCAGCGTGACTAGCCCCTTTTCAAAGCTGCTATACCAATTGGATTTGTGTTATATGTATGACCAAAAACTTTAAATCAGCACTCAACACCGCCAGACCATATTATTTTGAGTTAAGACTCCTGATGTCTCCTTCTATTTGCAGGCAAAAATGGGGATAAAGAGGCTTTGGGGCTCTTGGGTGAAGGCTAGGATTAGGTCCTGGCTTCGGTGATGGTTAGGTTCAGGGAAATAAAGAACATTCAGGCCTCTTCTGTTAGGGCTAGTGTTGGGGTCAGGCCTTGGGTGATGGTCAGGGTCAGGCCAAAGGCAATGGTCAGGGTCAGGTGGTCCTGGGGGTTGAATAGGGTTTAGGGCCCTTGGGTGAAGGTCTAGGGTTAGAGTCTAGCTTCAGGTGATGATTGAAGTCAGGCATGCCTAAGAGATGAAGAGGGTTTAGATTCCAAGCTTCATTACCCCTTATGACTTGCTTTTCTTAGAAAAAAAGAAATGACCTACATGACTGGTAATTTTGGCACAGGCCCCGAGCCTTCACAGGCAAGCAACTGCCACTTGGCAGCTTCATTAATCCCGGAAACCAAGATCGCCATGTGCTTCTACACAGTGTTATTTTCTACAGTCAAGAATGACACTATGAAAAGAGAACTGAAGTTTATGGAGTGGCACAGGTTTTAGTGCTATTTCAAGTGAGAGTTTAAATCCAGTGCATTAGCAAGTGACCTTGTAAAACAGACAAAAAGTGAAATTTGAGGAAGAATAACACCAGAGATTGAGGTTTGGAGTTGGGCCTGATAATCTGTTTTTTTTTTTTTTTTATTGAAATGCATCTGTAGTACATGCATATAGGGCTTGCACCCTACTCCTTTGAGCCATAGGCACTGCCCGAGGAAGTATTTTTTTCTTTTTCTTTTGTTTTATTTTTCTGAGACAGAGCCTCAAGCTGTCATCCTGGGTAGAGTGCTGTGGCATCATAGCTCACAGCAACCTCCAACTCTTGGGCTTAAGTGATTCTCTTGCCTCAGCCTCTCAAGTAGCTGGGACTACAGGTGCCTGCCACAATGCCTGGCTATTTTTTGTTGTAGTTGTCATTGTTGTTTAGCAGGCCCGGGCTGGATTCGAACCCACTTGCTCTGGTGTATGTGGCTGGCACCTTAGCCACTTGAGCTACAAGTGCCGAGCCATGCAGATGTTTTTATTATTGTTGTGGCTTCTGTGTTGGCTTGCTTTTTGTTATGGAGGATCTGGAGATAATAAGGGCATAATTGAATGAATTTTGACTAACATATACATTCATGTAATAAACACTCTACATTTATCATCCTGGAGAGTTCCCTTGTGCTCCCTTCCAGTGAATCCCAAAACTCCAAAAGCAGACATTTCCTTTATTATTTTCACAGTAGATTAGTTGTGTTTATTCCTGAACTTCATGTAAATGGACTCATACGGTGTATCCCTTGTGTCTTGCTAATTTCTTTTTGTCAGACAAAAACACTTGAAATTTATTTACTTTGTCTTACATATCAACAGTTTATTCCTCTGCCAGTTTAGAAACATCCCATATTTTGAGTGCACTACAATTTGTATATGTATTTTTGTATTGGATTGCCCGACTTGGATGGTTGTCAGTTTGAGGTTATTATAAACAAAGATAATGTTAATATTCTTTAAGAAAAGAATATGTAGCCACATGTTTTAATTTTTCTAACAAGTGTCCAGGTCGTTTCCATATGTTTAGTTTTTCTTTTCAGTGTTGACATATAGTGGTTATTTTGTATATTATGAATAAAAATCTCTCATTAGATATATGTGAGACATATGTAAGGCTACTGTAATGTGTGTGGGTCAGGGTAGCATTTAGTTTGCACCTCACTTGGGGATGAGGGAAATCTTAACAAAACTGAGTCTTCTAATTCATGAACATGGTATATCTCTCCATTGACTTGGGTCTTTCATTTTTCTTGGCAACATGTTATACATGGTTTTCAACGTGAGGTCTTGCATGTCATTTGTTAAATTTATCACCAAGTATTTAAAGTTTTCTTTTTTTGTTTTTAAGACAGCATCTTACTTGCTACCCTAGGCTAGAGTGCCATGCCATCAGCCTAGCTCGTGACAACTTCAAACTCCTGGGCTCAAGTGATCCTCTGCCTCGGCTTCCAAAGTAGCCTGCCACAATACCCAGAGACGTGTTTCTAATTTTAGTGAAGATGGGGTCTTGCTCCTGCTCAGGCTGGTCTCAAACTTCTGACCTCAAGATATCCTCTTGCCTCAGCCTCCCAGAGTATTAGAATTACAGGTTTAAACCACTGAAACTGACCAAAGTTTTCTTGATGGTATTGTAAATAAGTGTTTGTTTATATTTTAACATCATTATTCAATTATTTGCAGTTAGTATATAAAAATATAATTAATGTTTCTATAGATTGGGCTTTATATAATATAATGTACTTTCTAAATTTTCTTAGTAATTATATTTTTATGAATGTCTTAGGAGTTATTTGGAAACAACTATATAAACTGTGTATAAAGACAGTTTTAAATCCTTTATTTCAACCTTTATTCCTGCTTCATTATTTGTACCTCTGTCATCGTTTGTAGGTCAATCTGACAACTTTTTTAAGCTTCAAGAAGAAACAAATTTTGGCTTTTAAAAATTATATCTATTGCTTTTCTGTTTTTTTATTTCACTAATTATATCTTTATGAACTTTCTGTTTAATCTTGGGTTCATTTGCTTTTCTTTTCCTTCCTTCTTAAATTGAAAACATAGATCATTGATTTAATCCTTTATTTTAAATACATAAATGGAAAAGTATAAATTTCTAAGAAATGTCTTAGTTGAATCCACTGACTTTTAATGTGCTGCATTTTCATTATAATTCACTGAAACTACTTTCCTCCTTTTTGGTGACCTTTTTAAAACCATGGTTTATTTACAAGTATGTTACTTAATTTTCAAATTT
The DNA here is from genome assembly GCF_000181295.1 of Otolemur garnettii. Lineage (NCBI taxonomy): Eukaryota > Metazoa > Chordata > Mammalia > Primates > Galagidae > Otolemur > Otolemur garnettii. The sequence goes on along the minus strand of NW_003852402.1, from coordinate 28,861,358 downwards.
GGGGGTGTTTTCTAGATATTTTATTGTTGTTAACTTCTAATTTAATTCATTGGTAGTTTTAAGAAGAAAGTTTGTAAGATTTTAATCTTTGAATTAATTGGATTTATTTTATCCCCAACAGATGGTCTGTCTTGGTGAATCTTTCATGAGCATATGAAAAGTTTATATATTTTGTATGTGTGGTAGTGTTCTAAAAATGTCAATGAGATGAAGATGCTTGATAGAAGTATTTGCTTTTTTCTATATTTTTACTGATTTTTTTTATAGTGGGTTTTCCCCTCACTCACAGACTCCCATATCCAAATGCCTTTAATGTCTATAATGCATCTTAGACAAAACAAGACACTCCACCCAAATATATTGCCCCACCCCCAGCCACAAGACTCTACTATTTCAGTAATTTTCACCACCATCTTTCTTTTCACCCTTTGCTTAGGCCAAAACACTAACAATAATCATTTACTTCTCTTTATATTACACACAACACTCAAACCATCAATGAATTCCATTTTACCTTCAAACATATTAAATCTGAACATTTATTGCCATTTCCACTGATAAAACTGTAGTCCAGTCATGGTCTCTTTCCCTGACTGTCCTCCCTGCCGGGCCTTTCTCCTTACAGCCCCTGGTCATAGAGGAGATGTGGAAGATGAGCCATAATGATTTTGGCAAATCTTCCATTGGCTTCGGTTACATCCAGAACAATATGTAACACCACAGTATGGCCCACAGGGTGGGCCCCATATTACCTGGCTTCTGCATATTTCTCCAGCTCATCCCAAGGCACTATTGTCCTCCTGTGTTAGAGGCACTGGGTTTTGTCTTCTCTTTGTGGAGGTTTGAGGGTTTGGAACTTTCTGTTTCTTCTATTTGGAACAGTCTCCCCCAGATTCTCTTATTCTTTCATGGCTCCCTCCACCCCCCTATGGAAATCTCAATTCAAATGTCCTATACTCAGAGGAATTAGATTGTCCTTGATTTCCCAAATTCACGTTTTACCTATAGTCACTTCCACTATTCCACTTGGGACCCACTTTATTAACTGAAAGGGGTTTTTTGTTTGTTTGTGTGTGTGTCTTTTCATTACTTCTTTTTTGCTTCTGGAATGTAATATTATAAGGATAAGGTTGAAGTGAACCCTACACAGTGCTCATACTGTAATCCCTGTCTTTAGTACACGACTGATACTTGCTACTCACCCACTAAATGTTGATTGTTTGACTTTCTTCTCTAAATTTAGAAAAGACACAAAAGCATTTGGATTAATTATCAATGATAATTATATCAATTATCAATTACCAATAATTATATTAATTATACATTATAAATTGATATAATTATTCAATTTATAATTCAATTTATAATTAATATCAATTATCATTGATAATTAACCTATAGTAACTAGTTGTGTGGCTTTTTCACAGAAAGTCTTAAAAAGAAAGATCCCCACAAGTCATTTGCTTATTTTATAACGTTTACTATCTCTGTTCAACCTAAATCCTTCCTGTTTCTAACCAGGATATGAAAAACATCTGACTGTCGCTTCTTCATTTCCTTCCTGTCACTCAGAGATCATCACGAGGCCTCTTACTTTACTCCAGGCTAAATCATTCTACCATTTTTAACACTTCTAGAAGTTCTGTACATCTACCTCCCAAATCCTTTTGAGGTATCTCTATCTGCAGCCTTGTCCGAAAAAACTTTCCATCTTGTCCCAAACAGTAGCGACCAGTCATACGTAGCTGCAGAATGCTTGACAAGTTAGGGGCTGAGGCACTGAAGGACCCAATTTTTTTAAAATTTTATTTAATTTTCATTAAGAAATATAAATACCCACATGCGATTAGTATCTACTGAATTAGCACAGCTCTATTAAAAGTTGTGGAATATTCTATATCCTCCCAGGAAGAAGCACATTTCATTCACTATTAGATTTAACCACATTAAATATGAAACAGAGTATTATTTTTGAAGTGTGTAAGGAAAAGTGTTCCAATGCAATACACTCTATTTAAGAAAAATTTTGAATCTAGGTTGTCTTGACCTTGGCTCTAATTATCAAATAGATGTTATAGCACTAATTAGGCATAGAATTTTTTTGGTTTATGGAAGAAGCTGACATTAAAAATCCTGATTTATGATATGGCAAACTTATTGCAACAACATCCATGATTTTGTTCTTATGTGGCATTTGTTACCTTTTTGTTGAAAGGATATATACTACATTTATACACACACACATACAACTATTTGATTTTCTTAATTTCTTAAGGGAAATGCCATACAGACTAGATTTTCTTTAGATATCATTTAACAATGCTATCTTTAGACTTAACACTGTTGACACCCTTGATGCTATATTTATTTTCAGACTTCAAGGTGAGAGATGTTTGTAAATTAGAGACAGCTGGAGACATTTAGCAGTCAGATTTCTATTCCCAGGTGGTGATTGTATCACAATATCCATTGTGCTTACTGGTTGAAGAAACCATGTTCATTAAACAAGTAAACAAATTTGTGCCACATTTAGGTATTAGACACATTTTAATGATTCCAAATTCCTATGTTGTACTTCACTTCTAATGTGGGGAATTAAAGTCAGTGTTCACCTTTTCTTTTTTACCACGGGGAAATGTCTTGATTTAAGGAAGGACTGTGTCTTTTTGCTAGCTTATTTGAGCTCTGCTTAATACACGATCTCCAAAACTAACTTATGCTAAGTAAATTGGAAATGAAATATGAAACCAATACATTTGATATTAAAATTTTAGCATGGCTGCTAGTCATAAAGCTTGCATCTACATATTTCTGTTATTTCTTCTAATATTTCAACATTTCAGCTTTTAGACAGTAACTTTAAAAAATCAAAAAGCTCCAGAGCAGTAAAAGCCTTCTAGATGTCATCTGCCTTCGATCTCCCGTAGACAGGAAAAAGCAAAGCATATGGTTCATATGAAAAGAAGGAAATGGTGGACGATCGTATTTTTAGGATTGCTGGAATATTTTATCTCCAAACCTCATTTGTTTTTCATTTTCTCCTCTTTGTAGAATCTAAATATTTCTGAACCAATATGCCAAAAGTATATCACTTTTTTTAAATTAGCAGTGAAGGCAATAATGTTTCAATAGTATTGAACTATCATTTTGATTCATAGCCCATGCCCTGGGGTGATAGTGAACTAGGAGCCACACATTTTACAGCTATCTTTTTTTTTCTTTTCCTCTAACTCACTTTCTCTCACTCCCATTCTCTATTTTTCTCTTTTTTCCCTTTCTTTCTCTCACAGACACACACACACAATGCAGAGCGCAGTTTTAACACAATTTGTCTACATAAGCAATATGTAATATATCATTTTTGTTGTTGTTGTTTGAGATAGAGTCTCACTATGTTGCCCTCGGTAGAGTCCTGTGGCATCACTGCTCACAGCAACTCCAACTCTTAGGCTTAAGAGATTCTCTTGCCTGAGCCTCACAGGTAGCTGGGACTATAGGCACCTGCCACAACGCCCGGCTATTTTTTTGTTGCAGTTGTTTAGCTGGCCCGTGGTGGGTTTGAACTTGCTACCCTCCATGTATGTGGCTGGCACCATAACCACTGTGCTACGGGCACCAAGCTGCCAATATGTAACACCTTTACCTTTTAGTGGTACAGAAAAAAATAAAACTTCAGTTAAATAAATATGCCATGTCTGTGAGCACAAGTTTTCACATCTGTAGGAAATTTTACCCTCATTAGGGAAGATTGTGTTGCTCAAAAGTCACAAATTTCATTAGCACAGTGAGAACTGAACATTGTGACTTTGGTGCTCATAAAATGTGAGATATTTTTCACCTCCTTTCTAGTTGTAGGCTGGGGCTGGGTTTGAATCCACCACCTCCAGCATATGGGGCCAGCACCCTACTCCTTTGAGTCATAGGTGCCACCCCATTCACCTCCTTTCTATAATAGTGCATGTAAATTCTAAACTTCATGTGCCGCAATAAATTGTCAGCATGCAAATGGCTACATTTGTCACTGTCAAAGGTGAAAGAGCTGTATTAAAAAGGTTTCCCACAAGAAAGTGCAAAATTTCATTAAGTGAAATTCATCAGAAGATGTCCCAAAGATATTACAGAAGAAAGAGAAAACTGGTGATATCGTTGGTGAAATGAGGAAATAATCCTCAATTTAGCATCTGTACAATACATGTGTATGGTGTGTATGTATATTTCCATGTCTACACATGTACATTTACGTATTTAGATGCACAGAATATTTTTTAACCCCCAAACTAAATTTTCTCAATTGCCAGCATTTTGTGATATGTCAACATATATGCTTATGTAGGGCATAGTATCTGTTTTACCCTGCTGGTCTGTGTGCACAGGGGTGCACGCACACTCTCTCTCACACACAGAGAAATATCTTTACCTATTCTCTTTTCTTGCTGTGATTCTTATTTTCATTTTATTTTAAAATATTTACAGGGTTCAAATGTTTTCAGTATTACAGCTTGCTTTTGTAAAGCTTGAGTCACAGCTGTAAGTGGCCTTACCACCAAGCACTGTTCAATTAGAGACAGCTAATTTGCTGGTCCACTGCAAATTTACGATTTCTTTCTAGCTCTGTGAAAATGACATTGGTATCTTGATGGGAATCTGTAAATCACCTTGGGAAGTAAGAATATTTTTATCAATATTTATTCTTTCAATTCATGAGCATGGGGCATTTTTCCATTTGTTTGTTACATCTATAATCTTAGGTTACAAACTTAATGTACACAAATTAGCAGATTTTCTTTCTATTTTTTTGTTTGTTTTTCTTGCAGTTTTGTTGGGGGGGCTGGGTTCACCATCTCTGGTACATAGGGCTGGCGCCCTACTCCTTTGAGCCTCAGGTGCCGCCCAAATTAGCAGCATTTCTATACACTAATAACAGTTAAGCTGAGAGTTGAATCAAGAACAATGGATTTTTATGTTTATAATACATAAGTAAAAGATGTTATAACAATAAAAAATGTGACAAAGAGTGAGAATTAGTAGGTTAGTGAAATCATACACATGTGGGAATTTTATATTTGAAGTGATTCAAAATCAACTGTAGGGTAAATTCTGGTATTAGGGCTCCATATTTTAATACCCAGAATAAGCACAATATAAGCCAAATGGTTAAAAACTCAACAGAAGATGTGAAATGGAATACTAAAAATGGTTTCATTTACTGAAAAGAAGACCAAAAAAAAAAAAAGACAAGGAATGAAGAATCAAGAAGATTGGGAAGCATTTGGGAATAAAATGGAAAAGAAATATTGGGAATACAAAAAGAACAAACAGCAAGATGATCGACTTCCAATAACTATACTAATAAATGGACTAATTGTAATTGGACCAAATTATCCCCCTAAATGAGTGATTTTATAGAAACCAAGACTTAACTACATGCTTTTTTTAAGAACTATGCTTAAAATTTAAGGACATCAATAAGTAGGAAAAAAAAGGGAAATAGATACATCTTAAAAACAATCAGTACCTAGGGTGCATCTTACAAGGGTACATGTGAAACTTACTAAATGTAGAATAACTTAACTCAATAACTAAGAAAATGCCATGAAGGCTAGGTTAACCAGTTTGATGAAAATATTTCAAATTGTATATACAACCAGCCCATTGTACCCCATGACTGCATTAATATAAACAGCGATGATTTAATAAAAATTTTTTAAAAAAGAACAAATGTAGCAAGTAAAGCTGAAAGGACAAAATAGCTGGACCAAGATGTGACAACTGAATGTCAAATTTTATATTATCAGCACTGATGTAAATAATGAAAATAAAGTCTGTGTAGCGCCTTGAGTCTATTTGAAAAAAAAATTAAATTAAATTAAATTAAAAAAAAACAATCAGGATGAGGAACTCTGTGTGGCTATGTTAATATCATACAAAGTTAGCTTCAAAACTGAGTATTAACAATGAAACAAGAACATTTAATAAAGATAATATTGATCAGTTTGTCAAGACGAAATAGCACCCGTAAGTTTATAGATCTTACAACAAAACTTCAAAATACATGAAGCAGAAATTATTAAACCTAGAGAAAATAGTAGATAAATCCAAAATCTCATAGGAAATTTACGTATCTCTTCATCACTAAGTGGTAACATAAATAAAGGAAAAAATAGTAAGGATATAGAAGTTTATAGAGGATTATAGAATATTTCTGCGATTTACAGAATAGAAATTGTTTTAAAGTGTAAGTTGAAACATTTACTAAGATAAGTAGTCGTCCTGCTTTATCCACAGTTTCCTTTTCAGCAGTTTCAGTTATTTGTGATTTCCGATAATCAGAAAATATTCAATGAAAAAATTTCAGAAATAAACATTTTCTATGTTTTATATTGTGTGATGCTCTGAGTAGCATGATGAAACTTTAGACCATCCTGCTTCGGTTCACCCCAGACATAAATCATCTCTGTGTCAGCCTATCCACATTGCCTCTACTTCCCTGCCATTAGTCACAGTGCAGCTTTCTTGGTGATTAGATTTGACTCTCGTGGTATCACAGGGCTTGGTCCTACAGTGCAGGAGTAGTGATTCTGGCAATTTAAATATGCCAAAGAGAAGCCATAAAGTGCTGTTTCAAGGTTAAAAAAGTAAAAGTTCTGACCTTAATAAAGAAAGAAGAAGAATCATTCCTTGAGGTTATTAAAATCTATGGTATGAATGGATCTTCTGTCCATGAAATTATGAAGAAAGAAACATCAATTTGTGCTAGTTTTGCTTTCACACCTACAACTGCAAAAGTTATGACCACCGTGTGTGGTAAGTGCTTCATTGATGGAGAAGGCATTCAATTTATGCATAGAAGACGTGAATAGCATTAGGGACTATCTGTAGTTTCAAGCATCCATTGGGGGTCTTGGAATCTGTGCAAGGATGAGCTATTATACCAAGATATGTCATGCATATGGTATGCTGGAATTCAAAATAACTTTCAATTCAGTTCATAGAATGCAATGTATAGAGTATATCATTCTATCTTAACAAAATTCAATTAAAGGTCCATTTTAAAAGCTATTTTAGAAAATTTCCAAATATCAAAACATTGTGGAATCAACTTACTAATAAAAACCCTGGGGCCTGATGATATCAAAAGAAATGAAGAAATATTTTGAACTAACTATAGTGAAAATGAACCCTTTAAGCTTTGCAGTATGCAGCAAAGGCAGGGCAATATATAATGTTAAGTAATTGCCCTAGAGAAGAGGAAATATTTAAAATTAGTCATCTAAGCTTATGCCTCAGAAAGTTAGGAAAGGAAGATACTTAATGAGAATTCTTGTATTTGAGAGCACTAATTATTAAGCAGAAAATGGTATTATGTTTTTGCCAGATTTCTCCAATTTGGGGGGTTTAGTTATATTATACCTTAATGTTTTTATTTATCGCTTCAATAATATTTGAGTCTCAGTGCTAGGGGCAGGCGATCAGCAGTATATATAGAGGCACAGGATTCCAGATGACAGAGATCAGAGTCTGGTGGGACATTGATAACATAGTGGTAAGTCCCAAATACACTAAATAACTAAAAGGAAGGAATATCAAAAGTTTCCTTTTTGATCTTACAAAAAAGTGATGAGGAGAAAATGTAAAATTGAGTACAATGGGTAATCTTATCTGTAGCATCTATCATGTACAATATCTGAACAAATAAATATATATGAGCTATAATAAAGTTAAACTAATTATGTATAAATGACGTATCATGGTTAACTTATACATGTATTTAAATTTATTATATTTATGGTATAAGATGGTAACTTTGCATATAGCTATATGTGCACCTTATATGTGATATAATGGATAAAATGTTCTTCTTAGGAAAGTATCTCAAGAATGGAAGGAAAAGTATCCAATGTACTCAGCCCTATTATGAAACTAATTATAGCCTAAGAATATGGGGAGAGGGGAGGGGAAGGGGAGGGGAGGGGAGGGAGGGATGGATGGGTGGAGGGACGGTGAATGATGGGATCACCTCTATGGTTTATCTTACAAGGGTACAAGTGAATCTTTCCAAAAGTAGAATATGAATATGTCTTAACACAGTAACTAAGAAAATGACATGACAGCTATGTTAACCACTTTGATGAAAATATTTCAAATGGTATATAAAAACACCACACTGTACCCCATGATTGAATTAATGTACACAGCTATGATTTAATAAAACAAAATGTTACATATGTATGCACGTGCATCGTGTTTTTACTTACATATATGTAAAATATTAATTTAGCTGAATTTTGAGACTTATTGGGCTATGTAGCTTTATATTTGTATAAATACTTCTAGTAACAGTATCCATTTCCACCTTTTCCCAAAATGAAATACTTAATACCCAGACCTCAACAGTCGCCTGAATCTACATGAGGTTATTTTATCCAGAGTCTCAGGGCACTGCCTCCTGTTTCCTTTGTTTTTACTGCCAAGCTCAATTGCTGTTTTTTTTGTCATTTATTTTAGAACCAGCTGCTGGAGCATATGTTTTCTACATTCAGAAGGTGCCCTGCACATTTTCACCCACAGATGTCAACAGCGAGATGTCAGTCTTATGTGTAGACAAGTAAATAAGTGTCAATGTTTGGCACAACAAGCTGACCTTAAAGCACCGGCACCACCTAGCTTTTGCAGCTACCTCTTCATAATATGCTGAACACCTTCCTGCCTTTTTATCTTCAATTCTTTTAAAATGTGGGCATGTCAAGTTTTTTGAGTTCATCTTCTTTGCAGTTCTTAAGAAGGTCAACCTCTGAAGATATTTGGGGTCTTAAGAAAGTTACTTCAACTTTCTGAGTCTCAGATTCCTTATCCTGTAACATGAGGATAAAGATATTTACTGTGGAGGGATAGTTTAAGAATTAAATGAAATATGTTAAGCACTTAGCGTATTGCTCAGCAGTGGGGTCTATGGCAATCTGAGCTGGTTTCCGTGGTTCCATGCGTCAGAGATTCTAGACATCCAAATCATGCTTTTCCCCTCTGAGCTATTTTGTGTAACTCTCTACAATATTTCAAGTATTCTTCATCATAGATTTTTTTTTTTTGCAATGACCCCACTTAATGTTTGTCCTTTACTTTTCAAACTTTTAACATTTTCCTTATGGAATGTTGGCTTGAATCAATATTTCCAGGACAAAAATACCATTCGGAACCTGATTATTTTCTTCTTGGGTATAAATCAGTGTTTCCTTGACTTATTGACTTTCATCTGGATGGATTATCTGTTTTTGTTAGAATAAGGGCTAACCAAGTTGAGGTCCCAGAGTTCATTCCGTATTTAGGCCAGTTGGGGTTATACCAAAGACGTATTTCTTTCATGCTTACAGATGTGCCCCTAATCCTGACCATCTGCTTAGCAAATGAGCAAAAAGGTCATGGTATTAATAACAGTGCGTTGTATTATAAAACCCAGTCCCAGAGCTAAGCACTGTATCTCACCAATCACAACGTCATCTTATTTAAAGAGTACAGCGCAGCTAAGCAGATGTCTTGGGTGTGATCCAGAGATAATAGCAACGGGAGGAGGGAGAGGGAGAAAAATGAAAGCCCTAAATAAAGTGGCACCCCAAGGGGACTCGGAATCTACCTATTTAGATGTGCTTAAATTCCTTTAAAGGGCTAAAAGACAAAGCCACTTCTAGCTTTAGTTACTCTTCAGTTGATCCTCTTTAAGAGGTTCAAGCGAACATCTATTTGACATTTTTATGCTCACGCCAATTTCATACTGTGGAACATACACACACACACTTGGCAGCAGTTAAGTTTTCAGATAAAATCAGTATGGTGTGCTCTTGGTTACAGTTTGTCATGATTTGTCTCTCTTTATATTTTATTTTTAACTAGAAGGCCCTAAATAACATTTTCATTCAATTAAAGAATTTGAATTATAGCCATTAAAGAGATGGAATTTGGCAAACAGGAAAACAGTTTAAGAGATCGCCTACATCTCCTCACCTCCCATATTCTCATTAAGCAAATATAAATTGAGTTCTGTGTCAGAGCACTCTGCCCAAAAGATAAAGCTGCACCATTAAAATCAAAAGGCATGGACGTCAGCAAAACTTTGAGATGCACAGGTTTCTAATAAGGAAAACTTCATTAAAGGAATGCGGCTTTATACATTGTTCTATTTTTATTCCCTGCCAAAGAAAATGATGAGAATCTCTGCTTGTGAAAAGAGAGAAAATAAAGGTGTAAATAAATGGACTACAAAATTTATATATATGACACTTTATCTTCTGGGGACAGAGTGATCAAGTTATCAGCTTATTATCTTTGAAATACTAATGAGACTTTTTTTATAGAGAAAATCTGTCTTTGCCTATGAATACAGAAATGCTTTATTTATCAAAGTATTTGTTCTAGATGGTTATCTCTTAGGTTTTTTTTTCCCCCTTTACATATATGGTAATACTACTTTCAACATTCAACAATTAAATCAGCAGTCATAGGCGCCTATCCCAGTACTAACCTGGGCAGACGCTGCTTAGCTTCTGAGATCTGGTGCATTCAAGGTGGAAAGGCTTATGGACTCAAATGACCTTTGGGGAATGACATGCAAAGTCTTCACTTATTCACCACAATGTAAGGTTTTGTGAGCCATCCACGATGTAGTTTAATAATTAGGAGATAGTCATAGAATGTGAATATTGCATATAAGCAAATATAATTCCCAATAATTCTTTATGCAGGTTTTTTAAATTAAATGAGTATAAAGACAGCGCATACATTTCTTGATTATACTTTTCTTTGTCAAAGTTATAGGAGAAAAATCACTCTTGTGGGAGTCATGACAAGCCATATTTCTCTTCTCTGTTGTTCCTGGGACAGCTGATAGGAGCAGAGGCTTTCAAAAGGGAACATGGCTTTGTGTTTGCTGGAAACAGAGTTGTTTTTCATCTTTGCATCTTCTGTGCCTCTTGTACAGGAGGTATCCAGTGATGGTTGTTTAATAAACAAACCTAGCTTGGAGGTATCTTTTCAGATGTGGTTATACTGAGGTATGGTTGTATTTTCTTCTCCCCGTCCACAGTGAACCTATCTCTGTGGCCTCACTTCTACAGAAGTATGAATGGAGCCAACTGTCCAGGCTACACTTTACAAAACATTTTTAATCTGACCCAATGCCTGATCAAGGGCCATAGCACCTGCTTCTGTCTTCAATTAGAAACAGAGAACATTAACCTTCCAGGCACTCACCCTGAAAATAAACCATAACTCTCAAATGTTTAGTATTTATGAAAATTCTGAACAAACAAACAAAAAAAGTATTCAGAAAAGGAGGCCTAAAATGGGCATATCTATTATTTGTGACATATTACATTTTATTTTAATTAAAACAGATAATTTTTTCATAGCTTCAGTCCTAGTAGCAAGAAAACTGTAATCCTTAAAAGTATTAACAGTGTTATACTAATTTTTTTGTTGTACCTTCCTACTGATTTTATTCTAGGTTTTATTGTAGTTTTTATTCAAAAGGAATAACAGAAGATTATATATCCTTTTTATGTCACATAGAAATTTCATAAGCTATCTTAGATTTTATGAGAGCTATAGATGCCATAAATATATTTATAGAATTTACATTTTTTCTTTTATAATTTACATTTTCTCTTTTCTGCTTCCCCTGTACATAACACAGTGACTAGCCTGTCAGGGTTCAATAAATGCTTTAATGTAGAACTGAACAAATTGAACAACTCTATGTCTTAAAGTAGAATTGAAGAACACCTGAAAGGATAGGCATTCTATAGAATTCCAGGCTATAATAAATAAATGAGAGCCGTAGTTCAGAAACTCTTGCATTTAATATGAGCCAATAGTGGAAAGGGACAAATAGGAGTAATGTAATTAGTTTGTACCATCTGATTTTGAAGAGAAACGAGAAAAATAATTTACAGGATTAGCCATATCTTTATTTAGATGCAAAGGAAAGTTGAACTAAAAAAGCACATTTATTTTGGTTGACAAAAGCAAGTCAATTAACTTATGAATTCTAAAGGAACAAAGTACTTAAACATTTGCTGTATTATAAAATGTTCTGGTGATATTTTTATATCTCTGTGAGTTCTTCCATACTGAGTGATGATGTATTGTTTATATATAATAGTTCAATTTTCTGTCATAAATGATGGCTCTATGAGGCATGCTCACTAATAAAACGAAATTAATGGAAAAAGGGATTTTCCAGCTTCAATGAAACTATCTCAGAATCTACAATTAAATCAAGGAAGCTTCCAAGTCAGTACTGTATAAAATGTATTATGGAATTTTTTATGTGTTCATCATTTCTATTGATATTTTCAGAAGAAAATTGTTTAAACTAAAAATATATACACATAGGCTCGGCGCCTATAGCTCAACCGGCTAAAGTGCCAGCCACGTACACCTAAGGTGGCGGGTT
>NW_003852402.1:28775415-28848810 GCF_000181295.1 Otolemur garnettii | reverse complement strand
GACTCGCTTGAACCCAGGAGTTGGAGGTTGCTATGAGCTGTAATGCCACGGCACTCTACCCAGGGGGACAGCTTGAGGCTCTGTCTCAAAAAATATATATATACATCTATCTCTCTCTATATATACACACATATATACCTATACATAAGTCTAACACAAAGAGTAAGAATATCCTTAATTCTTTCCAATTGTTTGTAGAGAAACAAACTGGTAAGTTTGACCATCCTACTTCACTTAAGGTTAATATCTTGAGGCGCAGACAGAGAAGGAAGGGAACTCTTCATTAGACAAATCTCAGTATCCACTCACTAAACCTCCCAAGTATGTTACATAGCGGCACAAAGCAATTGTAAAGGCAATACAAACAAGTGTCCTATGGAGTTTATCATGGTAATTAAGTAGTTCTTGTGTAATAATATGAATTAAGAATCTGGATCCATGGAGCTTCAATAGAATGTGCTGTATTTTCAGGAGCATTTATTTTTAAAAGTCATGGGGGCAGGACACACATGTAGGAGGGTCCTTATCTAACAAAAGCAATTAGTGTAACCGGCCTCTGTGCACCCTCAATGAATCCCCAACAATAAAAAATAAAAAAGTCAATTTGCTGAATGAACATTTAGTTATGAAATGAAAGTGATACTTTCTTTCTAAATACTCCTTTGATGTCACAGGCTCTCAGAAGGATCAGAATTAGGATGTGTCCAACATCTTTTTCCCATGGTGTGTTATTCACATGTTTAGAGTATGATGTTACTGACAGCTCTACCACAGTTTGGGTTTCCCTGGAGACAGCCAGGTTTTCTCCAAAATAGCTCATCAGAATCTCTGTCCTCTTCTAAGAACACGTAGTCCCAGTCATGGAGGTCTTACATAACATTGAAACCAAAAATAATGTTCCTCTATAATAGAAAACTGTAATAAATTAAAACTGAAGTCAAATTATTTGCTTCATCATATACGTTTCTATATCTATTTTGCAAGTAATGTTTAGGCTTACAGGTCAAGTAAACCACTTGACAATACAGAGCCAGTGTCAGAACCAGGATTTGAAACAATTGGTAAATTCCAATGTTCATGCAAATAAGCTTTACGCCAATGTTTCTCTTACTTAAAAGTTTACAGATACATTCTTATGGGTTTAAAAATTCTACTTGAGTAAACATAGAATAGCTGCCATTAATTCAGCTCTTTTTCATGAAAGAAGCAACAATTGGCCCACATCTAACATGTATTAATGATGAATTATTTCACATTCATTAGTTTTCAAAATACTCATTGTTCAGAGTGCGCCGGTGACCCTGATAGGCAATGGGATAGAGCAGAAATCAAATAGACAAAAATGTTGGTCTCATGGAGTATCCATTTTGGGTGGTAAGGCAGACTGTAAGCAATTAATAAATAAAATGCATAAAATATAAGATAAAGTGATTAAAACAGGGCAGAGGGGGGAAACAAGGAGATCCATGGAGTTTATGGGGCTTCATTTTTAAATGAACTAGTTAATGAAGACCTCATTTAGAAGATGCTATTTAAAATCCAAGAACTCCATGGAGTTATAGAGTGGATAAGGTTATCTGGGCAGCCAGGCAGAGGTGCAGTCCCAACAGAGAGGCAGAGGCTGCAAGTTGCTGGCTGAAATACAGGAATAGAGAGGAACTCATTGCCTTGGGAAAGAATGAGCAAGTTGAAAGTAATGGGAAAGGGAAGGGAAGGTACCGGATGGGAACTTTTGGAAGGTTTTGAGCAGAGTGCTAAAGGGATGTGGGATGTTTGAAAAAACCATTCTGGGTGTACTGTCAGAAATAGAAGTTAAATGTTAAAAACAAGAGGCAATGAGTCAGGAGGCTAGCAACAATCCAAGCAAGAGAGGTTGGTAGCTTGTTACCATCACGTGGAAGATGTTGGTGACTTAGAACGAATGAAACTTATGGAGGTGGTGAGAAGTTAGAATCTGGATATATTTTAAGAATAGAACAAAGAGGATTTTTGGTAGGAGTGTGGGTATCGAATGAGTGGCTAAAGATGTCTTCAAGACTTGAGGCCCAAGAATTTAACAAAAAGCTGCCATTTCTTAGATGAGGAAAATGAGAAGGAGAGTTTGGGAAGGGAGGAAAGACGTTCATAGGTTTGAAAATGGGTTTTGTTGTTGTTCTTACTGTTGATATATTAGGTTTAAATAACTATTAATCATCCAAGTGGAGTTATCAGGAAGGCAATTTAGGACTTGAGTCTGGAAGAAATCTGGGTTAGAAATATAGCCTTAGAATATGGGAAGCGTGGGGAGAGGGGAAGTGAGGGGGGTGAATAGGGGGAGGGAGGGTGATTGGTGGTTTATATGGTTTATCTTACAAGGGTAAAAGTGAATCTTTCTAAAAACAGAGTATGAATGTCTTAACTTAATGACTAGAGAATGACATGAAGGTTATGTTAACCAGTTTGATAAGCGTATTTCAAAATGTATATGAAAACAGCACACTGTACCCCATGATTCCATTAATGTATATAGTTATGCTATAAGAAGTAAAAAAAAAAAAGAAATACAAATTTGGAAGCTAATAGCATAAAGATGTATGTACGTATGTATGCGTGTAAAGGCATGAAGGTGGAAGAAAGTAAACTCCAAATAATGGGTATAGATAGGAAAGAGTTAGGAAGATGACAGATCTTCCGAGGGAGGTCAGAGACATAGGGTGAAATCATCAAAGTGAGGGGAGGAGTGAGAGATATGGGAGAGCAATCAGAATAGCCCAGTACACCGAAAACAAACATGTCCTAAGAAAGGCAGTAATCACAGGTGTCAGAAGCTGCTGGTTGTTACATATGAGTAATGCTGACAAATAACCATTGGATTAAAAATGGTGGGGTCACTAGATCATGGGTCACTACAAAAGTTTTGATTCACACTGGCAAGTTTCACCGTGGGCAGCTTATCAGTGCTGCTGAGAAGGCTTCATTTGTTTCTGTCCACATGGATTTTCCATTTCTTGATTTTTGTATACCTCAAAACTGTCATAATGACCCACCTATCTTTCCAAGCTATTCTAATCAAGTGGTGCCCAATATGTCTAAAAGGAAGATGTTTACATTAAACAAAATTTTCTTTCCTAATTTACTGAATAAAATAAGAATGTGATTTATAAAAGCATTGTTGTGGTATATTTTTATTTGTTTCGAGTGGTAACTGCAAAATTCTCCACGGTTGTATTTGAGGGCAGGCTACTAGACTGATGGGCCCATCAAAAAAGTAATTTTTTCCTCAATTACTCCCTCAAATAGGTTTTCTGGGCTTTGTGCTTTCACTTCCTCACCCTCAACAATGCCTATGGTTCTTGTATCTTGCCATTTTTCATGATCTCATATTTCTTGTAGAATTGTTTTATTCCTTTTGTTCTTTATTTTTGACTGATTGGGTTAATTCAAAAGTGTCATCTTCAAACTCTAAAATTCTTTCTTCTGCTTGGTCTAGTCTAGTCTTAAAACTTTCCATTGTGGCTTGGCCTTTCCCTAAATGAAAGTTTAATTTCAAGAAGTTCTATTTTTTTTTTAACATGGCTACCTCTTTAGTAAATTTTTAATTCATAGCCTGAATTGTTTTTTTCTGTTTTCTTTGAGTTGGTTTTCCATTTTCTCTTAGATCTCATTGAGCTTCCTTAAAATCCATATTTGGATTTTTTTTATCTGTCATTTCATTACTTTTATTTTGGCTGGGTTCTTTCATGGAGAACTGGTCTGCTCCTTTGGGGATGTCCTTTCATGCTGATTTTTCACACTTCTGGAGCTCTTGTGCTGAGCCCTTCTCATTGGAAGCAGCTGTCACTTGTTATGTTTAGATTTTCTTTTGGTTAGATGGTACTCCCCAACACACACACTCTTGAGGCTGTATTTGTAACATATGTTGGGTAATGACCTTAGGCTTTGCTTGGGGCTGTGGGTTCTGAATGTATTCCCTGGTACCTTGGTTAAAGATTTTGTTGTAGTTTCATCTCTGAGACAGTGGGTAATGCCCTTTATGATTGATTCAGTATAGGCCATAGAGGGCTATACAAGTTGTCCTCCCTGACAATAGGTGGTACTTGCAAGAAAGAGCCAGCTACAGTGTTTTGGGGGGACCTGTGATAAGCAGCAGAGGAGAAGCCCTCAGATGCCCCAGGTGATGGCCAGGGCACCAGATCTCAGCAGACTCCTTATTGTCCACCATAGCAGAAGAGAGAAGAGGATGGAGGCTAAGTGGGGCTGAGTCAAACAAGCCTGTGTTCAGGCCCAAAATGGCAGACACAAGAGTCGGTCTCAACAGGAATCATGATGACCCCCAAGCTTCTGGGGGAAGCCATAGGGGGAGGGGACTGAAACAGCCCCACAAAATTAGAAAATCTCAAGGGGGAGTTCTCATATGGGATTCACAGACTGGTTGTTGGGAATGGGTTTTGCTCTTTTCCCTCATCCCCTGCCCTACAGATGTCTGCCAAGATCCAGCTGCAAGCAGCAGCCTAAACTCCTCATTGAGCTCACCAGTAATGGCCCTGGGGACCGTCAGCTTCTCTCCTCAGGATCCTGTCCCAGACCAAAAGTGCAGCTTTCCTGTGGGGAGACTCTCCCACTTACTATCCTTTCAGTTCCACCCATGTGGAACTTCTGCTTGGTCTGGTCTTGGGATCCTCCATCTCCCAAGATTAGTTCATAATTCTCCCTTCCATTCCCCTGAGCAACACAATCAAGTCCTGAGGGTATAGGACATGGCCTGGATCTCTGTCCTCAGATCCCCCAAATTCGATCCCTGCCCATGCTAATCACCCTGCCCATGAAGTGAGTATTCAAGCAAGTGGGATATCCCTCCACTTCGCTGGAGCAGACAGGCAGGTGGCACCAGGGAGGGCTGGTGGGCAGAGAGCAGGGCTTAGGGTCTGAGCCCCCTTGGTCTGTGGAGGAACTTTAAGGGGAGAGATTTGGGCCCCATTCTTTGTGGAAGCCTTGATGTGGTTTGCATGCTTACCATGCAAAAAGCACACATGACTGAGAACCCTGCCTCAGTCATCCTTTGGGGTACCCATGTCACTCAGTAGAAGTGGGTAGGGGAGACATGGAGAGGAAAAGAGTCTGAATGGAGAAGAGGTCTGACTCGGGTCCCTTTTGTCCTTCTCCCCAGATGGCAGCCTACCCAGAAAGTCCAAGTTTGGGTATCACACAGTGTCTCTAGGACCCATCAGCGTCCTTTGGCCACTGCAGGGAGAGAGAGGGTTAGGTTGGAAAATCTTCATGAGAAGCCAACATGAAAACTGAAAGTCTGAAGCTTCCTGTGAAGGTCAAAGGCACAGGAAGGGTGGAAAAGCAGTATCACACCCGCCATCTTGGTTCAGGCCTCAAAGCCGGTAAGCAGCCCGAGCAGGTAGCAGCCCGATACTTTGTTTTCATGAAGCTCTCACTTCACTGGCAGCACAGCTGGGGGGCTTGTGAGGATAAGCAAGCTCTCCAGCAACCTGGGAGCCCGAAGTCTGCCGGAGGACTGAGAGAGGAAGAAACAAATCCCCCCTCTATGCTTTCCGTGGGACCCCAGGTTGCTCCAGGCTTGAGTTCTGCCGAAATATTGCTCTTTCTTGTTCTACTCTGCAAATATTTCCTAAGAAATCTGTAACACATCCTGGTACTTTTCTCTCAGAATCTCACCTGAGCTATGTCTTTATTTTTCATCTGTATCTTTCCCTTCTTTCTGAGACTATGTGCCAATCAATGTCTCTAGTTCAGCCATCTTTTCCCCAATTCTCCAGTTATATTTACCTATCTATCTGATTTTATAGTATTTGTTAGATCTGTAAGCATAAAGAGTTGATGTCTAGTAGATTGATCATATTTATTCAGAATTATTGTCAAAAGCCAGGAGTGGTGGCTCATTCCTATAATCCTAGCACCCTGGGAGGCTCAGGTGGGTACATTGCTTGAGCTCAGGAGTTGGAGACCAGCCTGAGCAAGAGCAAGATCCCATTTCTAAAAATAGCCGTATGTTATGGCAGGTACCTGTATTCCCAGCTACTCAGGAGGCTGAGGAAAGAGGATCTCTTGAGCCCATGAGTTTGAGGTTGCTGTGAGCTATGACACCACAGCACTCTACCAAGAATGCAAAGTGAGACTCTATCTCAAAACAAAACAAAACAAACTATATATAAACACAAAGAAAATTAAGTCAACATGAAGGAGAAGTAGCTGAGGATTATTTTTCCTGGGAAGAAAGCTGGACTTTTCTCAATAATCACAAACTGCAGCATACCCTTGTTTCCCAGCAGAAACAATCAAGATTGGAAAGAAAGGATACTATTTTTATTGTTAACTGTAAATTTGCATAGGTTCTTGTCAGTGAGGGATGACAGAATACACCACTGCAAAATATGCCTCTTTAGTACATGGTGTATTTTCAGTTAAATGCACTTTTTTTTTTTTGAAGCTGATACAAGAAGGGCATTTTGACCTTCCCTTTTTCTTCCTGAAAGGAGATGAAATCACCTTATCAAAGATATCCTCCCTTTATCAGAAGGAGGGCAGAGAAAGGAAGTTGAGACCAAGAGAATTCTGTACAAACAGAACTTGTTCAAATAATCCTCTTATTTATCCTCTCTACAGAGGTCAGACATTTTCTACAATTACCTCTCATCATTCAACTATTACAAAAAATATTTATTTTTTGTCACTTCTTTGGATCTTCACATCCTCATGAAAGCTCCTGGGTCTCATTAAACTTATATGAATAAATATGTGTGGTTTTCTCCAGTAAATCTGTTTTATGTCAGTTTAATTCTTAAACCCAGGTGAAAAAGCTTAAGACGATAGAGGTGAAACTGAACCTCTCTGACAAGAATAAGTTGATATAAGTTTGTAGAACATTGTCTGACACAAAATAAACGGACTATAAGAATTTTCTATTATTGCTACAAAAATGTTTGGAGGCATTGAATACATGGGAATCTGTACAAATTATTTTACATTTAATTACCGAATAATATACTCCTATCTCCAGACTAAACTTTCACTTTTTATGAATTTTTAATATGATCTCCTGATATTAACAATGTAAAATAATTAGTTCCCAGAACAATTTTTTTAGTATAACAGATTCTAAAATCACTTTGCCAAGGTGATATGTTTTATTCTATGATTGAGGCTCTTGATACCTTAATTTTGATCTTAATTTTTAACTATAAATGTTAATAATGGCATCATGAGTTTTTTGACTGCCTTGGATCTTTTTGCCTCATATTTCATACCACTATATATAGAAATTATTTTTATGTATCTTAAAGTGAAAGAATTTTGCATATGTAGATAAGATGTATGAGTTTTATAGATTTAAATAATTTATATATATACTGTAATAAATATTTTACATAATATAATGTATATATAACATATACATTGCATACATAACATTATTTATAATATGTATATATACACACACATGAATACATTGTGTGTGGTGTGGGAGGGGATCATTTGGAGTATAAATATATTGTATGTTCATATTTTTATAACAATATTAATGTATAAAGTACTAAGTTTTTACTACCATATAATGTGCAATCCTTTAATGCAATTTCTTTGAGAAGATTAATGATAAACTTAAAAATTATAGCTTTTAAATGGCCAGACACAGTGGCTCACCCTGTAATCCTACCACCTTGGGAGGCCAAGACTGGAAGATTGCTTGAAATCCCTGTGTCCACAAAACATGAAAAATTAGGCAGGAATGGTGGTACAGGCCTGTAGTCACACCTGCTCTGAAGGCTGAGACAGGAGAATTACTTGAGCCCAAATGTATGAAGTTTCAGTGAGCTATGGTGACATTACCTATGCTCATCTGGGAGATAGAGGGAGGCCCTATCTCTAAAAATAATAATAATAATCAATAAATATAATTTGTAAAAGTGAATGCATCCTTAGAGAGTCCACTAATGAATTCTAATTCTTATCACAATTTATACATAGTTCCCTACTCAGGGTTAAATAGGGACTCCCTCCATTTTCTAGGCCTAAGTAGGCTCAAAAAACAGTCTCATCATAGTCTTCGTCTCTAAGCCAAAACAGGTCCTTTGCAAGCTTCATTCTCTGGACAGAAACAAATCTCATAAAAAGAACCCTGACCAGTACATCATCCTCTGGGCTGCCTCTCTCTGGACACACTCTCCTGCCTCTTCTGGAGCAGAGAAGAGCTTGCTTAGAGCAAAGACTCCAAGGACCACGGTGTTTCTCTGCACTGTGAACTCAAATGAAATCTTAAGGCTCCCCCTTAAGTGGCTAGCTAACTGGACCCCCTCTTGGCCAAGAAGATCCCTAAAGCCAAAGCCAAGAGAAAAGGGATCAGACATGCTTTCATCATGTCCCCTCTTCTGAGAGATGTCCTCTATGACTCACCGACAGGCCTAAGGCTATGGAAGACCTACCCATAGGTCCTCAATATCCATAAACCACCTGAGTCTGTCTAGTACTTCCTATCTAACTAACAGATCTTTCATCTTAATCATTCTTTTCCCTGACTTCATTGCTTTTAGCCTCTTTCAGCCAAGTGTCAGCTAAAGAATCTCTAAACTCACCTATCACCTGTAAGCTCCCCTACTTCCAGATCTCTCACTTTTGGGGGCCAAGTGACTGTATGTTTTCCACGTGTTGATTCATGACCTCCCCTGTAATTTTGTGTAAAATGTATAAAACCAAACTGTAACCCCACCATTGGGAGTCCACTTGCTCAAGGCTTATTGGGTCTGGCCCTGGGTCATGGTCCTCAAAAATGGCTCAGAATAAACCAACTACTTGTCTGGCTTCTTTTCTGTTGACAGCACTGTGTATGGCAGTTTTAAAATTAATTTCTGCCTATCAGCCCCTGGCCAGTTGTGACATGCACCAGACCTACATTTCGTCTCCCTAAACTCCCTGTCCATAGAGTAGGAAAAGATGCATATAACCCCCTAGATAGAAGGCCCAAATAGGCTTCCAATAGGGTCCCCTTTCACTGCCAGAGGTTCCATCTGTTCTCCTCTTTCACTTATCTATGTATCTTTCAGTAAAATCTGTCCTTTTGCTTACTCAGTAGTCTATGGATTCATTCTTCAACTTTCCATGACCAAGGACTCAACAGAGAAAATTCTGGTCACACAATGATATGTTCAATATTTCCCATAGAAAGTAAAGCAAAGTGTTCAGATCTTATAATGTAAAATATATATTCCGTCTTGAGTATGGAGATTTACATAGGATTCCATTTCCCTCCTCGCAACAAGCAAGCAGACTTTCCTAAATTCATTGTTAAAGTTCTATCACATATATAAGGACAGTAGAGTTAGAGGTCTTTGAAGCAACTAAAGCTTAAATCTCTTTCTCTACATATTCTGTATTTCATGGATTGCTTGAGGCCAATTCCATGTGAAAGACTTCCTAATGTCCTTACTTTGTTGGAAGAAACAAAGGGGAAAAAGAAGTCTTGAATTAATTTTTTAGACCCATACTTTGTCCAGATTTTCTTTCTTTTCATATTCTCTTCTGCTTTTTGGTATTATTGAGCATCTTTAAACAAGACCTTGAGGTATTCATTGCTAGTGATTCTCTACCGAAAGACTTTTCGTTCAAGGTTTGCATTTTGGTTGGGACAGGGGGTGAGAAGCTATTTAATTGCAATCCTCTTTTGAAACATTCTATCACTGAAAATCTAGCATCAGATTTTTCGATATTTAAAAAAAATTAGGTAAGAAAACAAAACTGTATCAATATCTTTATTTGGAGAATTTTCAGCCACCTAGTTACCATGCTTTTAGGTAAAAATGATTTCATTTCTCATGCTTCCAAACAAAGACTCTCTCCTTGGCCTCCCTTGAGAGTTTGACCTTCAGAGTCTTTCCTTGTTGGGTGCACATCACCCAGTTTGAGCAAGAATCTTGCTGAGTCAGTTTAGGAAGAACCCTGCACCCTGGATTTCTTATCATCCTGGTCTACCTTCAGCAGGAATCTCATTTGATCCCTTTGAACAAAATCCCCCCTTACTCACGAAATTGTCCTCCTACTTTACTGTATTCTGTGATTACAAATCCCCACTTTTCCATGTTGTATTTGGAATTGAGGCCAGTTCTATACTGAGATCTCTTCTTTCATATTGCAATAGTTCCCAACTAAAATCTGTTTTTACCACTTTTACTGCCCGGTTGGTTTTTCTTGGATGCTCCCTGTTTAATCTTTGGGATTTTCCCTACACAAATTGAGCTCATAAATGTTGGGTTGTTTCAATCCGTACTTCTTAAATTAGACACGTTCTAATATCCACTCCGTTGTTTCATGTTCTAAATATAAAATACATTCTCATGCACCACAATTGTCTATGTATTTTTTTATATCTCCTTATATTAAAAACAAACACATATATTTATAACCTGTTTTACATTTGGTTTCATTGTGTCTTGATTTGGGGGCTGAGCTCTGACAAAAGAACAGGATGAGTTCTCATCTCACGTGCTTCGTACATGTGTCCTGCTCTGCTCTTGTAAAAGTAGCCGAAATGTGCAAGCAATGTTTTAGCCCTGTGGCACTCATCAGGCACCATTGTTAACAGAGTGAACTGGGCACCAAGCATTTAATTTGCCTTAAAATTTTTAGATTTTAATTTTATGTCACCTTGAAAAGTCTGGCTGAAAGGCCCATTATATTCTTTTCCCCTGGTGCTGATCAAGTAAAACAAAAATAGAAGCATCATTGAGCACGATGTTGATTTTGAGAGTGGGCATTGTTTAAAAGAGAATGCTAGGAAACTGCTATAAAGTACAAACATGGATCCGGGCATAATAGACATGGCCAATTGTTCTGCCTCAGAGTCTCGAGCCTTTCAAAAAAACCTTTTTTCCAGTGAATAAAATCTCAAGAGAAATTGTGAGATTATTTCTCTAAATGATAAGCAGGTCGATGTCACTCCCTTTATGAAGCAAATAAAACTGCGTGGAAATAAAAAGTGATTTAGGCTTTTCCCAATAAATGTACCTGGTCTGTATTAAAAATCACCAGGTCCATGTAACTAGTCAAAACTGCCAAATAGTATCAACAACTCTTATTTAAAACACAACATTCATGATTTAAGGTGACCATTTATCGTTTATTACAACATTCTCTTAATACGTCCCATGTGATTACTAGACGTAGAGTATGAGAAGAGAGTTTTTAAGTAAACAGGGTAAGTGTATCTATTTTTCCCTTTGAATGTATTTGAGCTGCTTGAATTCACAGAAAGCACAGACCACTATAATAAAAGGCTTGTATTTGAAATTTGGGGTATTTGAATAATAAAGCAATACCATCCAATGTGATTTTGTTATTTGTAAAACTGGTGTTCAAACAGGAACATTTATATTATTTTCCCCAAAGTACCCCATTTAGAAGCAGTACTACTCATACTGATGTCACTTTCAACACAACTTCTTTTTTTATTATTAAGTCATAAACATATAGATCATGTATATATTAATGCCTTCATAGGGTACAATGTGCTAATTTCATATACAGTTTGGAATGCTTACATCAAACTAGTTAATATACACTTCACCTCATTTACTTAACTATTGTGTTAAGACATTTATACTCTATACTTAATAGATTTGACATGTACCCTTGCAGTATGAACAATAGGAATCCTCTCACTATTTACCCTCCTTCCATAAAATCTTTTCCCTCTCCTCCCCCTCCTTTTCCCTCCTTTATCCTGGGCTATAGCTGTAATTAGCAAGACCACACCTAGGGTGCATCTTACAAGGTACATGTGAAATTTACTAGGTGTAGAATATAAATGTCTTAACACAATAACTAAGAAAACACCATGAAGGCCATGTTAACCAGTTTGATGAAAACATTTCAAATTGTATATAAAACCAGCACATTGTACCCCATGATTGCATTAATGTACACAGCTATGATTTAATTAAAAAAAAAGAAAGTGTGAGTGTTTATAAATTGGTTTCATAATAGTTCTGAGTATATTGGATATTTTTTCTTCTATTCAGCTTCTTATCAGTGTCATCCTTTTAAACAAGAAAATACTGCCTCAACCACTCCAAGGTTACAAAATATACAGAAAGAAATAGGCATTTGTAGCCCAATAAATGAGAATGTGCTACTTTTATCTAGCTGTGAGGGCAGGATGTGAAGGGTGGAATTGAATTCCCATTCATTGATATAAATGCTACAAATCAACGTGGTCCTCCAGAAAAAAGCCTTTACAGGCCTTATATGTCATTTAAATATTTAAAATCTCTCAGTGTGATAAAAAGCTTATTTTGAAATTTAGTCCATGATCATTCTGGACTTGACACCTATTTGCCCTGGCCATGTCTTCAGTTGATAACTGGAACAAATGGGTCC
Organism: Otolemur garnettii; assembly: GCF_000181295.1. NCBI lineage: Eukaryota > Metazoa > Chordata > Mammalia > Primates > Galagidae > Otolemur > Otolemur garnettii. The sequence continues at coordinate 28,836,438 of NW_003852402.1, read as the reverse complement.
ATACCGAGTCAAAGTTTTTTAAATTTTATCCCAAATATGTTTATGTTGTGAGGGTCGTGGTTTTGTGACTGCTGTCATTTTTATTGAGCAGCCACTTATGTGGTAGCTCTAAAAAACCCTCCAAATTGGGACTAGCTTTTAAATTTGAAATCATTTGAGTTAGAGACAATTTTAGCCTAATTCTAAGTAAGCTTTAGATTTCAAGTAGGGTTTAAAGCTGCCTAAATATATGTATGCATATCAATTATTATGACTTAATTATTAATTCAGTTTTCAAAAGCCTGGTCACCTGGTCTTTGCCAGTTCTAAGAAAAAATTCAAGCCACTTTTCATATTCTCTTATTTAACACAACAGTCATAATCCCAGAAGATTTCTGCATCCAAATATGGGGGGGATAATTTCTTCCGCATCACCATGAATCAGTTCTGCAGTGAACACCAGCTGGTGGTCCTCCAATTCAATTCTGATGCTATCCACCTGGATATTACATCAGATCCCACAGGTTGAGGTCTCAGTCTCCAAAACTTCAGTCTTTAGTCACAAGGCTGGCTTCCTGGACTTCTGACCAAACAGCTTCAAGGTCAGGTTCCCATAGTCCCCCTCATTGGACTTGATTGCTTTGCTGGACAGGTTCACAGAATTCAGGAAACATGGCACCCTAAAGGATGTTACCAAGGATACAGATGAGGAGATGCAGAGGGCAAGGGAGTGGCACACCATGTCCAGGAATCTCCGTGTGCTCAGCTCTCTGGAAGCTCTCTAACACTCTCCTTCCAGGGACTTATGGAGGCTTCATTATGTAGGAATCATCAACTAAACCAGGGAGTGCAACATTCCACCCACAGGCCCCATGAGACCCAAGATGGCGGTGGATGGAACTGAACACAAAACTGTAAACTTACTTAAAACATTATGAGAATTTGGGGGATTTTTTGGTGGAACTTCACTGCGCAGTTCTCTAGTGTGAACTTTGTAAATGACAAAGTGGTGTCACAACATCTAAAGTAAACACACATCTGCTGTTGCCATTTGTCTGCATCAGTGGCTTCAGTTGACTACAGTGTGCAGCTTCCCGTGTGTTATTTTCCAAGCACAGATGGTCAAATCAACACCATCACATGTTACAGGTGCTTGTGGTAACCTGGCAAGGCAGTGATTATCAATAATATTTCAACCTACCATTGCAACTCTAGGGGTTTAATATTATTTAGAAGTCAGGTGAGCATTCTTATTTGATTATTGAGGGTTCTTCCACACCAGGGTGACACCTAATACTTTCCCCACTGCGCTTTGCAATCATCCCTTTGCCTCCTCTTGCATCGGCAGCAGAGATGTAAAAGGGTCCAAACCTTGCTTTTGATTTTCTTCTTAATTAATTCTCATAAAAAGTAAATATAGTCTTTTATCTACTATAATTGCTTGATCCCAGCATGGCTTTTACAATGTCTCAACAAAAATCATAACCCCCCCAAAAAATGAAAATAATGGATGAAGAAAGTCTATTCAATAAAAAGTGAACAGATGAGTACCTCTTTTATCGAGGCAAGTAGTAAGATACTTCGCTTAATTTGTAGGAAATTGTGCAAGTTTTCAAAGCCTATCATTCACAAAGGCATCTTATGCAAAAACATGCTGCAAAATTCATTGTGTATAAAGGATCGTGTTGTAAGGACAAAATAACAGAACAGAAAAAAGTCTGTCTACTCAAAGAAAAAAATAAAATTTATTTAAAGTTATCACTCAGATGGATTCTACTGTCACAGCTGGTTATGTAGAAGCAAAAAAAAAAAAAATCAAAACCACTTACTGAGGGTGAGTTTGTTAAATGATAAATGGAAAGTATGGCAGATATAACTTGCCCTAAAAAAGGAAGATATTTCTAAAATTAGTTTGTCTCATCAGACTACAGCCAGGCTAATTGAAGAAACTAGAAAATCGACCAAAAAGTTTGGAGAGTAAAGCTGCTGATTTTAAATTTTATGCTTTGGTAATGGATGACAGCACTGATACTACAAATAAGGCTCCACTTACTATTTTTATTAGTGGTATTTATGACAAATATAATGTCACTGAAGAAACGGCTTCTTTAGTGCCATTAAAAGACACAACTAAATTAAGATATTTCTACATAGTACAAAAGTAAAAAATATGTTAAAGCCGTTTTATTAGACCATTGTCAATATATGTAGTATAGTGACTGAAAGTGACCAACTGATGGTAGGAAAAAGAGAGGGACTGATAAAATTAATAGAAAACAATGCAACTGCTGCCCAAAACTCATGTTGGATGAAGAATCATTGAATAGCACATGAACAAAATGTATGCAAATGGTCATAGAGACTGAATTTCACACGTCAAAGGATTGAATCATCACCAATTCCAGGAATTCTTTAAAAGCATCAGTGTTGATATGGTGACATCCTCTACTTTTGGAGGTAAAGATGGTAAGTCGAGGTCAAATGTTGAAAACATTTTATGATTTGCACATTAGCAAGTTGTTTATGGTATCAAAAACAAAACTTATGCCAGTATTTGACAATGAAAACTGGCTTCGAGAATTAGCATTTTTAGTGGATTTACACTCTCATTTAAATGAGTTAAACATGTGTCTTCAAGGTAAAAACCAACCTATCAATACAACTTTTCAAATTACAACAGCATCCAAATAGAACTGAAATTATGGCAAGCTCAAATTGAGGCACACAATTTTATGCATTTCCACACATCAGCTAAACACAATCCTGTGAACAGTGAAAAATATGCAATCTTATTTTTCAATTTTATACAAGAATTTGAAAACAGATTTCAAAATTTCCAGGAAAATAATCAATATTTTGGTGCATTTGAGCCTCTGTTTTCAGTTGACATAAATATGTTGCCTGCCAATTTTCAAGTGAAATTCATAGAGCTGCAATCTGACATTCAACTTAAAGAAAAATTTGATCATGTCACTTGACTGGATTTTTATTGGTCCTATCTTCCCAGAGACAAATACCCCTCACTTCAAAATCATGTCTTCCTCATATCATTACTTTTTGATGACACCTACATCTATGAGTAACTATTTTCAAGAATGAAACACATTTAAAGTAAAATGAAATTAGAACCAAAATATCTAATGAGCATCTAGAAAATTCACTGAGAATTTCAACTACTTCCATCAAAGCAGATTCTGATGCTTTAGTTTCTTAAAATTCAAGATCAAATATCCCATTAGTTTTGTGTTGCCCACTTTTCCTTTATTTTTACGTTAAAAAAATCTTTAAAAAAAAAAAACCCAATAGCATTTTATCACTTACATAGGTACATTGTCTATATTAGTGATCACAAATTTGGGACCTGCTCAATGATTTTGAAAGACTCTCTGAACGGGCAGGTGAATAATTAGGATTATTATGTGAGGACATTTTTGCTTATCTGTGGTGGCAGATATCACAAAAATTACACAAAGACTTTTTTTTTTCTTTACTTATCAGCTTTTGTTAATGCCTGTGTATTTAATGTGTGGCCCAAGGCAATTGCTCCTTTTCCAATGTGACCCAGGTAGACGAAATGGTTGGACACCCTTGGACAAAACCATTGATTGTTGGTAATCAACCCAAATTTCAGGCTCTCCCTCCTCCCAAGAGGTAGCAGGGTATGGCTGAAAGTTACAACTCTCTAATCATGCTCTAGTGCCCTAGCTTTCCAGAGACTAGCTCCATCAGATGCTACATCCAGATGCTATCACTTAATCATTAGCATCCAAACACTATCACTTAATTATTAGCATCCAATAAAACTGTCCTTTGAAGATTCCAAGGATTTTAGGAGTCATATTCCAGGAAAGGAGGAAAAGGCAAGTGTATAATTTCACAATATCACACTGGTCTCTGGACTTGTGGGTTTTTTGTTTGTTTGTTTTGTTGTTGTTGTTGTTTTAGTCTACTAAGTAGAGAGAAAATATAAAACCTAAATCTATAGATAGGTAGACAGGAAGGGAAGAAAATGGTTCAGCTTTAGGTTCAGCTTTATAAGATACTCATTTCTCTTTTTTTCAGGAGAAAAACTTCTATGGTTAACTCTCAATGGATTTCTTATCCTCTGCTTGTTCTATTTCTGAAACATTTCAGGTAATAGTGCCAGGTCAGGTAGTTTTATGGCTTTTTATATATGTATACTACAGAGCACTCCATCCCTATCCTGAGGTCCATTCCACAGGCTAAATACTATCCTGCTTTTCATTTATTTATTTTGAGACAGAGTCTCACTATGTCACCTTTAGTAAAGTGCTATGGCATCATAGCTCACAGCAACCTCAAACTCTTGGGCTTAAGCGATTCTCTTGCCTCAGCCTCCCAAGTAGCTTGGACTACAGGTGTCTGCCACAATCCCCGGCTATTTTTCTATTGTAGCTGTTTAGCTGGCCAGGGTCAGGTTTGAACCTGCTGTAACCACTGTGCTGTGGGCACCAAGCCTGCTTTTCTTTTAATATGCTTCAGTGATCTGGAAATTCTAGGTAGAAGTCATAGTCTGACAAACTGTCTCATTACCAGCATAGTTGAAAGCTCCCCACAAATTCCTGCCCCTGAAATGGGAATTTGCCATTAAATTAACTAATTTATTTGTTTGTTTGCTGCTGGAGTAACAGGATGAGGTTTTGCTGGTAGCTCTCATTCTATGAGAGACAACTAATTTACAAAGTACTAATTTTGAGGTCCATTAGATTGATGTGGACGACTTAGAAAAGTTAAGACCTGGTAAGTGTGTAATTTTTAATCTGGCTGGTTGCGTCTATTTTTCACTTTCTTATTCCCAATGAAGAAGCCAAGATGAAGTTTTTCCTTCAGCCTCTAAAGGTTCATTGAAAAATCAGCTCAAAAGGCAGATTAATTGGAAAATAGGCATGCAGATTTACTTAATGTGTACATGGGAAGCTTTGTGCAGGAAGATGAGGCCCAATGGAGAGAACCAACACTCAAACATCGTGTTTGAAAGAGCTTTATTTCAGGTGGACGGCTCAGAATTTATTTATTTATTTATTATTATTATTTTTTGTAGAGACAGTCTGAGTTTGTCGCCCTCAGATAGAGTGCAGTGACATCACAGCTCACAGCAATCTCCAGCTCTTGGGCTTAGACAATTCTCTTGCTTCAGCCTCTGGAGCAGCTGGGACTACAGGCACCTGCCACAATGCCCAGCTGGTTGTTTTTTGTTTTTTGTTTTTTGTTTTTTTTGGTCACAGTTTGGCTGGGGCCAGGTTTGAACCTGCCATCCTTGGTATATAAGGCCAGGGCCCTACTCACTGAGCCACAGGCACTGCCTGGCATAGAAGAATTTAAAACAATGACAGTCCCCAACTAGCTCATTCTTCTCTTTTTTATCCCCAGTCAAACAGGCCTGGCCTACAGGTTCCTTTCTCATCAGTCACTTTGAATCCAGCTGGAAACACTGGTTCCAGCTTCCACAGAACCAGGGGCTTTACAGAAGCTAAGCTTCAGGTTTCCAGATCCCAGGAAGTTAAGTTCTACAAATTCCTAAGAGCTGAGTCACCATAGGGAGGACCTCAAAGGTATATCCTTGAGGTGTCCTTGAGCAGACCTCTGTTCTCTTAGACCTCACTTTTTCTGGGTATCCTCTCTCTCTTTCAGAATGGAGGTCCAAATGCAACCGAGTGCAGGTTCAGCTGCTCCCTGGACGAGCTGTAGTGAAAGAAAGTGACTTTGTTACAGAGTTAGTAGTGAGGAATTGTGCCTCACAGAACCCATTTCAAAGACCTGGGCTGAAGGTAGGATTTTAAGAAGAGAATTTGGTATAAAGGCCATGCGGGAGTGGCAAGGAGGTGTTGGTCAGCATGATGACTGTCTTGAATTGTTGCTGCATCTGGTCAGCAGGTTGGCATTACCGCAAAGGCTGTGGGTGTATGGATTAACTGCAGACCTGGGGTGATCTCCTGGTGGGTCTGTTGAGATTCAGTCTCTGGAACTTCTAACCAACAAGCACATAATGAGACAAAGGAAACTTCTGCGAAGGAGTAGCTGGTAGAAAGAAGGAGAGTAAAGGTTAGAATTTCCCCATTAAGGAAGGGGCAGGAAATTTTCCAAATGGGGCACTGAAAAATAGAAAACTGGCTACACAAAGACATAGGGGAAATGGTCAGTCATTATACTCAGCACTTAGGTTCAACAAAACATGGATAGCTCTATGGAAATAAGATTGGACAAAAATGGTAGGATCTAATGCTGATTAGCGAATGGAGAAATCCAGGAGACTTGTCTAGATTCTTCTTGGTCTCTCTGAGCACTGAAGGAAATTAAAAATATTTTACCCTCAAATATGGGATTCTGACATACTGGACTGACTTAAGGAGCCTCAAGATCTCACTGACCTCCCCACATCTATCACTGGGTCTCCCACGATCATTGAAGTTTCTTGATCAGCCTGAGATCCAAATCCACGTAGGAGAAACAAACAAACAAATAATAATAATAATAATAAACATTCTTTTACTCAGTCTGATATTTCCCTGTAAGACTGGGATATGACTACACCAGAACAGACACTTTAAAAAGATAACTTCCTTTTTCCCAGGCGCATTCAAATTCCAAAGGGAACTATTTGCCAGCTAATCTCTCTCATGCAATCATCCTCCTTGGTAATCCCCTACTGCCCCTCAGCAGAATCTCTCTTTCCATCCTCCTGCAAGTCATTTTATCAGATGGCATGGAAGCATCTGAACCCTGGTAGGGAGTTGACTCTTCGTTTTCTGAGGGTTTCCATATACTCACACTAAAATATATTTGTGTAGTTTTCTCTTATTAATCCGCTTTATTGTGAGTTGACTTTTCAGTGAACCTTGTAAGGGTGAATAGACATTTTCCCTGTGTCACAACAGTATTCATTTCTTTCCCTCTCTGGAATGGGGGATTTAGGACCTTTATTTACACAAAGTAGGTCACATAATTCTTTTATGGCCAATTTTCATACGGAATGGTGGAGGGAAAGGTAGAGTAATATTTTTCGGTTTTATGGCTGGCTTTGGAAAAGAAGAGTTCTTGTTTCTCTGGCCCATCTTGGAGAAGAGGGATTCTAGTTTCTATGGCGAGCCTCTTGGGAGAATGGGAGTGAGAGAAGGAGGCCAAGGGAAGGTCAGAGGGAAACATTTACTTCTGAAGCCTTTAATCTATGTATTTATTTATTTATTTATTCTTAAGATAGTCTCACTATGTTGCCCTCAGAGTGCTGTGACATCACAGCTCACAGCAACCTCAAACTCTTGTGCTTAATAAATTCTCTTGCCTCAGCCTCCCAAGTAGCTGGGGACTTAAGAAATTCTCTTGCCTCAGCCTCCCAAGTTGCTGGGACTACAGGTACCCATCACAATGGCCACCAGCTTTTTTTTTTTTTTTTTTTTTGTAGTTGTCTTTGTTGTTTGACAGGCTTGGGCTGGGTTCGAACTTGCTAGCCCAGGTATATGTGGCCAGCGCCCTAGCAGCTGTGCTACAGGTCCTGAGCCAGGTTTTTATTTTTGCTATTGCTTTCTAAGTCCTAACAGCAGCCATCTCTCAAAATATAATCAAAATCATTCATATATAATTAAAAGCTGTGGTAAACTTCTTTAAATAATAAGATAGAATTTTTTTTTTAATTTGTCTTTAAGAAATGCTAACCATTCTGAAGATTACTCAGTTCCAGCTAGGGGAGGAAGAGAAGCCAAGAGGCAAGTAAGCAAGTCTAACTCCAATGCCATCAACTCCACTTCCCCCATTGAACACTGAGCTGTAAATTCTTCAAATATTTATTTGCTTGATCTTAAAATTGAAGAAAGGAAATTGGCTCCATGGCATGAGCCAGTTGTCTGTTTTTAAAAGAAAAAATTTGTTGACTAGTATCACTGGATGTTAAATTAGTTAGCAGTCTTATTTCTAATGTCTAATTTGCCTTACTTTGTATGTCTTTGATTTTCTTGCATGTCCAAGAGCCAAATCGTATCCTCTGAAAATAATATTTTAAAAATCAATTTACGAATCACTGGCTGATAAATGAAACTGTTTTGCCTTATTTCACCTCAGACAGTAGAACGCAGAATCCCTGTTTATTTGGGGGAGAAAGTTAGACCATTAATGTTTTTGAACTAACATTAATTTGAAAGAATCTTAATAAAATTTTCTGTGTTTAAAAGCAGGGGCAAAGGAAAAAGCTGAATGGAGGAAATCATAAAACTGAATGACCAAATAAATTTTATGAGACAAAGAAACTAATTAAACTTTTGTTCCCTAAAGACAGATATATTCTATTAATAAACATAATAACAGAAGTAGAACCTTGCTCCCTAGCCAGGTAAATTTCATTTTTCTTTTCATTTATTTAATTTATTTATCATTACTATTTTTTTAAAGACAGAGTCTCACCATGTTGCACAGGCTAGTTTCAAACTCCCTGGTGCAAGTGGTTCTCCCTCTTCAGCCTCCCAGTAGCTAGGATTACAGGTGTGGCCTGCTGTGCTCAGATACATTTTTAATTTATGTTTATATAGACATGATGTCACTCTATACTTCAGAAAATTTGCCTCCTAGTCTTGAAATTTAGAAAACTCATCTTCCCCAAATCAGGGATGGAGAAGAAAGACACATTCGTCAGCCCTTTCAGACCTGCTAACTTAACTTAAAAGAACTGAGGCTTTTCCTGCTATATCTAGTCTAGCAGATATAGAGAACCTCTGCAAGGTGACCACCCAACGGACTGTTATAAACTAGTCAACATACAGAGATGGCCAACATGGAACTAGGCCTTCCCAGCACTTTTTCTAGGATGAGTTAGTGGACTTCATTGTCACACCTCGGCACCGACACCTCTGATGGTCATTCCAGAAAAAGAGTTCCAGAATTGCTTTGAAGGGTGGACTAGGTGCTTGCCTGGGTGCACAGCCTCCGAGGGCAGTGCTTTGAAGGTGGCCGCAGTGATGTTCAGCAATGAGGTATGTATGGAGCCCTTTTTTTAGGATGAGTTGCGAACGTAATTGTCTAACCTCATAAGCGTAACTTGATTTGTTTTAGTTAATCACTCCTAATGGTGACATGCTCAGCAAACCTATTAATTTGAAAATTCTTGTCAGCAGTATCACCACTTGGAATTATTTCACAACTTGTAGAACATTAAAGACTCATTCCTGGGGGGGGGGGGAATGCTTCTTGGAGCAGGAATACTTTAAGGAAGGAACGAAACCCTCGTTGCACATGAATGTATCAGTGGCTAGCACTAGTGCTTTTATGAACAAGAAAGAGAAGGATTAGACATGAAGATGTGAAAAGTGCCTTCAAAGTTGGTGCTTATGGAGGAATTAGTGCAGTCCTCTAGAATTGTTAACCTGGGTTTAGTACCCCAGTGGATTTTATTTTTTGGGGGGTGTCATCAGAATGCTTGATAAAACTATTTGCTTGATCTTAAAATTGAAAAAAGGAAATTGGCTTCATGTCATGAGCCAGTTGTCTGTTTAAAAAAAAAATTGTTGACTTGTATCAAAAAATATCAGTATACCATACCTTGCAGGGAGTTAGAGTAGGTGTCAAACTTTGTGAAATATTTAGGCATTGCTTAAATAGCCAGGGATTAAATCAGTTAAATAGCTCACCGTCACACAGCAAAGTTGAGTCTGAAACCCAGGTCTCCCAATACCAGATTGTTTATACTTGACCCTTTTTTGTATTACAGTTTTCCTTATTATCTCTTACAGGAAAAAAAAAAGGCTGCCAATAAAAAGTTTGATCTGTTTATATACTAAACCAAATATAATTAATTTAACCTAAACTCACTTCAAAAATATACATTCCTTGAACTTGTGTATTTTACTAGGAAAAGTAAACCAATATAACTTCCTAATTATCTTTATGATAGACTTTATTTTTGAACCTATATATTTCAAGTGGTACGAAAAACAAAATGGCATTTCTTTATTTTTATTTAGTTTCTAATACACAGATATTGAAATCAGAAGTGTCAGAGGAAGCTTTTAATCTGTCTCCTGTGTACCACGCCACAAAAAAAGTGCTTTTGCAAGACAGAACATTTCTGTCAAAAATTGCTATACACAGGTGGTTATTCTGATTCATTTCTTATTTGCCTGATAAATCCTATTTGACAGGATTCTCTGCGCTTCGACTAAATTATTAATGTTTATTCCCTTCTACCCATTATTTACATAAAACAAAATCCGACATCATCGTGCCTTTTGTTCTTCCCTCCCAGGTACGGATTTCAAGGGAAACAATTTTAAACTAGAACAAGATTATATTTGTGCGGTAATTTGAAAAGACAAAATTAAAAATCACATTTTTTCCTCATGGATATGATTTTGAAAGAAAATATCTCAAGAACTTTGTTAAAAAAAATGCTGTAAAAATACTAAAACATAAAGAAGGGGTGGGAGCTACTGGTCAGGAAGGGACGATTACCTTTTCGTTTCCCAAACACAAGAATCTAGTATTTCTATAACCACCCCCCTTCCTGGAATTGATAGCCATTCCTGCAGCACTCCAAACTCTTACAGGAATGCTTCTTCTTACTTTGTGCAATATCCTTGGACCAGTAAGTATTCTGCTTTGTCTTTGCCAAAGAGTAGACTTATGACCTGAACGTCGATCATTTTAAGACTTGTCTGCAGTAGAGTAACAGAGAAGGAATGAGAAGTAGGGCTGATTCATCAAAAAAGAGCCGGGTCTTAAAACTTTCCTTTATTTCCTGCTACCTGGCTCTGTGGAACTTTCCTTTTTCATATCCTTAATGACACATGTTTTTTCATCAATTAGGTTCTTCTAGGCTACCTAGGCTTTCACCTGCTTTTCCACTGAAACTCTCCTCTGTGTCTAAGTACCCAGAGGTACTCTCTGCTCACCATAAAGAACACTAATAGGGAGCAGCGCCTGTGGCTCAGTGAGTAGGGCGCCAGCCCCATTTACCAAGGGTGGTGGGTTCAAACCCGGCCCTGGCCAAACTGCAACAAAAAAATAGCTGGACATTGTGGTGGGTGCCTGTAGTCCCAGCTACTCAGGAGGCTGAGGCAAGAGAATCACCTAAGCCCAAGAGCTGGAGGTTGCTGAGAGAGGTTACAACACGGCACTCTACCAAGAGTGATAAAGTGAGACTCTGTCTCTAAAACAAACAAACAAACAAACAAACAAACACAACAACACTAATAGGGGTAAGGATTAAATTATTTTATGAATAAAATACTTGCAATAAAATTTTAAATATTGCCACCACAAAATATTTTTCTAAAATCTATGTCATGGCTAGAATTTTTTTTTGTGGCTATATTTTTATTTTTATTTTTATTTTTTTTATTGAATGGTAACTAGGTACATTAATGCACTTCTGGCGTACAGTGTGGGGTTTTCACATGCAATCCGAAATACTTCTGAGCAAAGTATCACAAGAATGGAGGAAAAAGTATCCGATGTACACACCCCTATTATGAAACTAATTTATACCTTTTATATGAAAGCTATAACCATGGCTAGAATTTTACACAGAGCCATCTTCAGTACTTCAAGAATAAATAACACTTCAATTTGAAGAGTGAAATAATATTTTTCATAAGAAGCATTGTATTCCAATCATATTTATGTAAATAGTCTCATATGTGCCTGATTTTCTAGCTAATACTGAAAAAAATATGAAAAAATATCTTTCTTTCCTCTTGACCGTGTCCTTAGCAGCAGAATAGAGTGGAGCTGTAGTAATCAGCACCCATGCTCATACTATCAAGTTAGCATTTCACGTTCAATGCCCTTTTTCTTCTTAAAACAAAACCAAAATGAAATAAAAACATAGGCTATAGAGCAAGGGCAAGAGAGATTTTAAGGATTTTTAAACTGGAAAGCAGTTGCAATCGGATTCTTCTTAGCCTTTTGGTTTTTGATTATCTTTAGAGCAGCTAAAAACGAACTCTAAATTGTAAGGAAAGAGTCATCAGTAATCAGAACTGCCATTAGGAAAATAATGTTACCAGCCTGGGAAAATGTAAGTGATGGGAAAAATAGTGAAGTAATTAAAATTTTATTAGTTCCATGCTTTCTGGCACATTCAACACTCAATATAACAGTGCATTAAGACTGAGAAGCAAGAAAATTCTACTTTAACTTGGGAATTGGTAAAGGGTTTTTTTTTCCCTGTTCCTTCTTCAACTTCTGTCCATTGCCATTGCACTCCCACCCCCTCCTCCAACAATTGCTCAGAAAAATGAGGAGATTAATTTCTAGCATATGGAACCACTCACCTCTCTCCCTGTGCCACCCTGAGGGGTGGGGGAAAGTGATGGGCAAAATCTGTCATATAAAATATGTATTTCCAAATGTGACTGATAAAGAAAAATTTCTTGAAGACTTATGAAGCTTGGGATCATTCATAGTTCCTTTCTCTGAAAGTCAATGATTTTATTTTATTTTTTGAGATAGAGTCTCAAGCTGTCATCCTGAATAGAGTGCTGTGGCATCACAGCTCACAGAAACCTCAAACTCTTGGGCTTAAGAAAGTCTCTTGCCAAAGCCTCCCAAGTAGCTGGCACTGCAGGCACCTGCCTTAATGCCTGGCTATTTTTTCGTTGTCATTGTCATTGTTGTTTGGCAGACCCATACTGGACTGGAACCTGCCAGCTCCAGTGTATGTGCTGAGCTTGAACTACAGGTGCCGAGCCAAAGTCCGTGTTCTTATATCTGTCCCCACTACGGAGATTAGTTCATCAATAAAATATATTACTTTCTTTTTTCTGAGTGGGTGTCTAATCACTTAAAATTAAGTTTTTAATTAATATATAAATGATATCATTTCACATGGGATAATTTTATGAGCACCTGAAGTTATTTAGATCATCTTTTATATAAGTTAATAAAGGGACTTTGTATCTGGCTTAGAAATTTTTTATGTAATAATAAGAATAGTGGGGTGGGTGTGGTGGCTCACACCCATAATCCTAGAACTCTGGGAGATGGAGATAGGAGGATCATTTGAGCTCAGGAGTTCAAGACTAGCCTGATCAAGAGAGAGATGCCATCTCTATTAAAAATAGAAAAAAGTAGCCAGGATGTGGTGGTGCACTCCTGTAGTTCCAGCTATTAAGAAGGTTGAGGTAAGGGGATTGCTCAAGCCCAAGAGTTTAAGGTTTCTGTGAGCTATGAAGCCATGACACTCTACTCAGGGTGATAGAGTGAAACCCCATCTCAAGGGAAAAAAAATAATTTATTTCCTCCCAAGATTTCCTTTTTTTAATCACTCCTGTTTGCCTTTCATATCAGTTTCAAAAATTAGAGAAAGTTTACATCTCTATAGATGTAGTTTTAATATAAAAATATATTTAAAAGATCTGTTTAGTTTCTATTATTTTTATATTAAAACTACATCTAGGAAACTAAACTGATGTCTGCCTAGTAGATGATAATTTCCAAAACAATTTCACATGCCTTTTAATTTTGTTACTATGCGCTGGCACTGTGTTAAGCACGGAGTTTTTTGGTTTTTTTTTTTTAATTCATTTTTCTTACTTATACATGTGTATATTAGGTTTCCACTTTTGCCTTCACAGAATTAAAAAGACCAAATTTAATGACAATAACAATGTTTAACATAAGCCTCATAAAGAACAAATGAAGATAAATACAGTCAAAAGAAATCAGACGACTGCTGCAACAAATTATTAAGCAATAATAAAAGTAATAACACAAAGTAAGTAAAATTCACATTGTCAGATAGGAGTATGTCTATTTTAGAATACTTGATCAGTTAACTTCTTATTTTGTTAAGCACAGAGTTTTTGAAGATGATAAAACCTATTCCCTGCCTCTAAGAAGGTCAAGTCTAGTGAGAGGGACGTGCCAGCCTTTCTGATTCTCATAATCTCTGCTGCCTTCACTACATAGTGTTCCTTTTCCATAACCTTTACCTCTGTGATGTGCTGCACAGTTACAGAATTCCTCCGTCCCTCACTCTGAGAACATCCCGGGCCCTCGTGCTCTTCTGACGATCAGGAGCCCCTGGAAGTTTGGCTCCACGTCCTCCCCGCTCTCCTTCAACACAGATATTTTTATCAGCACCTATTGTTTCCCTCCCTGTGCTAAAAGATGAGTTTCTCCTTCTCACTTCATAAATATTTCCCTTATTCTTTATAATTTCTCTTTATTTTCTGGGTTTTTGCTTTCAGCTTAGATTGTCCAGACTTCTTCTTTGGAGAATTAACTCCCAAGGTGTTATTTCAGTTTTCCCCTGCCCCTCCACTCAATTATAAAAAGAGGGATTCCATGTATCCAGGCAGAAACTGGGACATCAGGTATGCTCAGGTGGGTTATGGTGCGAGGACATCTTTTCAGCAATGGGGGACTTAAAGGTTTACTTTTTCATGAAACTGGTGAATTTGTACAGTGGTGGTGGCGGTTGTTTCTCTTCCTCCCTCCCCTCCTCTTCCTCATCCCATTTCTTCACTCTCCCTTCACCCTGTTCTCCCCCACTTTCTCCCTTTGTTTCCTCCACTCCCCTCTTTTCTGTTACTCCTCCTCCTTTCCTTATTCCTCTTCTAGCTCTTCCTTCTCCTACTTGAAATCTGTCTTTTAGAAATCACCTTATTATCTCTGCTTACCTTGCTTTCAACTGTCATGGGGAGTCATGCCTAGTGTATCTGCCTAATTAAAATGATATATTTGTCCTTAGAAAGTGTCCAAGTAGAATCAGTCCGGACCTCTGGGGAAGGAGCTGTGGATCAGGATGCATAAAACCCCAGAAGAAGGAAACTTCTACTCAACTCTCTTGTTATCACACTCATTTTCCATCTATGTTTGGCACCAAGTCTGAGATAATAAAGTGGATTGCATAACTCACATACTTAACTGCTATGCTTTGCTTTCCTCTATGGATATCCAATTAAGAATGTCATCTGGGCATTTTATTCTCTTCCTATACTGAGTGTACTTTTTTCTCTTTTAAAATGAGACTATAGGGCGGCACCTTTGGCTCAAAGGAGTAGCGTGCCGGCCCCATATGCTGGAGGTGGTGGGTTCAAACCCAGCCTTGGCCCAAAACTGTAAATAAATAAATAAAATGAGACTATGTTCAGGGAAGTAGAACTGTGGAGGCAAAAGCATGCAGAAACTTTAAATTTAAAGAACATGAACATCTAACTTACTGAGGCCATATGGCTCAACTCTGTCTTTATCATTAAGAAAAAGATCTTGATCTCTAGTCATATTTCGGTATTAACATTGATAAGACTTATTTCTGGAGTTCAAGAGGTCTGATTGACGATTCTATGTTCTAAAAGACTTCCACAAATCCTGGAAAAACTATCCTCCCATGTAGACAGAGAACAGCTTTTGTATTTGCATAAAAATCTTAACCAAGAATTAATTTGGAGCCAAATTCTTGTCTAATAAATACATATGCATTTGCTTAAAAAGTACTCATTGCTTATATAAAAATATATCTACAAAAATGATCTAAGAACATAATAATTAACATACATTGAATATTCACTGTGTGCCAGGCACAGCAAATCTCTGAGCTAGGACTTACCATTTCCTTTATATGAAAATGAATTGAGGTGCTAACTAGTTACATGAGGTTTATACACAAAGTACCTGACTCCAAAATTCATACCTTTGACTAGTGCCATACACTGTCTATCCCAACAGTAGAAAACTTGGATCCAGAATCTGGTCCTGGCGTCCTCTATTATTATCAGTATATTCCCTCCATAAAATGAAATCCATTCATAATTGATTAGTCAATTATATAAATTCCTTTCCTTTTATTTCAATTCTCTTCCAAGTTATGATCTTTTTTATTTTACTGTTTTGCAACAAACCTTTTGAAACATTATGTGCATTTCATGTACCTTTCTCAGCACCCATTAACCTCTTAACCCATTAACCTTGCATTTGCTTCAACCACGATGCCAAAATATTGTGTTAAGGCTTCGAGTGTGCTGGATTTTTCCTGCTTTGGAACTCTTTCATTTCTTCACCTTCACATCTTGTCTTTCACTTGGCTCTTTGTGTAAACTTCTCTCTCCTCCTTCAAACTCTCTTTACTTAATTCTAAGGCTACTTTCCTTTATTCTGCAACATTCCTTCTCAGAATTCTACGTTGGCATTTTACCTTCAGATCAGCTGTTAATGTTGTCCTTCACCTTATAATTAAAATGGTTTTTTGAATTATTCCATCTTATTTTGATCTGAATTGAGTCAATGTGTTTATTTCCAGTGTGGTTCTTTCTCTGGGACATTAGAACCGTATTTATGGCTGTCAAATTGGCAGCTGTACCTGGGTATATCTCACAGCCCCTAAAGATGAGGGTGCCCCTATTGCTCTCATTATCTGCCCTGCCTAACCCACCTCACCTACGTGCCATATCTTAATTAATGGTATTGCCAAATGCAGACTCCAACACCAGAATCCCTGAGCCCTCCCGCTTCCTCTCCACACAGTCCCATCACATTCTGTCAGTGCCTCTTTAGAGCGTTTCTAAACTCTGTCCTTGCTCCCTGTCGCTGTTTTACCAGTGCTACCAGCTTAGGTGATTCAACCTCTAAGTCATGAAGTGACTCTTAACTATTTTCTTTGTCTTCTGTCATCACCATTTCCATTTGACGACTTTGATGAGAATAAACAGAATAATCATTTGCAAAAGTGTCATTTTTTTTTTCTGCCAGTGTCCTTCTTGCCTATGAGATGAAATCTAAGCTATTTATCAAAGATTAATGCACACAGATTACATTTACTGGTTAAGATCTCTCATTATTGGCAGTGCCCATATCTCAGTGGATAGGGTGCTGGTCCTATACACCCAAGCTGGTGGGTCAAATCTGGCCCAAACCAGCTAACCAACAATTATAACTGAAAAAAAAAAAAATAGACAGGTGTTGGAGGCACTTGTAGTCCCAGCTACTTGGGAGGCTGAGGCAAGAGATTACTTAAGCCCAAGCGTTTGAGGTTGCTGTGATCTATGACACCACAGTAGCACTTTACTGAGGGCGACATAGTGAGACTCAAAAAAAAAAAAAAAAAGAAAAAAAAAGAAAAGAAAAAATACTGAAGTTAAATTACAAAAAAAAAAAAACAAACATGTCTCATAATTTAGTGGAAAATCAGTATTAGAATCCATAAATTATAGTATCTCAGAAAAAAATTATTTTCCAATTTGATGTAAATGTGGGAGGAGGAGAAGGCTACGAAGTGCCACTATGAGGAAATAAAATTTAGACAACTTAAGGAAATTCCCAGACTACTCTTGGTTCTGTCATGCAGGAAGTTTTGCACCCATGCCTTGCTTCCTCTCATCATTATCAACTCCTCTCAGATTGGATTGAAATGTTTTTTAAAACTCTGAGTTTAGCCATGGAATCCCTTTCATTGGATGGCACAAATGTTTATCATTCCAGTAGCCGTGAGTTCCTGTTTCCTTTGGCCCCTAGAGTGATGCTGGTTGTCAGTTATCTACTAAAAGCATTCAATCAGGTGACTGAATTCATTATTCTGAACATCCAGTGGCCTGATGACTATTCCTCATTTACCCACCTTAAAGACTTAGTAGCAACATTGACTATGATGTGTTTCTTTTGTCCAAAATCTCAACCCAAAGAATGTTCTGCCAGACCTTCTACAACCACACTCAAACCCAAGTCTGGACTCTCATCCCATCATCCTACTGTAACTCAAACTTCTAATCACATCCATCTTCCCATACAAATGCTTTGTTATGAAGACTTTCTCTTGTGCAGACTTGCCTGTCTTCTCTGTTTTTTAGTACTCGATTATGGCATGTTCAGTACATCTAGTATGACAGTTATGACTTGCTTACTTGTCATTCTTCTGGCCTACACGTTGAGTGCCTGAAAAATACATCTCTTTATCTCCAGCACATAACATGTGGAGACATAACACCTCCCCATGACACAGGAGGTGTTTAGTATTTCCTTAGTGAAAAAAAAAAAAAAAAAGAACCATATGATTGAATACATGAATGAATAAAAATGACCTTGTATGATATGTTTACTATTATTCCACTTTGGAGCTAAACATGTATTCTGTTTATAGATGGCTTTGCAGTATTTAAAAGTCTTTCGAAATCACTTTATATTCATAACCTCATGGTGAAGCAGACAGAGCTGATATCATTTGTCTTATTCTAGAGATGAGGGCATTAGTGTTTAGAGAAAAAGAGATAAACGAAGATTATAGAAAACTAGAACCCAGATCGCTTGACTTAATGAATAACAAAATATAAAGACACAATCTAATGCATGTTATCTGTCACATAAAAACAAGAGGAAATTGGGATGTCTGCTATGAAATAAGATGACTTATTTTGAATTCTTAGTAGAAATGGAAGAAATACAAAATCATATCAATAGATGGGATTTTTTAAAATACAAGTGAATTTTCAAAAGTACAAATTTTAAACTTTTTTAATACCCTATTATCTATGGGCCACCGGCCTTCAGAAAACCTTTCTAAGCTTAAATGTTTGCTTTATTCTATCTATTCTTTTAGATTTTTTTTCCTAAGGTGAGATAGAAGTACACAAAATATATGGAATATAATTACCAGTCATGTTCACATCCCAGGATACATTAGGCCTTGTTTTGTTTGTCTATGATGACTCCCTTTGAAACCACACAATTTCTTTTTTTTCAGACAGAGCCTCAAGCTGTCGCCCTGGGTAGAGTGCTGTGGTATCACAGCTCACAGCAACCTCCAACTCCTGGGCTCAAGTGGTTCTCCTGCCTCTGTCTCCCAAGTAGTTGGGACCACAGGTGCCCGCCACAACGCCTGGCTATTTTTTGGTTGCAGCCATCATTGTTGTTTGGTGGGCCCAGGCTGGATTCGCACCCACCAGCTCAGGTATATGTGACTGGTGCCTTAGCTGTTTGAGCCATAGGTGCCGAGCCAAAACCACACAATTTAATCAGCCTGTGCTCCAGAGAAAATTAGGAAGGCTTGAATGAGGCTAAATTGGTGATATTCTAGAGTTAAGATTACATAAAATAGGATATAGGAAGAAGTGGGTAAGGTTTCTGAATAGAAAGAAAAGGTAACTATTATTCTTGAATTTTCTTTAATTTAACCTCATTATTTTAGTAGAACAAAATCTTCAGACATGCAAATTGCATTGAAAATTGCATTGCAAAGAGAATCTAAGACTTTTTAGAACATTAATGATCTGATTCTGATTAGGTACTGTTACATCTACATCATAACAAGTAAATTGCAAATCTACAAGAGCCCAATGAAGGAGGATAACAAAACATATAAATATATATACATATTCTTTCTGAAAAATAGCACTATGCCCTTTACATCTCCTTACCTCCAGCACATAACATGTGGAGACATAACACCTCCCCATGACACGGGAGGTGTTTAGTATTTGTTTAGTGAACAAAACAAACAAGTGAACAGTTTTTTGTATAACTTCCCACTTACTAAATTTGTTGTATAACTTGCCACTTAATTGATAGTCTGTAATTTAAAACAGGGTGTTACTCTGCTCATTCAGAGGCAAACCATTATTCCACAAAGAACCAATGTGTCCCCCAGAAACGTCTGCCTCTCATTGGTTGCTGAGAATATCCTATTATCGTATTATCTGAACAAAGTAACATTTTCTATAAATAGCCTTATTTCTCCCGTCTAACTGTTTAAAGCTTACTTGTCCCACATGCCATTTCAAAGAACATACTTCCTGTTCGGGCACTTATCTAATTGTCTCAGTTCTTTTTGTTCCTATAACAGAATACCCCAGACTGGATAGAAGAAAGAAGAAGAAGAAAAGTTTGTTTAGCTTACTATTCTAGAGGCTGGGAACTCCAAGAACACGGCCCTGAACTCTGGTGAAGGCCTTGTTGCTTTGTCATTACACTGGCACTGAGGACGAACATGCAAGAGAGCCAAAGAGAGCTCACTCTTATAGCAACCCAACTCCTAAAACAGCTAGGGCAGAAGGATTAAGTTTCCAACACACTAAACTTTGGGGGACACATTAAAACCATAGCACGAGTCAATGAATATATCCGTCAATTGCTAACAGTTCTTACCACTGATACAGATCATCAAAAATATGAAGATGATAAACATGAATTTGAACTCATAGAGGTACACTTTTTAATTAAAATGGATTTCATAATTATGTTTTCATAATTTATATTGGCAATTTAACCTAAAATATAATTTTAAGCCCCCCTCAGTCCACTGAATGGGCTCCTTTGGGCCAGGGTCATCCCAGAAAAATCTTAAAGCTGAGTTGCCAGCCAAGGGAGAAGAGATAAGATATACCTCATTACTCCCTGTCTCTTTTGGAGTTATTCTTTATAAAAGTAAGATACAAAATCATTAACAAACCTAAGACCATGTAAAACAAAGGTTAAACTACATCTGCTGGTCATCAATGTACTCAAAAGATACCTTGAGTCTCAGTGGCTTATGTATGATGAGCAGATTTCTTTCTCTTTACTGAAAACATTCCAAGCCTAGACAGAGCTTAATTTCTTTAACTGATAACAAATAAAATATCTTTAGACCCATCTATAATCTAGAAACCCCTGCTTCAAGATGTCAGGCCTAACCAATGTATAACTTCTACATATTGATTTCTGACTTCATGCACAATTTCTGTCTTCCTAAAACGTACAAAACCCAACTAGAACCTAACCACTGCAATACCACTTACTCAAGGCCTCTTGGACGTGGCTCTCTGGGCCATGGTAGTGCATATTTGGCTCTAAATAAACCTCTTTAAATTATTTTACAGAGTTTGAGCTATTTTCCCTGACATAAGCAATAAAATCCTTCCATTTAAATGGTGAATTTTATGAGTTTCAGTGACTGCATACAAGTATGTAACCCCTAACACCATTAAAATACAGGACAATTTTCTTTCCCTTCCATTTTTTTTCCCTTTTCTTGTCTCTCCTCCATGATTGACTATAAATATGTGTACAGACTATTGATCTGCTTTCTGTCATTATAATTTTAACTTTTTTATATAAATGTAATCAAACTGTATACTCAGTGGTCCCCTCTATTTTGTTGGGGTGATGGAGGATATTTCTCAAGACCCCCAGTGGATGCCCCACACAATACATAGGATCAAATCCAAAATATTTATCCTATGTTTCTTTCTACACACCTTTAATAAAGTTTAATTTAGGATGGCGCCTGTGGCTCAAAGGAGTAGGGTGTTGGCCCCACATACCAGAGGTGGTGGGTTCAGACCCAGTCCCACCCAAAACTGCAAACAAATACATAAATGAAGTTTAATTTATAATCTAGGCACAGTAAGAGATTGATAGCAATAACATAATGAAATAGAAAACTTCTAATAATAGTTAAAGTCATGTGAATGTAGTCTTTCTCTCTCTGTTTCTCTTGCTCTCTCAAAATATTTTATCTTACCAAATAGTGGATAACTAAGAGTGCATAAGCCAAAATCATGGATAGGGTGGGGGATACTGTATATGTCTCTGTATTTAACTTATTTTTCTTATAATAATGCTTTTGAGATTTATACATGTTTTTGAAGGAATAATTAGAATAAATGAACCAAGATGCACCATGTATACTGGTCTCTGGTTGTTTGTTTCTTCACAGCATTGTAAGCTCTATTAGCACAAAAGCCTGCTGGCACCACATTCAGTTTCATACACATGTAATTGTTTTAAAAATAACCAACCAAACAAGATTGTCTTAAGCCATTTAGGGCTGGTCTGTTTTGCATATTCTGCTGAACTACATCCCACAATTGCTGCTCATTGGCAAACTGGAGCCTTTTGGTCTTAAGACCCTGAATGGCCACCTTGGAGACTGGTCACTGGTCACTGACTCGGAGACTCCTGTTGTGCTGCTAAGTGATTTCACTTAGACATATAATTCCCTCTCTGATTCCGTCTGCCCAGGGA
The DNA here is from genome assembly GCF_000181295.1 of Otolemur garnettii. Taxonomy (NCBI): domain Eukaryota; kingdom Metazoa; phylum Chordata; class Mammalia; order Primates; family Galagidae; genus Otolemur; species Otolemur garnettii. Next base: position 28,814,523 of record NW_003852402.1, on the reverse strand, counting down.
ATTCTCTGTCCAAATGATGGGCCCCCATTCTAAGCCTCTGGACAGTCTTATTCTGTGAGGACCCTTTCTTCTCATTCAACCCTGTCCAAATATCACTCTATAAAGATTATTATGGTGTACATGGTCTTATCTTTTTCCTTGATCAGTCCCCAAATTCCCTTACAATTATAAGAATACTATAGCATGTTGCATTCATTAATCCATTGATAGACGCTGGATTTGTTTTCACTTTTGCCTATTATTCATAATTCTGTTATTAACATTTACATACAAATCTATGCGAGCATATGTTTTAATTTCTTTTGGAAAAATCCAGAGAGTATGCCTGAGTCATATGAGAATATATGCTTAGCTTTTAAAGAAATGACCAAATTGTTCCCCAAAGTGGCTGCACCACTTTGTGTTTCATTAAGCATGCATGAGTTTTTTAAGCATTCCACATTCTATCCGACAAATGCCAATGCCAGTTGTTTCTGTTTTTGTTTTAACTTTAGCAATTGTTGTGGGTGGATAGAGGAACCTCATTGTGATTTCAATCTGCATTTCCCTGATGACTAGTGATGTTGAGTGTCTGTTCATGAGTTTATTGGCCATTCAGATATATTCCTTTGTAAAGTATCTGTTCAAATAATTTGTCTTTTAAAAATTGATTGTCAATGAGTATTGAGTTGTATGAGTATTTTTTAAAAAATTCTGGATGCAAACCATTTGTCAAACATGCATTTTACATTATTTTTTTCTCAATCTCTGGCATGTCTTTTCTTAATTTTATCTTTTGAAGAGCATAAAAGTCCATCTTATCAAATGTTACTATGATTTGTGCTTTTTTTATGTCTTATTTAAGAAGTTTGTACTTAAGCCCGTAGTACAAAGATTTTCAGCCATGTTTTCTTTTACAAATTTAATAGTTTGGACCCTTAAGTCTATGTCAAATTTCAATTTAATTTATATATGTAGTTTAATTCAGAATCTAGGTTCATTCTTTTTACACAGATATCTAACTGTTCTGGGTCTTTTTGTTAAAAGACTATCATCTTTTCCCTATTGAATTATGTTGGTACATTTGTCAAAACTCAATGGACCACTGAAGTTATGTCTATAATTTATAATCTTTAAATGCCTTTTTTTTTTACTTGACCTTAGCAATTTATCCTCCACACTACTGTTCCACTGACAGAAATAAAACATAAATACATAAATAAACACATAAATGCATGTGTCCCAAAAGTCACCCATAAAGTTGCCATCCATAGGTAAATGGGACAGTGTGGCTAAATGTAACTTTATTTAGAAAATATTAATTACAAAATCTCACAAAACTATAAAATACTCTTTATGTGTTCCCCACCTCTTTGTAAAATTTTTTTTGTATTATTATACTTCTCTCGTACTAAAAATCTTTCAGCGATTCCCAATTCCCCATGGAATAAATACAAGGCACATTCACAATGTCCATAATACCTTTAACACTTTTGGCTTGTGGAGGGGGAGCTGTCAAAAAGAAAAGCATGTAGTGTGCAAGGCACAGAGGTTTAAGAATGTATAGTATTTTATTGAGATTTACAAGCACTTTTGTATTGTTATAATCTATGCCATGAGGCCTGATGTATATTAATCTAATGAATAAAATTCTCTTCATCTTTTGTAATTATTTCGCTTTCTTTTTCCAACTTCTATCTATTCATCTTTGCATCTTAATTTCACGGTCTCTAGTTCAGTTCAGTGCAACCAAAAATATCAGTCTCTGAGAGACCTCATATCCCCAGTCTCTGATTGTTGCCTTGTGTCCAAAGACAAAATTACAACAAATATAGTTAAATGGCATTAACTGAGGAACCCTGCATTCTATTGAGCTCAGCAGAGGAGGTAGGCTTTTTTTGTTGTTGTTTGTTTGTTTGTTTGTTTGTTTTGCAGTTTTTGGCCGGGTCTGGGTTTAAACCCGCTAACTCCAGCATATGAGGCTGGCGCCCTAGCCTTTTGAGCCGTAGGCGCTGCCCAGGAGGTAAGTTTTATAGACAGAAAAGGGATGAAGAAGAAAGAGAAAACAAAAAGTGCATTGGTCATTTCAAAGTTGTTATTATTATTATTTGCAAATGTCACACAGAGAGGACTTCGTTATCATTCTAGCTAAAACTGGCCTGTTTGGGAATTTGGATAATCTCTCTCACCCCCACCACAGGCCCCACCCCATTGATTTTTTGGAAGGTAAAATAATTTAGGTTCTGCTTGGTAACATGAAATTTCAGCACGAATAACTCTATTTTGGTTTAGATTGTTGGACTAAGTGTAGGAGCTCAGCCCAAACCAATGGTCTTCTATAAAGTCTATTCCACACAACTTGTTAGCAGGGCAAGATCGCAAGACTCACTGAATCATGATCTATGAGAGTGAGGTCAAGAAAATGTGTTTTAACAAGCATTTCTATTTATTTGTATGTGTGCTTATTGTTTTATATGATCTAAATAGTGTTGCTTTAGCAATTCTTCTGTAACGTCCAAGATTTCTTACACCTAGTCAACCATGTTAAAATCATTTAAAATTTTTCAAGTGTTGACTAAAAGAAAGAATGTTCAGAGAAATTTGAAATTCTTATAATTAGCTACTGATCTGTCATCTCTCAGTACTAATTTTGCTAAATTAACAAAGTCTGATTTTCACTCAATTACTAGCTGCTTGACTGACAGCTTTGTAGAATTTGAAAACTATATCATGGGAATTCTCAGGATGGCATGAGGGAAGAACAGAGAAAATGCTAAGGGACTTGTTATAAAAATGATTATTCAACCCTAATACATCGTTTCACATTTTTTTCAAATCTTGACAAGAATCATACAATTATTTCTCCTTTAATATCTTATTAGCTAATACATTTTCTAATGTTAAACGTTTCCTAGATGAAATCTTGATTAAAATGTATTTACATTTTTTCCATTATTCTGTTGAATTTCGTTAATTTATATAAAGTTTGTGTGATTAGGTAATTTATTTATGAGTAGTGAGAAACCTCCTTCTATCTTTGTTCCTCTACCTCTTTTCACCACTTTTCTTAGTTTATCATTTATTCTTTTGGTTTTTATGGAAATAAAAGCAAATATGTTTGTTTTTATATATCAGCTTCCTACTTTATACAAGGTGGCATAATATATCCATGGTTATGTGCTTTGATGTATTTCTTTTTCTTAATAAAAATGTCTTTAATATCCTCAGTTAATTCCTTTTTTAAAACAAATTGTGTATTTCTTATTGAATGAATTATAGATTCTTTAGCCAGTATTTCCGGATACTTGAATTATTTCCAAAGATTTGTTATTCTGAAACACGCCACACTCCACAATTTTGTATATACACGTGTGTATTAAAAATATACCAATGTTTAAATTCCATGAGATAGGATTCCTAGCTTGAAGGAGAAATATACTTGGTACTTATTGCTAGTTCTTCAAAGGTGCTGCTCTATTGCATGTGTGCTAGTCTCACAGATACAATAGTTTTCAAATTTTGGGATAGTTTGTCCACTGAGTGATAGAAATGCTATTTTAGAATATTATGTTCCACTTAGTACAAGTAAAATTTGGTATATGTTTATACATTTGTCCAATAAACTACCTGTTTATAGTTTTTGCCCAATTTTCCAGTGGGTTGTCTTTGTTCACTATAGATTTCTGGACGTATTTTAGACAATAGAGAGACAAGTCCCAACTCTGTCTTGAACAACTAGATAGGGTAAATCTAGGAAAGGTGTCTGTCTGTGGAGAAGGGAGGTAGAAATTAAGACTTTGATTTTTGACATGTTAAATTTGAGATATCTGTGAAGACATTCAAACTACATGCAAATTAGGCTGTTGGATGTTCCAAATTGGAACTCAAAAGGGAGAAGTAGGTTGTTATATAAATTTTGTAGTCATTTGCATAGAGATGGTAATGAAGGTTCTGGGAATGGATGAGATCATCTAAGAAGAAAACGTAAAAAAGACCAGGACAATTTTTTAAGATACTCAAATATTTAGAGTAGTCCAAGAAGCACTCATTAGGATGTTGGAGAAACTGAACACCCTAGGTACTGGACTAGCCATATAGGACCTAACCAGTTGGATCCTCCAGGCCAGTGATCCCCAACCCTCTTAACACCAAGGAAGAGTTTCACAAGAGACAGTTTTTCTATGAGCCAGGGGCAAAGGGGAAGATGGTTTCAGAGTGATTCAAGCATCTCCACCTCGGATCACCAAGTATAGATTCTCATAAGAAGCATGCAATCTACACACCTTGCTTGTCCAGTTTACAGTAGAGTTCGTGTTCCTGTGAGAATCTGGTGCCCAGGCTGGCTGACCTGACAAGAGGCAGAGCTCAGGCAGATAACTCAACAATGGGGGATGCTACAAATACAGAAGCTTTGCTCTCCTGCCCTTCCCTTTACCTCCTGCTGTGTGGCCCTGGTTCCTGACAGGCTACAGATTGGTATCCATCTGCGGTCTGGAGGTTGGAGACTGCAGCCCTGGACCACTTGCCTCTGAGAGAAGGAGACCACATTATGGAATCTTCTAGTGTGATTGACAGCAGTGGGATCTGATGGCATCTCCCATGGCCTGTACAATGGAACATGATAAAGACAGGAACTTGCTAATTCTCCATAAAGTTGTCATGCCATTGAAGAGATGCATGACCAGACGCACATCTATTTGGCAGCTGGGTGTGGTTTGGGAAATGGCCCCTTATGGGAAAGATACAATGTCTCAGAGCCCAAAAAACCAGATTCAGAAACTAAACTTGCATCAGCAACATCTCAATTCTCCATTATTTATGTATATTTATATATAAATATGCTTTTTCTTCATTATTTTGAAGAATGTGACTCATTTAATAGAGTGATATGATGAAGTTCACATTACAAATACTCAAGAAATAAACTTGTATCAGGATGAAAATGTGTCAACATTTTAATAGAGATTTTTTTCTTTGTTGACATTGAATGTTATTTTTATTTTCTTTTTGATTACCTGTGTTTTTGTTTTTCTAGTCCTGAACAGAAATTTATGTGTGTAAAACATATGTAAAGATAAGGTTTTTTATCTGACTGATAAAGAGAACAAGTAGTAATATTTATTCCCTGTGAATTTATTCTCAACACTAAAAAATCAGAAACAGTTTTAAAATGGATAAATTAGATGTAACTACTATCTATTTTTTGACCTAATTTTTATCTCATCATTATAAAGTTTGCTATTGGAGTATCTAAAACACATGTGCTATTGAGATAAAATTCTCATTTGTAGTTGATTCAATAGAAAGAGCCTGTGATTTTAATTTATTTTTCATTATGGGCCATGATATCTGGGTTCCTTTTTCATTTAAATGTAAAAATATTCACAGAGAATTAGCTCAATTTAAGTGCAGTTTTAATGAATTCAATGGCATCAGCTACCTCTTGACCAAATCATCTTACCGTAATGGGATGGGCTCTTGTGGAACAATAAACAATGATGCAAAATGAGGTGATGGTGAAGTGATTTGCTGGGGGAAAAGCGAGGACTATGCTGGGGCTTTGGAGGTGGGAAAAGCCTTTCCTAGTGGTTGCATAAAAGCAGCAAAGATCAGTATGTGCTACCTTGGGACTGGCTGGTAGCTCTTTTTTTCTTAAAATCTAACTTTTTAAAGGCTCCAATTGCCTCCCTTTGGTATATCTCATTACCCCCTTTCTTATCCCCTTAAATTGTCTCCATCTCATTATGCTCTAGTCAAGCGTGACCTTGACACCTCTGCACTTAATTTCCCTTGCAGTATGTGCCTACTATTAGTAATTCCTTTCCATTGGTGTTATTTATGAAAACATTTAAAGGCATAACTGTATAACGAATTTGCCTTCATTTTATAGGTTTGTCCTTTCGAACTCAAGAATAAAGAGCCTGTTTATTCCATCTTTGTCTATAATTTGTACCACGATGTGGTGATTCACCAGATACAATGCCAATAAGTCTTGCTGAATCATTCTCTGATGCCTTTAATAAAATGTATTGGTTGAGTCACTAGTGGTGTGAACAGGATACGTCCAGGTTAATGTTATCCTATAAAATGATTAGGATATTAAAATAAGTGTCTTTACCACAAGATGCCTTATAGTTGTTGATGAGGGAATAGTATATAAATACTTTAATACATAGTTAATCACAGAGAAAGGAAAGAAATGCACTAATAGAGGATTGCTCTGTGCCCTGCCATCCAATAATCACCAATATACTGTGTTTACAATGTAACTTTTCAACATACCAAGTATATATCTTCTTTTTTTTTTGTTCTGTTTTGAGACAGAGCCTCAAGTTGTCCCCCTGGGTAGAGTACCGTGGCATCACAGCTTACAGCAACCTCCAACTCTTGGGCTCAAGTGAATCTCCTGCCTCAGCCTCCCAAGTAGCTGGGACCACAGAAGGCCCAGCTATTTTTTGGTTGCAGCTGTCATTGTTGTTTGGTGGGCCTGGGATGGATTCGAACCTGCCTCTTTAGGTATATGTGGCTGGCGCCTTAGCCACTTGAGCCACAGGCACCGAGCCCACATATCTTCTTTAGTTATGAAACTGGACTACACTGGACTGTAACTCAAAATTGAATCAGAAGAGGTAAATTGCAATATTAAAAAGGGAATACAAAAGTAATTTTTTCAAGTTTCTTTATTCCAATAATATGTCCTTAAACAATGAAAAAATATGTTATATCAACAGGTAACCATTTTCTTCCTCATTAAAATTCAGTTGTTAACATTGTAGGACCATCTCCTAGACCATCCTTTGAGAGATTTTGGGTATCTCCTACCAGAAAGCTGTTTATATAGCTAAGACTGAGGAGAAACAGGCATTTTCTAGGATGGTATGTGACATCCTGAATGGAATATCTATTCATTTTTGATAGAATGCTCATTAGTGTCTGAACTAGGTAAACACTATTGCTAGAGCACCATCTCCAGCTCAGCCCCAGAAAACATATATCACTGTGGACAGAAATTTAGTCGGGGACATTCCTGCCTAACTAAAGCATCACTGTGATCTTAATGATTTCATTTGGCAAGGCCTGGCCATTCAAGGACATTCAGAGATTCTCAGGGTTCCATGGGTATTGTTCATCCCTCTCATCTTCCATTTCTCCATCCTAAACTTCTTAGTAACTGTATCAGGAAATATAATGGAATTTTCTGGCCTTTTGCCAATTTTTAACCTTGTATCCATCAAAGAGTCTACTTACTTTTGCTCCAGTAATGCTTCCCATGACATTGGTTTTAAACCATCTAAACAGAAATTCTCAAATGGTGTAAATTACTATAACATTACCAAGGCATCTCCTTCCTAAATGCCCATTTCTTTTGTAGGTGATTAGTCCTAGTGAAGATAAATTGACCCACATGGTATAGAGTGTTAGTTGCCAATCAAGACACCTGATATTGCATTTGGACCACCATGTCTTAGATCAGCTAACACAGAGTCAAACACTTAATTCTTGCCAAATAATTAAATTTGCTTTTTTCAAGAAATTCAATAATTCATATTTCATAGATAACTAAATAGAAAGATAGATAGATACCAGAGAGCTACATCAAAGGATAGAGAGTTTGTTCCCTACACAATGTTGGTATAACAATGGCCAACCCTTCCAACAATAAGAACTTCATGATCATCTAATCACACGTACAATAAACTGTGATGACTCAAGACTGTCACAGGCAAAATCTTTCATGCAACAGTAACTAAGCAAGATCCAGAGTCATTCAGAGGCAGCCCCACGGTGGAAAGAGAAAGTAAAGAGAATTGCTCTACTGGCTGAAGGCTGGCAATAACACTGCTTTGTCAGGGCACTGGGCTGTGTCCCACCACTAAAACATTAGGCAACAGTGAGTACTGATGGACATATGCCAAACCTGGGGATTTCAACCTTCCGAGGACAATGGATTTTGCCTAGTTTACTTTTTTATACACTGTTCCTAACTCATCATCTGTTCCAGTGTAGGTGCTCAATGATGTTATTGATTGATGGTAAAGAAATGTGTGATGCATTCTCCCAGGGCAAAGCTATCCCAGTAGACTGAAATACCCTGAAATGTATAATTCCTAAAATTCCAAGAAAAACCAAAAAATACATCCATTTAAAATCATCTTACAGCTCTACCTTACTGTCATAGAAATGAACATCTTCATCAAAGAGGTGCAATTACCCTCTGTTATCAACCTTTCCTTTGCTTCTATAACAGTATCCCTCCCTATTCATTGAAGATTTGTCCTTCTCTGCTAATCCAGGCACATAAAACACAAACAATGTTTTTGCTTTGTATTTGATTTGGAAGACCTGTCGTATCTAAATATACCACTAGACACCCACTAGACACCCACAGATCAATGGCTAGGGGGAATGTCTCAGCTAATTATCAGAACATGTGAATAACTAAGAAATCTTCAGTTAATTTTACAGACTACCTTATATGATGTTAAATTTGATAATAAATAATGCTCACCATAATAATTCCAGATAGAAGTTTTCCCAGTATTATTATGCCTCTAACTGGTCATTTAGTTTTCATATCTTACTACTTTATGTTCATATTTATATTGAAAAAGGAACTACAATTACTTGGCAATGCCCTGTTGATGGCCTAAATAAAAATTATTTTATTTATGGCTCACAAATGTTTCATTATTAATTCTTTATTTTATTTTTTGAGACAGAGTCTCACTTTGTCACCTGGGTAGAGTGCTGTGGTGTCATAGCTCACAACAGCTTCAAACTCTTGAGTTCAAGAAATCCTCATGCCTCAGCCTCCAAAGTAGCTGGGACTACAGGGGCCTGCTACAATATCTGACTAATTTTTCTATTTTTTAGTAGAGACAGGGTCTTGCTCTTGTGTAGACTGGTCTGGAACTCCTGAGCTCAAGCCTTCCACCTGCCTGAGCCTCCCAGAGTGCTAGGATTATAGGCATGAGTCACCACACCTAGCTTATTTTTAATTCTTATGTTAAAGAATAAGTGCAATCTCCCATAACGTATAAATTCTATGTGGCATACACATTACTATTTCATGCATACTATCCCTCAGTTCCTGTAAAATTATAAAAGTAACTTTCTAATAGATCTCCATATTACTAGTAACCTTTAATACTGGAAAATAGGGAAGCAGTAGACTTAAAAAGAATTTTACCTAAGGCTAGCTAGCAGAATTTAATGTGTGAAATCCAATTTTACTTTTTATCATTTATGACAAGTGAACTTTAGCAAGGCAAAAAAATTTTTAACAAGTGGAAGCACTGCTTATACAGCATTAGAAGAAAAAAATATACTGTGATTTTTTTCTACCCTTAAATATGTAAAGTGTCACTATCATGAAACTTGACAGATTTGAAGCAAGCAGACTTAAAGGGGTACATTTTAATGCTTGCTAAACATAAAAAGGAGCTTTTGGAAAGCATTGCAAGTTTCAAAAATAAAGGACATTCATATGCAAGACACCAAGTAACTTACCAAAATACTCTGACTCATTTCTCTTTAGATACAAATGATTAATTTTCTAAGCTTGAATGATGTGAAATCAATAATCCAGTATCTCATAATACATTTATTTGCTTAATGAGGTGTAATATAAATTTTCACCATCACTCTCTTTCTGCCTCTAAAATAATGCCTCGTGTCTTTAATACAATATTTCAAAACTAATTAGTCTCCTTTTTGACAAGACACATATGCATTTATTCTGAATAAAAGCTGTCAAATGAGATTCTTTAATGAATTATTTAGAATTCTTGTACTTTTTATAACTTGGTAACCTTGATCACATGAAATAGTAAATTTTTAGTCATCGTTAAAGCCAAGACAGTGCCGCTGGTTTTTAGCTTTTCTTTTTTTTTTTTAACTGCTTTTAACATTAATCCTTTTATATTCTCAGTTGTATGACTATATAGTCTAAATTGAATTTCAGTATTTAATAATTAAAACCAGTCATCAGTTATTTCAATTTATATCTGCAGTAGACTGATAATCAACATAATATAGTACTTTTGGTCATTCCTGAGTTCCTAAAATCTCATCATTTAAATACACTGGATTCTGCTATGAGGAAATCACGTTAATGCATCTGAAAAAATGTTTTAGTGGAATTAGGTTGATGTAGTCTCTTAAATCAGTTATTATTAAAAATTACTTGTAAAAGATCCTTTAAAACTAGCAGAAATTTCTAGTACTTAGAATGTGGTTGTTAAAAAGACACGGTGTTCCACTTCTCTTTAAGATCAAACATACGCTTTGGGCTGAAAAGTTTAGCAATTAAGATAGTACTTATACCACAAAAGCCAAAAACCCATTCCTGATGAAAAAGGAATATATAGTAGAACCTTCATAGTTGACCACCTCCTTGCATTGACCAAGGCCTTAAGCTGGTCTAATTTCCATAGACTGGACACACACCACATGTACATATCAGTACAGTGGACATAGTCCCTTATGTTGATCCCTTCTGTATGTTGACAGATTTGTTACTGTCCCTTGTGTGGTCAACTTACAGAGGTTCCACATAGAAATGGGAAGAGTGACTCATTCATCTGAATTAAGGCAGTCAAGGTCAGTTTGGTTTGGGTAAGTAAACTATTTGAATTCAGTAAACCATTTTCACACTCAGATTTCTGTCTAGGGTAAACAAAAAGAAGGGGCCAATGGATTTTGCATTATTTAAAATTTACTGTTACAGTTGGAATGAGGAATAAGCTTCAACCTTCATTGCTGAAACTAGATATTGAACTACCATGACTGAGTTACTTATGGAATTGCAGATACACAAACTGTGGCAAAGAAAAGAAATATCCACAGAGCGTGTCACATACGGACCACACACACTGCTATTTTCCTTTCTTTCTCTTTTTTGATGTACTCAGTCATTTTTGAATTAGTTTAATTAGTATGGGTTAACCTCCAGCACTGTATGCAATGCTTCCTAAAGCACAATTCATAGATGCTATCTTCCGTCACCTCTCCATTAAAAACTAAAATGCCCTGGTAATTAAATAGTGTTATGATTCTTTTCCTTTTGTTTTCCAGTCATTAATGTTTCTACCACCTATTGAAATTTTTTTTTACCTTTTACTTTTATAATAATTCCATATTTAAAGCAAAGTTACAAAATTTGAATAAGGAACAGATTTAACAATTGTTTGTGTTTTGCCTCATCATATCCATCAATGTCTGGGTACATGTATCAATATTATGAATATATGCGTATATTTACCCTCAAATGATTCAGATAAGTTTGTATCCTTTAAAATTCATTATATATTTATATTTACAAATATCAATACATTCAATAAACCGTTAACCTGATGGATAAAGAAGAAAGAAAAAAATGGCACCAGTTACAATCATCAGGAGTAAAAGAGGGATATCACTATAGACTCAGCAGACCTTTAATGGAACATGAGAGAATTATATGAAGAACTTAAATATATAGATAAAATAATTTATCTATAAATTATAGAGAGAAGGAGGGAGAGGTGGGGGACAGGAGGAGCAGAGAGAGGAAAGGAGGAGGGTGGGGTCTCAGGGTGTGACACATCTTGTACCCTCAATGAATCCCCAACATTAAAAAAAAAAAAGAATTTATAGGAAATGGACCAATTCCTTGGAAGTCCAAAATATGAAAATTCACTCACAAAAAAAGACAAACTGAATTCTGCCCTTCTGTTCCTATCTACTCAATGCTGTTCCATTTAAAATATCAGCACTTCAACCAGGTGAAATGCTTAAAAGAGGTTTCTTGGGTACAAGAAAAGAGGATGTCCACACTAATCCCTACTGCTATCATACTTCACTTCTTTGTTCTAAAAAAAAAAAAAATCAATTTTGACAGTTAATAATTTTGAAATCTCATAAAGAAACACTAATGCAAATGACTTCAATAGGAACTGAAAAATCATACACATATCATAGGAAACAGAAATGCATTTGGCAACCTCCTCTTTTTGCCCTATGATAACTAAGACTATAAAATGTGACATGTAAAATTAAAGCTACATTAAAATGTAAATATTCACCTCATATATTATTTTTTCATAATATTATATGATATTCAAGGGCTACCGTCCTTACAGATAAGATCGATAAAATACCATAAAAATCCTAAATGTTGAAGCTAATAAAAATTTTGCACCAACACTCAAAAAATGGGCATAAATAAGCAATTTTTTATTGCACAAAATAAACTCAGCATATTCCGGTTGTATTCAGTAATTTTTTACTATACAAGAAACTTAAAGGAAAGTTAACCTAGAAAACAAATTGCTTGGGGAGGCGCCTGTGGCTCAAAAGGGTCGAGTGCCTGTCCCATATCCCGGAGGTGGCAGGTTCAAATCCAGCCCCTGCCAAAAAAATTTAAAAAAAAATTGCTTGATTTTTAATAAGATATCTTTCATTTTATACCATCTCAAAAAAGACACAATCTTTTCTGAAAGAAAAAGCATGGAAATTTGGCTTGAAATACACACATACACACAATCATATGTAGGCATGTAAAAAATAAAAAATAAAGTGGGCTTAGGATATAATTTAATAATTGTGTCCCTTGGTGTTTACCTAGAAGAGTTAAAAACTCACGTCCATGCAAATACTCGCATATGGATGTTTCTATCAATTTTATTTGTAATTGCTGGAAACAACCAAAGCTGCTCTTCCATAGGTGAATGGATAAATAAACTGTGATACATCTTCGTGATGAAGGCCATAAGAAGAAATGAACCATCAAGCCACGAATAAATAAGGAGAAAATTTAAATGCATATTGTGAAATGAAAGAAGTCATTCTGAAAAGACTGTATGATTCAACTACATGGCCCTGGAGGAGAGGCAAAATGACGCAGACGGTGAAAAGACAGAGGTTGCCAGCAGTTGGGTACAGGGAGGGATGAACAAGAAGAAATAAATTAGTGGAGTATAGTGAATTTTGAGGGCACTGAAAATAAAATAATACGACGAGGCCAGACAGTAAGTTCACTGGTTCATCCTAGAAAAAGTGCTATAGATTTCATTGCTGACTATCTCCAGGGTCACTTTTCAAGTTCTTCCCTTGGCCATTTAGTGACTTATTGATTTTTAGCAATGAGGTATATTGCATTTTTTCTAGATTGTCCAATCTAGTACAATGTTGCCCAAGTGTCATTATCCATTTATCCAAATCTGTAGAATATAAACATCAAGAGTGAATCCTAATAGGAATTAAGGACTTTGATGATAATAATGTGTCAATGTTAGTTCCCCGATCATAACAAATGTACCACCCTGGTGGGAAATGTTGACAATGGGGGAAGCTATTCTTGTATGGAGGTGGGGAGTGTATGTGCTGCCTTTATACCTTCCTCTCCATTTTGCTGTGAACCTAAAACTACCCCCCTCAAAGTTGTCTTTAAAAATAAGAGAGAAGTAAGACACAAAATCTAAGATACACGTCTTTTTTTAACATTCTAGTTTACATCAAACTCTTGCCTATTATTGAAAAATTAGGAAATATAGGAAAAAAAGAAAATACATTCAAAAACACCGTCTCCTACCTTTTATGATTATTTACTCTTGCTCAAATCCAGTAATATTTTTTGATTAAAGAAGTACTCTTTGTATGCTTTCTCCAATTAATTTTCTAAAGACTTTTAAACAAAGTTATTAATAATGATAATAATAATCATTACCTTTCTTGCTTATGCAATTTCCTATTTTCTCTTTTCATTCCTAGTTACTTTGTTATATAAATGGTGGAGTCCATGGCCAAAAGAATTATGTGACAGCATTCTTCCAGGAGTAACAAATTTTGATGATCCGTTTGGCAGAATGCAAATTCCCCATTTCCATATCATGATCCAGAGTACCAAAAGGTTCTTTTCAGATTATGTATCATTTTAATGTATATAGGATTTCCAAAAATGTAGAAACTGATTGCTCTACAAATGTCAGCATATGTCAAATATTTACTTAATTCATTAATAGGGAACCAGCAACTTGGTAAGGCAGGTCTGAAGTGATTTGGAGCAAACACAAGTATTTATGGCTGGAAAACAGGATGCTATAATTAGATTGTTAATTTAGAAATAAAGCTGGTTTATGTCCTATAAGCCATTAAAACTGTAATTTTGCTGATATCATTTGAATCTCTACCAAATAAAATTCATTTGCGAAGCTGTGAAAGAGGAAATATTTCATTGCCATTGGACAAGGGTTATTTGCATTACTCTTGGTTATCTACAAATTAACATCTTTCCTTCAGAGTCATAAAATAGATTAATGGATAGTAAATGGGAACTCAAACAAAGGCACATGAGCCTTTTGCATATTTCTAAGTTTTAGGTTCATTTTCTTAATAATTTTATATTTACAAGTTAAAGGTTGAGGTGGTTCATGTGATTGTAGAGCTACGTTCAAATGACACTGATAAAGAGTAATATTAAAGGTAAAGGTAACAAATGTGAATCTGGGATGGATAGAGGGCACTATAGAACCTGGGATGGAGAAAGGGCACTTTCCTTGATTTTCTTTAATCAGATGGATTCTGGAAAAGCCTCTGGTGACCAGATGACTGGAATATTCAATCCTCACCATTTTTATCATCACTTATCCCTTGTTTTTCCTTTGCTGTGCATGACCACATGGTTCATTCATACCACGTTGGGTGTCCAACATCTAAGGTCTAGCATCTAACTTCTAGATCACATTTAATCATTACTTTGTAAGTGTGACATTTAACTGGTGCTTCGACTCCCTCAATTGGTGTAGCTGGCAGCAGTGCATGTTTTCTTATCCTTTGGAGAATATCCTCTTGAAAGGGCCATTCGTCATAGGTCCACTATCTCTGGTTCATTTCCTTCCTGCTTACTGGGGCAATACCAGCTCCATTTCTTGACAGAACAAAAAGACAAAAGGAAGCAAAACAAACAAAAACCATTCTAACCTAAGACCTGAGAGGACACCGCATTGTTTAATCCCAGAATATAAGTGCGTTGGTGGGTGCCTTTGGAGGACGGAGGTGTTGCTAATAACAGCACTGGCAGGTTTAACTAACAAGAGAAGAAAGATTAAGCTTACTGACTTCACTTTTATAAGACTCTTCCAAAACCTTGCAGAGACTTTAGCAATTAACTAATCTTTGCAAAGACTCTAACAATTAATTAAACTAACTGCCATAAGTTTCTACAAAAATGGCAGAAGTCAAGAATTTTAATCACCATGAGTGAAGCTATGATCTCTTCTCTCTCTGAACCTGTAGATAGACTCTCCTCATTTGCAGGGGATGTGGAGGCTGGGAGGAGTTGGTAGAGAAGCATTGAAATAAGGAAAATGGTTTAGAAATGTGGTTCACAGAGACTTTATAACTTTTGTATTAACCTGGATAGAGCTGGAACACATTCTTCTTGTAAAGTATCACAAGAATAGAGAAACAAGAATCCAATGTACTCAATTCTAATATGAAGCCAGTAGATGATCTAACACATATCCACATAAAAGAAAAAAATCAATTCAAGATGGGGAGCCGGGAACGAGGGAGCGGGGAGGCGGAGCAGAGAGGGGATGGAGGGTTCTGGTGTATGGCACACCTCCTGGGGTCAGGACACTACTATAAGAGGGACTTTACATAACAATCCAAACAATGTAGCCTAATTGTATCCTCAGTGAATCTGAACCAATAAATAGAAAAATTTTAAAAACACACACAAAAAGAAATTTGGTTCATGGAAATTAAGTTTGTCAGAATAGGCTCCTTTTATTGGGAGCCTATTCAACTTACTAGCCTGTCATACCATGCTAGTAATATATAGGGTCCTCCCTATACATTTATATTGTGTTAGTAATATATAGGTTCTTCCCTATAGATTTATATTGTATTAGTAATATATAGGGTCCTCCCTATAGATTTATATTGTATTAGTAATATATAGGGTCATCCCTATATATTTATATTGTATTAGTAATATATAGGTTCTTTCCTATAAATTTATATTGTATTAGCAATATATAGGGTCCTCCATATACATTTATATTGTATTAGTAATATACAGGGTCCTCCCTATACATTTATATTGTATTAGTAATATATAGGGTCCTCCCTATACATTTATATTGTATTAGTAATATATAGGTCCTCCCTATATCTTTATATTGTATTAGTAATATATAGGGTCCTCCATATACATTTATATTGTATTAGTAATATATAGGTCCTTCCTATATATTTATGTTGTATTAGTAATATATAGGTCCTCCCTATATCTTTATATTGTATTAGTAATATATAGGGTCCTCCATATACATTTATATTGTATTACTAATATATAGGTCCTCCCTATATATTTATATTGTATTAGTAATATATAGGATCCTCCATATATATTTATATTGTATTAGTAATATACAGGGTCCTCCATACATATTACTAGCATGGTATGACAGGCTAGTAAGTTGAGGAACTGCAAAGCTAAGCCTTTTCTAAATTACCAATATTAAAAAAATAATTTTTTACCAACCTTACTAAATAACTGAATAACTGTTATTCCCTATAGAGAGAGACTGGAAAAATACTAGCAATTAGTTCAAACGGATGTCCTATGTTACCCCCATAATATTATAGATGATAATATTTATTGTGGAATCATTGTATGAAAAAGTTGATCAAAGAGTACACAAGAACAACAGCAAAGAAGACATAAAATTATTCTAGAGATGAGTTAGACATTGAATGATACATTTTCCCTGGATTTGGGATATTCTTCAGTTTTTATAAATTTATATTTTCTTGGAATTTTTATTCTTCATCTAAAAATGTTATATTTCATACTTCAATTTGAATGCATAATTTTGTATATTTTTTAAAGGAGGCCCAGATTAATTTTTTGGATTTAACAAAATCTGAATCAAGTCCTTAATTGCCTGCATCTTCTAAGCCTCAGATCCTTAGTGTGGAGGGTGGGTGGTGGGTGTTTGGTACGAAGAAATTGCCTTTTGTTATTTTGGTGTCTTATAGCACTGAAAGAAAAAAGTTAGACATTAACATTTAAATATACTATCCTATCCCAGATTATGTTTTATGTTGCCATTAACCTGTTTTATTAAGATATGCAGGCTATTTAAAAATAATGTAATATTCTAGGTACTAACAATCACACTGTTTTTAGATTTTTCTTTACTTTCTATAGAAAAGAGAAAAAACATCTACCTGTACTGTGTGTATAAGCTCAAAGGAACATGTATACATAATCTGTCACCATCTGTTCTGGAAAATAAATTTCCACAGTCAACCAAGAACAAAACTATTTCAAATAAGCCCAAGCTGTGAATTAAAATTGCATTAAATAAGTCTGCAGAATTTCATTCCCCATTTCTATTGCTCCCCAAATGTAAAATTTCTGCAGCAAATATCTATCTTGTCTCAAGACGGGAAAAATAGAAATTAACTATATATAATGTATAGCCGGTGCTGCTAGCTAATTTTTAAAAATTGCTAAAAACACAACTGCTAATGAGACACCACTCAAACTTTATTTTAAACTTGGTTTTAATTGCCAAAGCTTTCTGCCAAAGTAACTAAAAATTATTTTCCTACTATAATTGCTAATAGCTATCTTTCCTAGTTAAGATGGCTCATTTTCTCCCAAATTTCATTCAGGATACCTATGAGGACTTCAAAATGTATGACAACACACAATTGTCACAACACGTAATACTAAAAATGACTACAATCTCTTTTCTGCATTAAATTATACTAAATTAATACTAAAAATGACAGCAATCTCATTTCTGCGTTAAAGTATAAGGCCCACAGAGTGGAAATGAGAATTGTTTTGAGAGAGCTGATAATTTATACTGGAACCGACCCATTTGTCAGAAAGGTGAAGAGGAGAATTTTTTTTTAATCCATTTTCTTCTTCCTAGTTTGGAGATCAAGGGCCTGTATGATCCAGAAAATTGAGCAGTTTTTTAAATGTCATATTTATTTCCGTTATGAAGCAACAGAAATGCATCCCTCAATTCTCCCTCACACACATCCCTGATCACATTGTTTTGTACTTCTTTAGTCCTATATTCCAAAATCTCAGTGCAACTTAGGAGGTCTTGCACAAGTGCAATGTACAAAATGTTTGTGTCTCCCCTAATTTATATGTTGAAATGCCAAGCCCCAATGTGATGGCAGTAAGAAGTGGGGGCTTTGAGGGCTAGTTAGGTCATGGGGGTGGAGCCCTCATGATGATCTCTCTCAAGCTGGGTTTAGAGCCTTTCTAAAAAGAATCCCAGAGAACTCTCTCCGTCTTTATACCACACACATATACAGTAAGAAGGTGGCATTCTGCAAGCCAGAAGAGGGCTGTCACCAGAACCGAACTGTGATGGCACCCTGATCTTTAACTTCCAGGCTCCAGAATAGGGAGAAATAAATTTATTTTGTTTATACGCCTCCTAGTCTATGACAGTTTGTTCCAGCAACCCCAACTGATAAAGACACCCAATATGCAATATCTAAGGAGAGAGAAAGGACGGAAAGTACTGTATCTTGTAAAATGTATTCTCTTTGGGATTTCATCATTTCAAACCATTATAAAGAAACAAGTACAGTGAGGATGGTGTTGCAGCCCAGTGGAGCTGCAGCAGGTGAAGGTCTGTGAAACACTAAATATGGTTACAAGGTCCTGGACCTTCTCTCAGTTCTGCAAGGATCAACCAAAGAAGCAGGAATACCCGAATGTTTGAGGTTGTTGTGAACTAACTTAAAGGCTGATTTATTAGGAGGGAACAGCAATTTTTTTTTTTCCAATTTGGTCAAAATTTCATATTGACCAGGAAATTTTACTACATTATCTAAAATGTTTTTAGAACATGGAAGTTTTGCTGTTTCTAAAAGCAAAATTTTCCACTAAATAGAAACATTTTTAACATTGGATTATCGTACCTATCATCCATTTTTTAATCCATTCTTGAAATTTATCCATTTTTTATAGTATTGACAAAGAATAAAACAAAGAGGAAGTACCAAGAGATCCACTTTTTTATAAATGTGGTCACACTTTTTTTAAATAATAGAAGAATTTATTGTGTGTGTGTGTTTTTTGTTTTGAGACAAAGTGTCACCCTGGGCAGAGTGCCATGACATCATAGCTCACAGAAACTCTTGGGTTTGAGCAATCTTCTTGCCTCAGCCTCCCAAGTAGATGGGACTACAGGTGTATGCCACTACACCAGACTAGTTTTTCTATATTTAGTAGAGCTGGGATCTAGCTCTTGCTTAGGCTGGTCTCAAATCCTGATCTCAAGCAATTTATACCTGTCTCAGCCTTCCAGAGTGCTAGGATTACAGGCATGAACCACGGTACCCAACCCTAATAATAGAAGAATTTAGAAATGTTTCGGGTAATCGTAATTAAATTGTTTCTTACCCATGTACCATGGCAATGACTTCAGTGGGATCAAATATTCATATTTTTCTGTCTTTATTCAAATGTCTGCATAATCGTTCCAAAATAAGATATTTTAATAATATAATAAAATGACAAGGTCAGAAGCATATAGTACTAGTGAGAGAGTGAAGAGGTAGTTATAATTATTCATATTAAGTATTAAAAATTTAAGCAGAGTAATAATCCATTAAAAAATACATGATCAGAAGTGGGATATACTAACAACTTTAGTGTTCATAGTTCTTGTCAATTTGTTTCATTTTTTTTTTAATTTTTACATGTACATGTGATTATTAGGTTTCCGCTTTTTGCCTTCACAGAATTAAAAAGGCTTAAAATTTACCAACAATAATAATGTTTAAGGTAAGGACTAGAAACAAAAACCTTATAAAGAATGAATGAAGGGGTGGGGGGAATGGGTGGAGGGAAGAGGATTGGAGGGATCACTTCTGAGGTTTATCTTACAAGGGTACAAGTGAATCTTTCTAAGAGTAGAATGTGAACGTTTTAACATAATAACTAAGAAAATGACATGAAGGCTATGTTAACCAGTTTGATGGAAGTGTTTCGGATTGTGTGTGAAAACCCCACACTGTACCCCAGAAGTGCATTAATGTACATAGTTACCATTCAATAAAAAAAAAATGAATGAAGATAAATACATTCAGAAAAGATATCAGATTATTGCTTCAACAAAGTATTAAGCAATAATAATAGTATTGCAAAGAAGGTAACATTCACATTGTCAAATAAGAATATGACTATTATAGAATGCTTTGACTCTGAGGTTCAATATAGAGTCATCAATTAACTTCTTATTTTTTATCAATTAATTTCTTTTTTTCTATCAATTAACTTCTTATTTTTTTCCTGTATTGATGAAGGAGACTCTGAAAGTAAAAATTTTAAAATTCACATGAGTACTAAAATATATTGTAGACTATTAAAAACATACTATTATTAAAAATCAGTTATAATAGACAAAGTTGTAGAAGAGTTTGACATTTGTCAATATTTTAGACATTTGTCTAAATCTAAATTGCATTTACTTTAGTAATGTAAGCTGGACTTTGATATAAGTCAATATTCTTTATTAAGAATCCTATTCTATTCACGTCAGAAGGCAGTTTTCTTTCTGAAAATTACTATTCCATATTCTGTGTTATTTAATGACATACAGTAGTTTCATCTTAAAGCTTTTGGTTAGCCATTTGTGGAAATCACAAGATCCATAGGATCTAGAATGTTCCCTTGTTGTTCGAAAGACCATACCATAGTCTGTTACCTAAAAGATGTCATTTTTCTCTTCTCCTCTCAGAAATCACTTTATTGACTCCTCCCAGGAAAGCAAGCTGTGTTAACATGGAGATAGCTGCTGTCTGAGAACACTGTTAGTCTTGGAAGAGAATCATACTTTTAGAAAGAAATGGTAGATTGTGGTT
The DNA here is from genome assembly GCF_000181295.1 of Otolemur garnettii. Lineage (NCBI taxonomy): Eukaryota > Metazoa > Chordata > Mammalia > Primates > Galagidae > Otolemur > Otolemur garnettii. The sequence goes on along the minus strand of NW_003852402.1, from coordinate 28,793,649 downwards.
AGGGCATGAGATAGTCATATAAAACATACAGACCTGTCCATTTTTAAAACTCTAGCTTTTGTTTTATAATGTATATCATATAGAGTTAAATTAATGCTTCAGATCATGGATTCTATCTGTACTGCTATTAGAAGCCTATGTTACTCGCTTTCTTGAATTTTTAGGCCCAGAATAAGTTGAAGATGATACATTCTTTTTTATCATCTTTTATCGTCTTCTAATGGAGAACAATAATGTCCTCAGGAATCACTGAGCTGTGAAAGGTTAGTTTCTCCATAAGCTAATGATTACAGGCTTTTTCCCCATCCAGTCCTGCCTTTGACTATTGGTCTATATCCTCTTTCACTTCTCACCATAATTATGATGATTCCTAATGTCTTTCTCTCGTTGATTCTCATATTTGCCTTTTGCAGCTCTACTAAGGACTTAATGTTATAGGAAAAAAACACACACATTTTAGTAATCTTAAAAATACCCATCAGTTTAGCTGCCAAGGGTTACATTTTCACACACACACAAAAATAAAATGTAGGAGCTTTTGTCGCAAATATGCTTTTTAGATGCTGGGTAAAGATCTTTGACTACTATCGTTTACTTACCATTTTGCATTCATTCATCTGGGGCCGTCAGAATCCTGTTCATCAGAGAATTATTCACTTATCTTTTTCCTCATCAAATCTGCACATTCATTCAGAAGGTAAAAAACTATGAGACACTGAATTGCACCACAGGAATTTAGATTGTCATTTGAAAATCCTTCTCTCTTGCATATCCATTTGCTTAGTGTAGTGTGTTGATTTCTGTACACAGAACACAGTAGCGTTCAAAGTGGACATTCACATCATTGCTTGAATGATCCCACAGGATCAGACGTGACATAAGGTGGGTGGATAAAACCATAAAGGCAAAGAGCATCAGAAGGAAAATAACGTTAGTTTCAGATTTTCTAACCTGTAGCCTTTTATAAAAAGGTAAACGATCTAAAAGGTATTAAATATACCTTGTAGGCATATAAGTAATGACATAGAGATCATCAAATGTGTACATAGTAAAACTAAACAAGACCAAAAACCCCACTAAAACTCGGTTTTTTTCTTTCTGTAAGATATTATAGTGTAGGATAAGAGGGAATAAATAATTTTATTTCATTATTTTTGGAAAGAATACATCCCATAAGATAACTCCCTGCTAAGTTTTATAAGGTTTGGGGACTTAAATTGGCTTCTGTGTAGCTCTGTCCTCAGTCCTTATAAAATGCCAGGCACAGCATAAGTGCTCTATAAGCATATTTTTTGTTAAATAAATGAATAAGCTATCAGATATACAGAAATTGTCTTTTGTGGTAGGCCAAGTATAACTCTACTGAACTACAGTGCTTAAAGATCAATCAAGGTAGGTTCTTAAATTGCCCTTTGAATAACTATCGAATTCTTCTGCCTTTTTTAGGCATATGCCTGGAACAAATTAGGTACCTCATTTCCTTCCTTTGTGTATGTGGAGAACTATGTCAGTAAGATAACCTACCTTAGAGTGAGGAAAACATTAATTCATATAAAACACCCTGAAGACTGCTTGGTTCATAGTGAGTACTTAATAAATGCAAAGTATCACCTAGTATTATTATGTTACAAATATAAGTTAAACCCAGTGAATTTAAGTAATTTATGTTTAGTTCTAAATAGGGTTATTTTGTCCATGGGCATTAAAAAAAACTATTTCTATGTACATATTTCTATTTATTTGCTGGTGATGTCATGTTTATGTAGATATAATCATCGGTACCGACAATCTTAAACCAGAAGGTTAAAGTTGAGTATTACTTTGAAAATTGCCCATATTTGCTCAGGTCTAGGAAATAATAGTTCATCCCATAACAAGATGATTTTAAGATTTAGGAACACACCGGTAAGTGTGTGCTGGTTGTATTTCATAGCATAGCATATGCTCAGGAGGAAACCAAGACATATATACAGTGAGATTTTTACTTTCCAAGAGGTATGCCTTGGTACGTAGTTATGCCTGCCTGGAGGAAAGACGCTTATCTGTAATTTACACAAAAGAGCTGTGATGGCTAGAAGCAGCTCTGTGAACTCACAACCAAATATACAGGTATGTTTTAACTACAAATTGTATACTTACTCGTACTACTATTAATATGAATGTTGAACATGAGTAATGTTTATTTCTTCTGTCTTTACATTAAATAATATAACTGAATATAGAAAGAGTAGCATAGACTTTCCACAAGTGCCTCAGTGATTTATCAATAGCGTATTATTGTAGAGACTACTCATTTAAAGATCAAATCATCAGAAGGCCATTGCTAATGTTGTAGCATTCAAACAACCATTTCTAGCCATTATGCTATTTGTTAAAAATACACAGGTGAACAGAATGAGGTCCCTGTGTCTCCCCATACATATTATCAAGGCCTAATGGGATTGAGGGGAGACCATAGCATATAATAACAATAGTAATTAGATGTCAGAAGGATATCCATTGAAACCTGGGATAGAGAGGAAGTTCAGAACCTTATACACAGAAGAAGTAGAACTTAATTCACAATCTGTCTGACTTTCAAATTCACAATGATTAACCTTTATATTTTGATGCACTCCAGACATAAGAAAAATGCATATGTAAAGCAATATTCACCCAAAATGAACATGAACTTGACAATTGTAGTAGGCTACAGACAGAGCCCTAGGAAACTCCACATTTTAGCCACAGAGAAAGCAAAATCTTGGAAGAAATAAATAAACCAACCAGAAAGCTGTGAAGAAAATAAGACACAATTGTATTGAAAGCCAAAGGAGTAGAAATGTTAATACAGATTAATAGATGGTAGGAAAAAAATAAATAACAGAAACCTATTGAGTTTGATTATTTGGAGGTCTTTGGAAAGAGTTTTGGTTGGTCAGACAATTTTGCCTGTGTTTCCTTAGTTCACACTTATAGTCTGAGGGGCAAAAGGTGATTGAAAATGAGAGAATGAAGAAGTGGAAAGAAGAATGAAGAAACAATTGATAAAGAGAAAGAGGACAATGTGAAGATTCTCAATGATAGGGGAAGAATGGTGGTTCAAATAACAAATGTGTGGGGTGGCGCCTGTGCTCAAAGGAGTAGGGCGCTGGCCCCATATGCCGAAGGTGATGGGTTCAGGCCCAGCCTCGGCCAAAAACTGCAAAAAAAAAAAAAAAAGTGTGGCTTGGATTTGGGCAAAAGCAATGCCACTTCACCTATAGCTGGACAAATAAAAGTAAGAGTGGACAGCAGAGATGATTAATCTGATGGCTTCTATTTCTTTTGTAAAGTAAGAATAGTAAGAGGCTCAAGTAGAGAACCTGAGGAGATAGAGGCTCTTTGGATAGCATGTCTTAGGAAGCGAAGAAATTTAGTTGGCTCCGTGTGCTACTATGGAAGACTATATTATCTATAAACCAATTGTTTTATTATTTGTGAAATGTAAGATGATGATAATAAAGAAACATTATTTAATCTATAGCTTACCAAGTTAACATAATTATTTATATTATTAGTACAGAAAATGAAGAATGAAGTTGTCAGGGCATAATACCAAAAGACATTCTCACAAGATAAAATTTCACATCCCTGAATTACATTAATTTCACCTATAAGTTTCTTGAGAAGAAGGCTCCTGGCCCTTTACTTAAAATGACACACCTGACAGACTATTGAAGACATTGAGTTGTATTATTTATACCTGAACTCTGACCTACCATGATGTTTGACTTCATAAACATTTTCATGAGCTACAGTCAGTTGTAAGGAATAGCAAAAACCTCATTCTTAAGGTGGTGCATGTGGCTCAAAGGAGTAGGGCGCTGGCCCCATATGCTGGAGGTGGCGGGTTCAAACCCAGCCCCGGCCCAAAAAAAAAAAAAAAAAAAAACCTGCAAAAACCCCATTCTCAGACTCTAATTAAAAGATAGGAACCTCTAGTCTTTATTTCTCCTCTTTTATAACAATCTCTGTTACATGTGCCAGCATCAAACTTAATTACATTATCCAGGAGTAACCAGTTTATGAATTCTCTGTGATTCTGCCAGCACAATTTCTTCTGTTCTCAGCTTTTCTAGGACATATTATTTTTCATAATTCAAAATATACAGCAATGATACTCGTATATAATCAAGTTAGTTGTATCTATCATTATTCATAGCCTCACTATATTTTAATGTTTCAAGAGACCTTGGTTTCCAAGTCTCTTAAAGGATAAAGTAATGTATATTACTTTTTGTAATTCAATGATGTTTGCCAGTGTCACAACTCTCCATGCCACTGAAACAGTGCTGAGGACAGAGGATGCCCTCTTCTGGGACAGTATTAGAATATCTAATGTCAGCAGCTATCTATTCTAGGATGATTGAGTTCTACGAGTTGTTATGAAAAATTATTAAATATTTCTGTTGTGCACTATAGAAAGAGGCAATAATCCAAGTAGTTGAATTGGAAATATTTTTTGATCAACCTGATCATAGTATCAACTTTCTCTTGACTGAAAAAACAGATTTAGCCATTGCATTATATATGTGTCATCTGTTTTTTTGTTTGTTTGTTTGTTTAATTTTTTGTCTTTAAAAGGCTTATTTGATCATCAGTTGTCTTGCATGAAGCCAAGCCATGGTGTTTTCGATTTCCTGCTAGTTCTCTATAGCAACTGGTCTCCAAGGTATGTTGTATTTTAATTGTTTTCACAACTATTGACATTTTGATGACAGCAGTTCAGAGAAGATGATGAGCCATTATCACATTAGTCAATTAGTCTCATTTAACTGAAAGAAAAGGGCTCCACGTGATGCTACTCTTTTCTTGATTCCTTTGGCATTTCAAATATTCATTATAAACAACCAAGAATATATATACTTTAAAATAATTGTTATAACATAATAAAGCTATTTAATCTTAACACACCTTACTCATACTAACATTTTCTAATAATTGGTTGGACTTCACTTTAATTTTAGCTTTGCCTTGGCCTCTGTTCTTGGGTTCACAGGCAGACCACTATTTTTGCCCACTCTTCCATTAAAAAAGAAAATGTTGTACCAGGTAACTGATTTGTAAATTCATACTATATAATCATTGTTGGTGAGAAAGATGATGAGGTTATTTAAGACGATTTTTTCAATTACATTCATTTAATGGAAGTCAAGGTAAAGGACAAATGTGTTCAGTGTTGAAATTCAACAAGTAAAATATGAATATGTTTTGAATGTGTCCCCTGAAAGTTCATGGGTTGAGATTTAATTGCTGATGTAATGGTCCTGAGAAATCAGGCCTTTAAGAAGTGATTGGTTCTGGGGGGTTTACCCTCACAAATGGATTAATGCCATGATTTCAGAGTTGGTTTGTTAGGAGTTCTCTCTCACAGGTGATTCTTCCCCCTTCTGTTTTCTGCCATGTTATGACAGCACCAAAACCCTCCTCTCATGCCAGTGCCATACTTTGAAAATTCACAGCCTCAGAACAATGAGGTAAATAACTTTTTTTTTTCCTTTATAAATTACTCAGTCTGTCTGGGCATGGTGGCTCATACCTGTAATCCTAGCTCTCTGGGAGGCTCAGGGGGGTGGATTGCTTGAGCACAGACATTTGAGACAAGCCTCATCTCTACTAAAAATAGAAAATCTAGCCAGGCATTGTGGTGGGTGCCTATAGTCCCAGCTACTTGGGAGGCTGAGGCAAGAGGATCGTAAGAGCATAAGAGTTTGAAGTTGCTGTGAACTATGAGGCTACAACGCTCTACCCAGGGCAACAGAGTGAGATTCTGCCTAAAATAAATAAATAATAATGAATAAGTAATAAATAAAAATAAATTACCCAACCTGTGATATGCTGTTACAGCAACAGAAAACAGACTAAGATAAGTATCTTATGTGCTAGTGCACATCTCAAGGAAATTGATTAGAACACTAATAAAATATCTACTACCTACGAAAAGGGTAGCTGTCAAGTGATTTATTTATTTTAAACCAGTTTACTCAAAAAGTAAGAATACAGTGTAATTTATCAAGTGATTCATACTGTCATGGGGTATATGATTTAAAAAGTACACAATGTTTTCATTTCATTTTTATTTTTCTGAAAATATGAATAAATATAGAGCTATAGACATATACCAGTACAAATTACTCAGACTTCCTTGGAGTCATTCTGCATAATGTTTTTGAAATCCCCATGTAGTACTGATCAGATTCAGACGTAAAGCAGGGCCATTTAATATGAAGACAAATAAGCATTCTGAAAAAACAACCAAGACTGAAACAAGCTCAGAGTTTCATTACAGCCCTTCCCACCCACTCACCAAAGGACGTAAGAAGTTTCTCTCAGTGTGAGAGGTGGCATTTATTAGAGATTGTTATATTCAACATAGCGTATACTGCTGGTATCATGTACTTTGGTTAAATATTAATACTTATTCCAAAATATGGATTATTACTCCCATTTGCCAGACAAATAGGTCATTTTCCATCAATCACACAGCTAGCAAGTGGCAGAGCCAAGATTTAGCCTCGGATCTATATGACCCATATTTCATGTCCTCAATCACTGTGCTGTCATGAACCTTAAATTGTGTATTTCAATTGTTGTATCTTTAAAATGAGGGCTTGATTTCTCCTCTGTCCACTCATAAAGCTCTGTCCTATATTTCATTTTTGTGAAAATGTATTAATTGTCTCCCATCTAAATAGTACCAGCCTGTCCATGGTACTTGGTTTTGGTCAATGTCTTGTGCTTAAAGATGACAGCATGCTGTGTATGAACAAAAAAGCTTTAATGTAAAAGGACTGTTTCAGCTTAGTCTGTCTTGCATGCTCTTCCTCTGCTACAAGAATAGAATATTCCAGTTAGAAGCTATTCATTCATCCTGGATCACAGAATGGAATGTCAAGAGAGGCAGACCTTTAGCCAACCTATGGCCCTACATCAGAGCCACAGGCACAATGCAGGCTCCATTAGAAAGAAATAGATACTTGTTTTTGTAAACCACTTTGATTTAGTGAGCTATTTCTTAACTCAGCCAAAGCTACTAAGACAAATTAATGTGACAATTAAATGTTATAATTGACATATGTCCACTTACCTATGAGTTTTCTTTTGAAGAAAGGAAATAGAGAATGTTGGTGTTCAATGAGTAATGAAATATTGTCTTTTGTTAGCTCTTTTGAGAATAAATAATTTTCTTAAGTAAATAATGTTATCTTAAATTTTCAACCTCTTCAGTATTTAGGTATATTATCATAAATAATATAAGTCTACAAAGAATAACTAAATATTTTCAAAGAGAATAACTGCTGCATCTGAAAGGATTTCTTACATCCTAAAATGAAACCTATGTAATGATGCAATTATCAGATAATCTTTTTAGTTGTTAACCTTGGAACTGATTTAGGGGAAAGGTTATATTGGTTTCTAGCAAGATTCAGTTGTAATTATTAATTAAAGACTTAATTGGAGTATATGGTATCACACTGTTGAAACCTTTCCTCAATTTTATTAACTATCTAGGCATACTATAATTTTCAACCACAAACTTTCAGTGGCATGAAGCAAGATGTATGTGAGTGTCTGTTTCATCACTGTATGTATGTGCTTTTCACAGAAGTTGATGCAGAGAAAGCATTCAATAAACGACAGAAATAGATAATATGGCAACTCAGATATCCTAGTTTATATAAAGGATCATGGCCTTGGGGAATATTGTTCATTTGTATTTTTACGTCTTTAGTGTGGCCTCCTAGTAATAGTTTAATGTTACTTGACAATTTTCAAAGCACTTAATCTGCCTTATCACATTCAGTTTTTCAACTTTGTAAACCATGTTATTTCAGGTTTATATAAAGGCATTCAGAATTATTGCACAGTACTACATTGAAAATGGGTGTTAAAATCAGAATTTATTAATTTCTTACTTTTGCTTCTTAGCCTGTGTTCCTTCTTCTCAGTTGGTCGGTTAGAAAGTAAACATTGAGATAGGAAAACAAATCAGGAAAAAGAGTCTTCCTATCTTGTGACCTTTTCATTATCTGATACATTGATAAATTTGTTATTTGAAGACACATTCACAAAGTAATTCTAATTTTAAGAGCACTGGGCCATTTTTTTTCTGTACAGATCATACTTCTAATGTGAAATAAAAAGTCAGAAAGTCTATTTTCCAGGAATTCTAAAGAATCTCAAAGCAAATGCCAATGATATTTGTGTAAGCTTTACAAACTTTAGAAAATTTAAGAATAAAATAAACCTAAGAGAAGAACAAATATACTAAAGCACTTCAAATCAGAGTATTCAGTTAGGAAGAGCAAAAACCTGTTACTATAATCTTTTTAAAAAGAAGTATCACCTAATTTTGCTTACATTACATTCCCGTTGTATTTAACACCCTGGAGATAGGCCAAAGCTTGTTAATACCTCTGCTATACTAAACAAAATGGAACCCTTTTGAAGAAATATAAACGTTTCCTAAAATTAAACTGTTAGATTAAATTCTGAGAAAAAATGTTTCATTCATCTATGAAGATATCATTAAAGAGGGCTTCCTTTTCTTCATTACTTTGGAAATAGATAAGAAGCCAGGATTGTGGTAGGCATTTCTGTACTTAGGTAATTTCCTTCTGCTGAGCATGAGTTGAATTTAGTAGGTTGCTTCTAACAAAGATAGATGCAGAAGCCATGGGATGCCACTTCTAATATTAAATTACAAAAGGCACGCTTTCCTTCTCTCTTTTTATCAGAGCCCCCTCTGTGGGGACAGCCAGCTGCCTGGTGAAAGCTTCTGTAGGGAGAGAAGGGGTTGGTGGGCAAGGAACTGATGTCTGTCACCTATCTTGAAAAGCCTCCCACAATTGAGACTTATAATGACTGATCACCACAGCTCCAGACAATACCCTGTAAGAAAACTTAAGCTGAGACCTAACTAAGCTCAGCCCAGATTTTTGATAGTCATACACTGTGAAATAATAAGTATTAGGTATTTTAAATCATTAAGTTTCAGGAATTTTTTTTTTATTATTCAGCCTTGGAAAACTAATACAGAGAGCATGCTCTACCCCCCCCCCCCAAATCTTAATAGTAAATTAAGCTTTACTTAATTCAGAAGTTCAAAAAGTGATGATTTGAAATGGGCAGGTGAATGCGGAGGAAGCAGACTATGGCTACATCTCAGTAACTCAAATCTTTAATAGTTATTTACTTGTTCCTGAAATGGGAGGAGAAGATTTGATGTATTATTTTAAGCTATTTTAAACTTTCATCGTTAGGCATTTTATCCTGTCATGAATAATAATAATTGTTTTCCCTTAATCATTGGGGCATGGTGCTCTGCGACTAGAGTTTGTCTGCGATCTGTTTTGAAAGAACATCAAGTTCTCTGTGATCTCATAATATCAGATCCTGCAGATAAACTTGAGATCAACAAATTTAAGGTTAATTTAATTTCCTCTTGTTAGTTAACATCTGCTACATTATTGTTCTGGATCTATTATTTGTTTGTCACAAAGTTTTAACTGGCAGTGAGTGCTTATTCTTTATAAGCAAGTCTTCCAGTTGCCAGAGGGATTAAAAATGTATAGACCTAAGTACCCACACTCGTGCGGGTAAACTCTGCTGCAAACTGCTTGCCCCTTCAATACATCTCCCTGCCCTTTACGTCCTACCAATCCAGCCCTGACCTACAGCACTCTAGTTCTTTCTAGGATATGCCCATAATATCACCGTCTCAAGATCTTGGCATTGGATCTTTCCTAAATCCGTAATAATCTCACCCTCTAAATCCACAGGGGTTGCTCCCACATTTCTTTCAGTTTTTGTCCAAAATATCACACTTTAATGAGGCACTGCCTGTCCTCTTTCAAAACTAAATCCCTCCTTATACATAATTCCCATCTGTTACCTTTTTATTCCATTGTACTCACTAACACTGGACTATACGAATTAGCCTATGCTTCCTCACCACCATGATTTTATCTGATGTCAGTCTTCTCCTAGAAGGAAATCAGCTTCATGAGGGCAGAGATTTGAGGGAAACTGGCACATCCTTTAGGTGTGGGTGTAACACTAGAATATAATAGAGAAGAGAGGAACGTGAACCGGTCAGAGGAAACTTTCCATAAAAGCCTTGGCTGGTTACTAAAGAATAGATCTGAGTCAATTATACGCGCAGAACATAAAACCAACAACTCCAGTCTGTTACCAAGGCCCAGGGTTTGTAACTTGCCTTCCAGTGACTGCCATGTTCACTGGTCTCCATTTCCCAAAGATATTAAATCAGAGGTAAAAATGTATCAATCCTTATTTTCTCATAAGAGAAGAGGACTCATTGTCATTAGCTTAACAGCTTTTTTATTTCTTCTAGAAAAACACATTCATTTAACCCTTGAACAATGTTAAGTTTCAACTCATGGATCCACTTATATGTGGGTTTTCTTCCACCTCTGACACATCTGAGACAGCAAGACCACCCCCTCCACCTCCGCCACCTCCTTCACTTCAGCTTATTCAACATGAAACCAATAAGGATAAAAATTTCTATGATGATATCCTCCCAACTGAATAGTAAACATGTTTTCTCTTTCTTATCATGTTCAAAATAACATTTTTTATTCTCTAGTTTACTTCATGATAATAATAAATCAGAAATATACACAAAATATGTGCTAATTGACTTTTTATCTTGTCAATAAAGCTTCAAGTTATTTTGCATAGACTCAAAAGTTATACACAAATTTTTGACTACTCAGAGGTCAGTGCTCCTAATCCCCATGTTGCTCATGGGTCAACTGTATTTCTTTCAATCATATTTTACTTTAATTCTTGGTTTCATTATGAAATAGTTGTGGATTAATGCAAAGAAAAACTTTAAGCAAGATAGTATATTTAATCTCAAAATAGTCACACATCTATGTCATAAACTAGTAGGTCTGCTAGCTTTTCATTGCAATTATTTTTGCAATTCACATTCTTAAATTTACATTAGTAAAAAGTCATTATTATTTTTTTTAAATATTTTTAGTTATAAGAAGTTTATTTTTGAAGGCAATGTAATCATAACATGTAGGCATGCTATATTGAATTATATTTGTTTGTGGGTTTCATAAGTCATGCGTGACTTTTGAAGAATACCAGTTGTATTTTCTCATGATAAATCAAGTAAATTTTAAATAAATGACACTTAGTGATATAAATTGCCTCAGCCACACATAATCTGAAATATTAATAAAATATTTCTTTAAAAAGCAGATTTAATTTATAATTATCTTTATTTTCAGAGCATTTTAGATAAAGAAAAATGGAACAGAAAGTACAGAGATTTCTCATGTATTCCCTCTCTCTCCTCATATAGTATCTCTAGTTATTGTCATTTTGATTCGGTACCACACATGTTATAATTGGCGAGCAAATATTGATATACGATAACTAACTAAAGTCCATAGTTTTCCCTGAGATTCACTCTTTGTGTAGCATATTTGTTTATGGGTTCGGACAACTACACCGTCACATGTATCCACCATCATGATATCATAACAGAATAATTTCATTGACCTGTGGCTCAAAGGAGTCGGGCACCGGCCCCATATGCCAGAGGTGGCAGGTTCAAGCCCAGTCCCGGCCAAAAACTACAAAAATAAAAGATAAAAAAATAATACTTTCATTGACCTAAAAGTCTTGTGTTCCATTTGTAGTCTTACTTTATAATTAAATAATTAATTAATGAGAAAGAGTCTCCTCTCTTGCCCCAGGCTAGAATGCTACGGCATCAGCCTAGCTCACAGCAACTTCAACCTCAACCTCCTGGGCTCAAGCAATCCTCCTGCCTCAGCATTCTAAGTAGCTGGAACTACAGGTGCCCACCACTATGCCTGGCTATTTTTTTCTATTTTTAGTAGAGATAGGGTCTCACTCTTTCTCAGGCTGGTCCCAAACTCCTGATCTTAAGTAATCCACCTACCTCGGCCTCCCAAAGTGTTAGGATAACAAGTAAGCTAGTAAGCCACCACTCTCGGCCTATAGTCTTCTTTCTTTGGAGACAGAGCCTCATTTTGTTACCCTTGGTAGAGTGTCGTGGTGTCATAGCTCACAGCAACCTCAGACTCTTGGGCTTGGGCTTCAGCTTAAGTGGTCCTCTTGCCTCAGCCTCCTGAGTAGCTAGGACTATAGGCACCTGCCACAGTGCCTGGCTGTTTTTCAGAGATGGGGTCTCACTCCTGCTCAGACTGTTCTTGAATTCCTGAGCTCAAGCAATTTGCCTGCCTCAGCCTCCCAGAGTTCTGGTATTACAAACATGAGCCATCGCACCTGGCCATTATAGTTTTACTTAAAAATAAATAAATGAATAAAACTAAAGTAGCTGTATGTCCTACTGAAATTTTTCACGCAGTTATCACATATTTATTTTTGCTAACATCCTTTCCCCCCACTTATTTTAGTAAAGCCAACTAGATAAGATGACTATAGAAAAGTGTACGTAGGTCTGGTGGGGGGAGGTTGCTTCCTTTCAACTGGACAGTTAAATGGTGAATGCGAGTTTTACCAATTGCTTATAAAGGTGGTTGAAATATTAACTACCAATTAAATATGATGGAGGCTAACTAACCCGGCTAGCAGCTCAGGTGACATTTATGTGGGAAAGATGATAAATGTTTAACACTTATAGTTTTATAGGAATATAGCAGTGATTAATTGATTCCATCATCTGTTTAAAAACAGCAGTTATCAATCTTTATTGTGTATCAAAATCATTTTGCATTTTATTAAATGTGAATTTTGTGGCTGGCTTTACTCCCTGGGAATCTGATTAAGTAGCAGTGGTGTTTTGGTATCTAGAAACTTGTATTTTTAACAAGAAACCGAAGCGATTCTGATAGAACTAGTTCACAGACCAGGCTGGGAGATGAAAAAACAACCTTGAACATGGGACCAACCAGGAGCTCTCCGACAACTCTGTGCAGACCCCTTTGTCACACATGCAGTGTATTTGTGCTTGCTCATTGTCACAACGTAGAGGTAGATGCCACCTCAGCGAGTGACTTGGCCCACCCACTCGCTGTGCCTATGAGTTCTAAATTGTTTTACTGATGGCTTTCTCATATCCTCCAGTAAACTCACTCTTGAAGGCTGTTCCAGGGTGCGACTGCCATTATATTCGAGAAGTTTTTATGCTCGGCTGTGTTTTCTGTACTTTGTCAACATGGGCCTGTTCCATTTTGTTTATGACTCTTTGATGACTAACAACCGACTTCCATTCTCTGTACAAAAACAGTGATGTAACCAGTTCCGATAACTTTTTTCTTTCCGATTAACTTCCTCCTACCACTTTAACCTTTCCTTGTAGTGTCTCTTCTCCATTCCTTGATTCATCTTTATTACTCACCAGATTCTTTTCATCATCGTAAAGCTATTGAGAACTGACACAATGATGAGTTGGTGACTAATGTGGAGCACGGTGGAGCTCGTCCAGGACTCTGTAAGGGCAGCCTCACACTGTCACTAATAGCGGCATTCGACTAGGGCTGCGTGGCCCACACAGTGCTTCCACATGCTCTGTTTATTCTGTTTATGAAACAACTTTGTGAGGTGGATTTAAATACCCTCATTTTATAGATGAGAACATTCCAAGCCTACATTCCAGGTGAGGAATTCAACTCTTATTTACAAAACAGATATAGTTTCTCAAGAATCCCTGACATTGTTATTATCCCTTAATATTTCGTTTTAATAGAGGATGGCTAGATCAGTGAGGCAGCAGATCTGACTGGGAGATTCCAGGCATGGGAACCATCGAGTTCCACAACTCCTAGTTGTTTTACAATGCAACCCAAGTACACTATTCTCCCTGCAGTCTTCCAGATGAAGTTGTGTTCAAAACTGGACTAGATCTTGTGCTATAGTATCTCATGGGAATCACTTCCCATTCCCAGCCCTATTACAGCTTTATATTCTTGCTGGTAGCCTCTTTGAATGCATTAAGCAACAGTAGAGACATTTAAAACTGTGTCTGTTATGAATTTAGTTCCACCATGATTCACATTTTCCTTCTCTGGGTTACTGTTTTTGACAATTTAAGTTCCTTTGCTTTTCCAGAGTCAGTAAGTCAATTTCTTTAAAACTCTTGGCTATTTATTGGCATTTGGAGATCAGTTTTTGATGGAATTGACATCTTAACAATATTGACTCTTCTAGTATGTGAATGTCTGCCTCTATTAAGTTGTTATTTATTTTCACTTATCAACATTGTATAGTTTTAATCATAGAACCATTATAAATACTTTGCAGATATATCCCTAAGTAATTCATTTGTTAAACGCTATTATAAATCTGAGTCACTCAACTGTTAGGAGTGCCCGTGCCTCTGGCCAACAGCAAATTTAATCTGAGTGTTTCGGTGATTTCTTCTTTTGGTTGAGAAAAGCACCACCTGGAGATTGTACTCAGTCTAGAACACCAGTAGAAACATCTTTGGTTACAGCTAATTTGCTCTGTTTTCTAATCCCCATAGTCCACCAACACCCTGATTAGGTCAACAGGGATGGTGAGATTTTAGCAATCTGGAACTAGTCTTGCTGATAAGAAAACGAGAGCCTTGTGTACTTTCACCAGAAGTTAGAGGCTATCTTACACACACTAGCAAGTGGGAGTTAGAACAGACAAGAGTAATTGTTACCATCTTGTAGATCTTCCCACTGGAAACAAGGGGGAGTACCAGTTTTCAAAGGCTTTGAGGATGATTCTGAACGTCAGCCAAGTTTGAGAACTAGACCCTCTGCTGAGCCTCCATAACTGTCTTCTTTTTGCAAATCTTGTAATGTATTCACTTATTTATTTTTATTAAAAGAAAAACAAAATTATATAAACAAGCATATGTTAATGCAACATTATGTGAAAATATGCTCATGGTTCTTGGGAATCTAAATACAGAAAATCTAGCATGAATATTCATAGTACAGTTAACTGGGTTGCATATTCTTGTTTGCACTGAAAACTGATGGGGATAAATGAAACTGCCTTGCATACAAATTCTTCTGACTACAGGCTGTCAACGGCTTATTGCTTTACCACCTTATTTGGCTCCACTTATATTGCCTTTTGCATATGAGTGAAAATCAGCAAAATGATGTAAATACATGTGAGAGATATATCTATTATTTCATGCCACAAGTGAGGAAAAAAATAACAGATTATAAACCAAAATGAAGAAAAAGTGCATCCGTGGACATGAATGCAATGGAGGGTGGGAGTCTCATGGCTGTAAAATGTACAAAATCAATGTCATTTCCCCAAAACTAAGGTGGTCAAAATGACATGATTATGATGGACCATAAAGGTGAAGCCACGTTGGCTGAAAACTAACCAAATTACCATCTTTGCCACTAACTTGATTAAAATATACATAAGAACTATTCAAGTTCTGATTGTTCATATTTAATATCCAGGTACTTGAAGTCCAAAATTTTTATTCAGTGGTCTATTCATAATTCTATGACTTCAGCTTCAGATTTATCTTTGTTAGGTAAAGATAAAACAATTTGGTTTTTAAAAAAATCACCGTTCAATAGCCTCCTAAATAATGTCCCTCCTATGATCTGTTATGTTCACTTTGTTAAGATGATTTTAAATTACTTGTATTTAAGCAGAGCTTCCAAAATTAGTTACAGTTCACTTGAGATTGCCTATTAATACTTAAGATTCTAATTCATGCATATCTTTGATGACCTTCTGGCAACTAAGTCACGTCCTCCCCCACGTGGATTTCTCTGCATTATAGCTGTGAAAGCATAGTCCAGATTAACAAAAATCAATCTACTGCTGCCACCTATGGCAAGCATCAAATGAGCAAATGTTTTTAAATGTCTTCAAAATCACAAAAACTAGTATTGTCCTACACAAGAACATGAAGGATGGAGAGGCTATTAAAATGTTTGGCCATTGAAAGTCCAATGATGTTTCGTGTTTCAACATCACAGACCACACACTTCCCGAATCTCAGCAGTGAACCACGTTTTCCTTTCACAACGATTGAAAGGCAATTTTCCTAACTGAGTTTAAGATGATTCTAAATTAAAATTCTGCAAAATAAATTAAAGCTGTACATACATTTATGGGACTTTGGAATGGGTAACATTGGCTTTGCTCACGTTTTAGACTGAAATAAGAATCTGTCCTTTTTGACTATCATCGTTGAATTTCTGTTTTATCTAGATGTGCCTAAGTTTTACTCAGAAAGTAAATTTAGAAACTGATTTTTCTAATGTCTGCCAGCTTAAAAGCTATTAATATTTTCTGCTAGGGAAAACACGTTGACTTTTCCTGTTTTTGCGACCCAAATTACTTTCAAATGGAATAGTTTCAATGAAAAAGCCAAACAAAACAGCAAAGATTTACCACGGAGCTGCATCCCTGCAAACCTATTAGAAATAGAAAATACGGGCTCGGCGCCCATAGCTCAGTGGTTAGGTCACAGGCCACGGACACCGGGGCAGGCAGGTTGGAACCCCGGGAGGGCCA
Source organism: Otolemur garnettii (assembly GCF_000181295.1). Classification (NCBI taxonomy): domain Eukaryota; kingdom Metazoa; phylum Chordata; class Mammalia; order Primates; family Galagidae; genus Otolemur; species Otolemur garnettii. The sequence continues at coordinate 28,777,125 of NW_003852402.1, read as the reverse complement.
GCTAAAATCAACAATGACAAATGCAACAAGAAAATAGCCAGGTGTTGTGGCAGGCACCTGTAGTACCAGCTACTTGGGAGGCTAAGGCAAGACAATTGCTTAAGCCCAAGAGTTTGAGGTTGCTGTGAGCTGTGACACCAAGGGTGACATAGTAAGACTCTGTCTCAAAAAGTAATAATACTAATAAAAATAAATAAATAAATAAAAATTTAGAAGTAAAAAATACAGTACTACTCACAGTATCTCCATTTTTCAATGGATTTCTCCATCATTCCATGGAGGCACATGCCAAGGGCATATAGCGTTGGCCCATTTTAAAGTTGCAAAATCCTAAACTGCACCATCATAAATTGAGGACTCTGTGCATTAAAAGTGTGATACAGTAATTTAGATAAGGGTTGGACCCAGGTGTAGACTCTTAAAGTGACCGCTAGACTTTTTTTTTTCTTTTAAAGATTTTTTAGAGTCTGGGATCATATTTAAATCTAGCAGCCCTACTTAGCTTTACACCATCACACACATTTTAACCACTTAAAAAATAAAATAAAATAAAATCGGTCTTCCCTCCAAGCCCCTCATTTTAAGAGCAAGAAAAAAACATTTTTTTCTCCCTTTGTTGACAATACTTTAGCTAAATCCCCCAAATCCCCAGTTACAAAAAGTATAGGATAAATTTCCGCAATTCTGCAGGCCTAGTGTTAATGTCATACAGAGACTGACTTTCACCACTGGCCCTGGGATCCAAGTCTGCAGACAGTCCTACCTACCCTTTTCTTCCTCGCAGCGTCCTGGACCGGTCTTTCTTTTGTAAGACCTCATTTTCATCTGTACCCCGGGCTCCCTGGCTTCCCTCTGGCCTTTCCAAAATCCCCAGGGACTAACATCACCCCAGGACACCCTATATCACATGAATCTTATTCCAAAGTCATCACTCTCTCTAGTTTTCCTCAAAATTGAAAGGCCAGTGTTGGAAAAAATTCATCCTTCTTTTGAGGCGTCACTATACTTGCTCTGTACATTTGTTCATCATTCTATCTCATCCATCCTAAAATGTACACTTGAGAAAATGTAATAAGACGTAAATCGGAATGTTCATCTTATATTCGGTGTGTTTGATTGAGGTGGGATGGCTTTGTTTTGCTCCTGTATGTGACGCTATTGTATCACCTGCTTTTTCAACTGTGTTTTAGATTAGAGGAAATGTAGTCCTTGCTTGTGAGGCTGTACCTCTAATTCATGTTTCCCTAAATAGGATTTGTACAATATTAGTGGTATATGAGTGGCTGTAAGAGATGTCAGTAAATGTCCTATTTTTTGTTAGTAAGTGTATGTATATGTTGGACAGGAAAAGTACAGTATGCACTTAAAGCTGTGATTTAAAAGCCTTAGGATTAAACAAAATTTTAAAAGGTGACTTGATTTAAATTGGTGTGAAAGAAAAATCCAAAATAAATAATACCATAGATGGGGTAGGGAATCCATGGAAAGTACCGTGTTCATCTTTGAATCCTCAGAGGTTCATACTGAGCACTTTGGTTGTATGCAGTTTTGCATGTCACGGACTGCTGAAAGTTCTGCCTCATTTAAGGATGATTATATTTGGCTCGGTGCCTATGGCTCAAGTGGCTAAGGCGCCAGCCACATACACCTAAGATGGCTGGTTCAAATCCAGCCTAGGCCTGCCAAACAACAGTGACAGCAGCAACCCCC
>NW_003852402.1:28715988-28775312 GCF_000181295.1 Otolemur garnettii | reverse complement strand
CAGCACTCTACCCAGCGGGACAGCTTGAGGCTGTCTCAAAAAAAAAAAAAAAAAAAGGATAATTATATTTAAAAAATTTACCTTGACCTATAAAAATACTTATTTGGAACAACTATGTTTTAAAAGAACAGCTTGTAATTTGTGCTCTGGTAAGCGGGTGGAGTGGCATCACCTGCTTGCACCCACCAGCCTCACCTGTGCCTCCGCACACCTCAAGACAAAAATCAGTCACATTATGCTTCTGTGCTAGAATCCTGCTCATCTTTGTGAAAGTACATGACAATTGGCCTAAGCAGAGAAACTTCCAAATCGTTATGTTTCATAAATACCTTTTCAACTATATGGTTCCCAGAGAAAGAATGTAGACACATAGGCTTAATACTTAAGCTGTTTGTTAGAGTTATGTTTTTACTCACCTTGCTCCTTGGTATTGGACCTTCCTCACTCTGCATAGAGTATTGAATTTCAAAGGGCTTAACACTGAGCAGGCTGTTACAGGGCAACAGCTTTTTTCTCTGCATTGAAAGGTCTAGCAAGGGACTAGAAAGGAAGCAGTTCCAGACAATTTCCCTGAATATTTTCTGTGCTGCTGAAAGTTTCTAGAATGTGGAGACCCCAACATCAAAGCTAAGTGTAGAGAAAGGTTTTATATTTCACCTCTGTGGTGAGAATACACTGTTAAGAAATAAACTTGTCACTAGACTAGAAATCAAGTCTTGTCCTCATTTATGTTATCATTGTCTTATTCTAATCCCTTCCTCTGTATGTCAGTTTGCTTTCTGGTTAGAAAAGAGGGGGCTTAATCTAGCTAATTTCCAGGACTAACTTGTGCCTTGAAGTTTCTTTGAATCTATTATCGTTAGCAAAGTTAGACTACTATGGATGAGATAAGGAGGGAATGGGCATCCTTGCCCACCTGCCAGAGTGTCTATTGGAAAAAACAAAAAAAACTCTGTTGTCATCCCAAGATTCACTACTAGTTCCTGTTTACCCACTTCCACTTCTTTCAAAAATGATTTATTACTGTGTCATGAACACACCTGGATTATGAATAAAAATAACCAGACCAATGGCCTCATTGAGTAGCCTGACAGTTTATATGGAATTAAATATAATCCTTACGACAGAGAAGCTGGTAACCATAAAGACATCAGGGTGTGCAGATATGTGTGTATCTGGGTGTGTATGTTTTCATTGCAGAGTTGTTGCAATTTACAGAAAATAAGAATAGGTGAAACATGCTCTCTTTCAGATGAGTCCTATTTTAAAGTAAACTTTCAAGTAAAACTCCCAAGTGGATCTAGATTACAGCCAACCGCCTCCACCCATCCCCAGTGACGAATACAAGACAGCTGCTTAATTTCACATGCCTTCACTGAACGACAGTGCCTCCTGCACGCTAGCTGGCTGTGTGCCGCCAATCCACAGGATGTAGTCAATTTCTGAATTGTCGCACAGCAGCCCTGCTGATGCTTAATCCTCGTGAATACAGCATTGACATGTGGCCAAGATCTTCAAAGGATTCATTTTTAAAGGGAAAAGAAAGTAGGAACACAAAGAAAGAAAAAAACTCAGTGCAACATGTTGAGACACAGCCTGTGAGGCAAAAAAAAATGACTCAATAAATAAACGTAAAGACAGGCAATCTCCAACATACAGATGGTCCGTGTACTGAAAGTTCATTTGCAGACCAGTTGTTGGGAAATCAGAGTACATTTCCCCACGAAAATGATGTTTTACTTTTCAGTCAGGCTCCCAGGTTAGGTCAGAACATCCTATGTAATCAAGGATGTATTTAATATACGAATGAAATGGAATCCATCAACAATATGACTATTGAAAAGATAGTCCAAAATGTATTGTCTCCACTGTACGCTTGATTCATTTATTCATTGAGGACCTATTAAGTTGGAGGTGGGGGTAATGTGGCCAATGATACAGGTTTCATCCCTGCTTTTGTGAACTTCTTAAAATCCTGACTGGCTCAACTGATGCTGACTGCAAAGCAGACAGCTGGATACTCCAGTTTACAGTGTTCATAGGCATGACTGTCAGGGGAGACATTCTTATGGGTGACACATATGGGGCAGAAAATGGAAAAGTCAATTCAGTGAATGACAATATTGGGGAGGGTGTGAACAACACGGGTCTGAGTGATCAGGATCCTTGTACCTGCCTATGGGCTTGGGTAAAACTTTCAAGAGAAGTAGATTAAGACTATCATGAGAGAGAAAGGCTTTGACCTGATTGGTAGCCATCTATCTCTAAGTTAGAAATAGAACCTTCCAGCTCTGTGATATGGATAACTTCTCACACCTTTCTTGGAAGGTTGAAGCTCTGGGTCCCTGAAACTCATCTTTGTCCGCGTGACTTGGATCTATTGGTTTTGTTGAAGAATAGTTATCAGTTAAGGATAAGGCTGGTTCTCTCTCTCTCTCTTTTTAGAATAACCATGATTTCTTCGCCTATTATCTTCCACCTGTGAATCCAGTCCTGATCATGTGGCAAGCACCACGATTGCTGAAACCTGTTTACTTTCTATTAACAGTTTCCAAGATGCTGCGGCAGACTCATTCTTCTTGTGTTTCCCTCTCCCGTTAGACCTCCCTCTAAGCTCCTGTTGACCAATTCTGAACCTGTAAATAATCAGGCCATCTGTGCCTGGCTTACTTTCCCTACATATTTACTGGGTTTCCACTGAGGACTGAGACCCTTTCCATCTCCATAACTCACCACCCACTCACCCACTACCATGACCAACAGATACCAGCAACATTTTCCTAATAGAAAAATATACTCCATGTATAAATACAGCATGCCAAATAAGGAGGAATCTTCCCAAAAGGAGAGTTTTTGCTCAGAGGGCTCCAAAGAATTTAGCATGATGGTTGTGTGGAGGGCCTGGACTTCTTGCTAACGTAACCTGCTAAGGTCAGGCCCTATCACACTGCTCCTTGCTCAGGAAAGACATGGGGAGCAGCCCACACTATTTCCCTTCCCAATTTCACTGTGTATCTCCTCCTATGACTTGCAGTGAGGTCAGGAATAGTCTTGAGCCTTTCGTCTTACTTTATAATCCCAGAATTGGCCATTTTTGAAAGTTCAAGTAGCTCTTCTGCCATAAGAAAAGAGAAATAGATATAAGGTCAAAGGTTCGTACGTGTGCTTTTATTTTTCTCATTTTTTTTTTAACTTAAACTCTGTCAAGGAAGACAAAGGCAAACATAAGAGATAAGGGAATTCAGGATTTACAAAAGGCAAATTAAAATCTAGCTGCTTCATTTCAGAGGATATTGAGACTTGAGAGGCTCAGAGAATAAATGCACTAGAAAGACCCCTGCCCCCTTTTCTTTATGTGCCTTGTTGAGAGAAAATTTGCATCTTTATTTAAGAATAATTTTGAGATGATGGAGCAATAGGGTTGGGTCTTCCAGAGAAAAGGATGTTTCTAATTCTCTTGCAGATTTTAACAAATGAAGATATAGAGAAAGGGCAGTTAGGAATAGAATGAGGAGCCTGGTGCTACAAAGAAGCCATGAGGTGGAAGTGAAGCTAACTATGCCATAAAGATTACGCAGCCAGCTGCAAAACTAGTCTGAGTTCATACAGACCCACTCTGCTAATCCCACCTCAGAATGCAAGAGGGTAATTCATTGCCTGTCAAGTCCCATTAGAGGATCCTTTTAGGGACAGAGAAAAGTTTTCAGTTAACACATTAAGGAATGGTTCCTGGGAGGTTAAAAAGGGTAGTAACATGGTTCAAGGTCACGTCATATTAATAATGACAGTTCTGGAACAGGCGTTTTATATACACAATGTCTACTCTCCCTGACAATCCAGAAAAGAAGGAGTTATTGTCTCCAGCATTAACGAGACAGAATACTCAGGGAGGTTAAAAATAACTTATTCAGGGTCACAGAACAAAAAGGTAGAACCACTTGAATCCTGGTAAACTTGATATGCAAACCTCTATTATCCCTGTTGCCACCTGTAAATATTCCTCTCACTAACTGCCAAACGAAAAAGCCACACAGATTAGCTCTGCACAACGTGGAGATGGAGCCTAAGCATCGTTGTGCTAGTAAATGCTGGTGTTTCTTGAAGGTGCTTGTGAGTCTAGAGAAACCATCTTCAGATGATAAGCTATTAGGAAAATAGAAAAATCCTGGGTCTCTAATGCTATGTTTCTATATAGATAAGCCAACATGATCCATCTCCAGACTTCTCATTATGCAATAAACAATTTCTTGTTCATGGAAGTCATTGTTCACAGAGTTTTCTTAGAGGTAAACCCGATCCCAACAGGTATAAGAGTGAGGCAGCTCAGATATTAGTTAGAGTACAGATTCTAGAGCAAACATCTAGTTTCCAATTCTAACTCTGCCACTGACTAGCCTTATGACATTGGCCAATTTACTTAATCCTCTTTGCCTCAGTGTCATCACATGTAAAACTTAAATTGAATTTACTACCACAAATGGTTTCAGTTACGTGTAAGTCCATATTTGTAAAGGACTTGAAACTCCACCTGACATGCAGTAAGTGCTACACAAGATTTTTGGTTTCCTTGTTCTTGTGTCAACCCACTAAGTAACATTATTATTTCAATTCCTTTCAATCATTTTAATTTTCCTTTTGAAATATTATGACCTTTCTGTGTCTCATACATATTCATTTGCAAATATAAATAGCAATATTAGTATCATATTGCACTCTGTGCTTATTAATAACTTGTATGGTCCATCAAACAATTAAAGTCTGTATACAGGTAATAAAGGCCAAGCTAAAAGATATGCCAGTGTTCATGTCTGATTTTCTCATCCACCGTTGCATTTTGTTTCTTGCGGAAGCTCTGAGAAGTACTTAAGGAGGTTACTCTCAGCCTCCTTCAACAGATGAGAAAATCGTAGGCTTACTGACATAATCAAGGTGACATAGTTATTGATAGAACTGAGACCAAATCTGTACCTTCTGATACCAAAGTAGGGTAACTTGTATAACCCCATACATAGTATGCCAAGTCACAATTTTATATAATTTTCCTCTGTTTAAATATGTATATAATACCTGCCTCTCATCAGTAGTAACCCCTGGTTAGTAAAATGATTTTAGCTGTCTTTAATTAATTCTTTAATGTGCATTTAAATAAAGATATAGAAGAATATACATTATGATTGAGCTAAATCAACGTGGAAATCCTGTTACCCAATTTTACAATTGTTTTGCAGGTCAAGTGGCCGTGAAACCCAGTCCTGGCCAATGAGATTAGAGTTCTGGGGGAGTTCTGAAAACACTTTTGCTGTTTTTCTTCATGTACTTTGTTTGGAATCCAGCCTTCACTTGTTTCTGCATAAAAGAAGTCAAAGGGTGGCGCCTGTGGCTCAAAAGGGTAGGGCACCGGCCCCATATGCCGGAGGTGGCAGGTTCAAACCCAGCCCCCGCCAGAAACTGCAAAAAAATAAATAAAGAAAGAAATAAAGAAGTGAAATCCTAGTAATACTATAATATTTACTGTGTAAATGTATAGAAAAGAAACTTCAAGGAGATAAAACTCTAGGAAGGAAAGGAGCATTGGTGGAGAGTCAGACACATCCTTCCTTCTCTATAGTTTGTGTCTTAGACAAAGGCCCATATATATTTGATATTGAAAAAGACGAAACATGAAAAAAAGGGTGGCCAATAGTAAAGAAAGCAGATATGACTTTGCACAGATTACTCTGGGGAAAAAAATGTATTAACAAAGGCAATCAAAGAAATTGGGTCATAGCTGAGGAAAATAAGGGCTCAGATTCATGATTTTATTAAGATGAAGGACATTCTTCATATGTTAACTGAGAATCATTTGCAAAATAGAAATACTGTATTTCTTCAACTCTAAGATACAGGTTTTTATTCTCCACATTTTAATGTTTTGCAGACTGGAATGTGTTTCATAATCCATTAAATGAAGTATAGGGGATTGGCATTAGCTCCTACAAATCATCTTGAGGCAATATTCACGAAAATCCTTTTTAGATTAAATTTTCTACTTGATCTTTGAAGTGTGCTTTTGTTCAGTTCACGGCCTATTTCCTCCCCTCCTCTTTCCCTTCTGTGTCAGAGTTAAAACTGACACATTCCACTGCTCTCTCTTTCTGTTCGAGGGCTTTGTCCTCACATATCCTTGAGTTCTTTGATGTTCCAACATTTGGGAGGTTTTCTATTAGATTTCCTGTGTTGGAATAGATACTTTTTCTCTTTTAAAAATATATGCAAAGAATTATTTAAAAACGGAAACAAAAGCGGAAGATATGAAGTGTTAGTAAGGATGTGAGAAAAAGGAACCTTTGCGCCTTTGCTGGTGGGTTTGCAATAAGGTGCAATTGCTATGAAAAATGGTATAGTAGGCTCGGCGCCTGTGACTCAAGCATCTAAGGCGCCAGCCACATACACCTAAGGTGGTGGGTTCGAATCCAGCCTGGGCCTGCCAAACAACAATGACAGCTGCAACCAAAAGATACCCAGGTGTTGTGAGGGCACCTGTGGTCCCAGCTGCTTGGGAGGCAGAGACAGGAGACTCGCTTGAGCCCAGGAGTTGGAGAACTGTGAACTGTGATGCCATAGCACTCTACCCAGGGGGATAGCTTGAAGTTCTGTCTAAAAAAGAAAAAGAAAAATGGTATAGTCGTTTCTAAAAAGTTATAAAAAACCATATAATTATTGTATGATCCATCAATGCCACTTCTGGGTATATATCTGAAAGAATTAAAAGTGCACCCATGCATAGAGCAGCATTATCCACAATGACCAAAGGTGGAATCAACCCAAGTGTCAATGTACAGGTGATTACATAAACAAAATGTGGCACATACGTACAATGGAGTCTTATTCAGCCTTACAAAGGAAAGACATTCTGCAATATGCTACAATGTGCAAGCACCTTTTTTTTTTTTTTTTTTTTTTTTTGCAGTTTTTGGCCTGGGCCAGGTTTGAACCCACCACCTCTGGTATATGGTCCTGGCACCCTCCTCCCTTGAGCCACAGGTGCCAACCTGCATGCACCTTAAAGATATTTTGCTAAGTAAAATAAATCAGTCACAAAGGACACATTCCATTTATATGAGAAAACAGTAGTCAAATTGATAAAACTAGAAAACAGAATGCTGGTTGCCAGGGCTAGGGAAAGAAGGGTAAAAGAAAAGGAGGAATTACTTTTTAACGGGTATGGAGTTTCTATTTGGGAAGATGAAAAGCATTTTGGAGATGGGTGGTAGTGATTACTGCATAACAATGTGAATATTCCTAATGTCACTGAAAAATAAGATACACTTAAAAATAACATGGATAGCAGATTCTATGTTTTGTATAATTTATTATGATAAAAAATTAAATGTGTATCAAGTCATGGTGCAGCCTAGAGTTTATGGCATTTTAGATTTGAAGAAACATTAATGATTCCAGAGAGAGAAGGGAACACAGTCCTTGAGAAGCTGAGAAGAGCTGGATTCAGCTCAGAGGTACCTGGCCAGGCCTTGAACAGCAAGAACAAAAGATTCATCATCAGGGAGAGACAGAAGGCTGCAGGGACAGGTGTGTACACAGATTCCTTTGTATGAAAATATTAGTTTCCCTCTGGATGGCATCTTACTTCTAAATGAGGTTTGAAGTGAGGTCAGCAGGTAAGAGGGAGGTGTTGGGGAGGATGAAGTAATCATTGTGAAGAATTGGAACCAATCCCCACAGAAAAACACACAGGCTGTCAGGAGTCATGAGTGCCCACTTGAGAACCTGACTTTAAAGTGTGATCAGTCTGAATAGTTGTTATTTCATGTAGCAGTGTTCCCCTGTTTGTGTGCATCTGAGAAAACATTTGGTTGGGTTAGTCCAAAGGCATGGCTGGGAAAGTTTAGTATGTGTAGAATAATTGCCAAGGAGAAAGGGGAGGGAATTCAGAATCCTTAAGGAAAAAAAATGATTTAAATGATTGAACTTGAATCTCTGTTTATGAATCAGAGATAATAATAGACCCTATCTTATGGTAAGCACATGGAACTCTGCAGTGTACTGGTTCTCAGAAAGGACTCTGTAAACTTTAAATATTGTTACTGTCATATGGCTGTGAATTATAAAATCTATGCTAGGCAATGAATGAAGTGAAGACAGGTAGAAGCTGATGACTAATAGGAAAGTAGGGGGTCAGAGGTTGGAGCTTTCGGTGAGAACAAAAAAGAATTATACTGAGGATTCTTGTGCAAATAAACCAGAGCTAAAACCTTGAGTGAACAGGGGGTCTTGACAAGGGATGGTTGGGTAAATCCACAAGGCAAGGGAGTGGGTCATATAACCTGATAGCACATGCTTCAAATGGGCAAGGTGTTTGCAAAAGGAAGAGATTGTTATGTTTGGAAACCTTCAATGTAAGGCCAGGAGGAAGTCCACTTCCCCTCCTGTCCCCGAGGAGCATAGTATGAGAGAGAAAAGAAAAACAACAGATTCCATTTGAAGAGAAACAGCCTGCTCAAGGGACAGCTCAATTTTAGTAAAAACAGACATAAAGGGAACAATCAAAGAAAAAAGTAGGAATTAAAAAATGTTCACTGATGACAGATGTAGAGTTTCGAAGGATTGAGTGATGGGGCTTTTTAAGAGAGGGACTTTTTCTTGCCTTTATGAGAGTTTGAGTCAGATCAACAGCGGTACTTCGGGGCACAAGGTAAGAAGGACCTAACAGGCCTACTCCTCTTGTTTCAATGATTAAAAATGGGAATGTGACTGAGGCACTTGGTGTTGACATCTTGAGAGGGAAAAGTCCTGAGACCTGATTGAAATATTTAGGCATCTGGGAGCTGCTCCTTGGGGCGAGCATCACTAGTCATTTAATTATGCTCTGTCTGGTGCTAAGTGTGTTCTGTTTTTTATATTACTTTAAACTCTGCATATATTTATGCCTACCATCCTTGAATCAATTGCAAACTTCCTCAAAAAAAAAATGTTTTTCTTTTGAGATTATCATACTTCAATAATTATATTTATTATCTTATAAAAAGTAGATGTTCAAGATTGGTTTCTTAAATTGATATTTTTATTACTTGAGTCATCAAAAAGACCCCATTATCACTTTTGAATTATACCGAGCGACATATACACAAATAATACTTTCAGAAGCAAAGGCTAATACGCTCTGTTATTAATTTTGGGATGATGACATTTTATATTCAGGCAGGAATATGGGGTAGAAGAAATTCCCCATGCCATGTTGCAGATTTAAGCTGAAATGCAATAGGAAAGGTACGTAGTATGTCAGGCATAGCTACCCTTGGTTTTTCTTTCTCTTGTCTTTTTGAATATTCCATACCATTCAAAGTTTAAGAGTTTGAACAGGACTAAAGTTACTCAAAGGTTGTTTTCTTCAGTTCTTAATGGTTTCTATCAGGTGTTGTAACAAGTAAGGTAATAAACACAACTTTGTACAAATGTCTTTGTCTCTAAGATTGCCCACAAATCAAATAGATTCTTGGAGTTGAAAAGAAATAAAGCAGAAAATGAGTAGGAGAGATGGGAGAAACATTTGTTTCATCACAGGAATTGAACTTGATATCAGGATCTGAGATAAATTATTTATGGTAATGGCTCTTTTCCCGATGTCCCGAGTAATATTTTGTTACAACTTTAGCCCCTGGACTTCTGCTGATTGAAATCTTTGGCACTCTATTCTCTTAACCCTTCCTGTGCAAGAAACATGAATACTCTGAGTATTCCTGTGCAAAAAACATGAATACTCACTTATTAAGTGAGCTTACCACAATAAATTGGCAAAATCAATACAATTCTTAATGCAAATATTCCTAAAATAGCTTTTAACTATCCTATGCTAGAGTATAGCACTCTGTTCCCTTTTGTAAGGGCCTTTCACAAATGCATTTAATATTTTATAAACCATATATGAAAATTTAGTGAACTTTTGATATTTGCATTTTTTCTTTTTAATATTAAGACAGTATTTATCAAAGTCTTATGATTGATATTTTTATTTTTCCCTTTCTCAAAAGTACTTGAATAAATATCCAGCTATCATAATTATTGCGTACATTTTTAAGAATACTATATTATTGATTGCATCCTAAGTTTAATTAAATATGATATATCCTTAATGTAGATAAAATGTATTGTTTGATGAAACATATTTCTCTGACTGTAGTGCAATGAGAAAAGTATTAATATCATCTATTATATCTTTAAAATAATAAAAATAATATACAATAATTCAATCAATGTTTTTAAAAAGGTTTTCTTAGCCCAGATTTAGCAAAGTCATTGATATTTTAAGTCAAACTCTTAGTAAACTTTCACCACAGGCCTCACATCATAAATGTAGTAGTTTAAGAAAATAAACCATACAACTTAAGCCTTTTAAAGTCTCATAAAATTAAAATACATGAGGACTTTATTTTAAAGTAATGGTAAATTAAGTCGTTCATGTTACCACACCCTCTAGATAAGTAACCCAAATTTTCTGCTAGAAATAATAATAAATAAATACAACCCCATGCTGTCAACATTCCTTCCTTTTAGAACTAGAAATATGTATTACAACCCAGTGAAAAAAATGGCCATAAACTATGCTCCATTTTCTGAGTTTGATTCAAATGTACCTTTGATGCAAGACAAGGTGGCACCATGACCTGTCACCTTAGCCCTGGACCTGTTGATGTTAAGGAGATGGAGGAACCAGATTGATATCCAGGGGACAGATGTGGAGGCAGACACTGCCACTTGCTGTCTCCTCCACGTGGACTTCTGGCTAATCAATTTCATGGATGGCACCTTGCTGTGTGCTCCACTTGCACTACTGACTGGTCAATTTCATGTCAGTTTCCAAGGCCTGAAACTCATTGGATAACTGGCTGTAACTCACAAGACCCAAGCAATTTCAGAAAAACAACCCCTCTGCCACTATATAAACCCCTGAGCAGAGAGCCCCAGAACAAACCTCAAAGAGGGAGCAGGAGAGCTTATTCCCCTGCTAGGTTCTCTCTGCAAGGAGGTTTGGTTCTTTGTAGTTGTTGTAATTTTTGTTTCTTTGAATAATCCTGCCTTACTGCTGATCCTGTGGATTCATTCTTCCAATCTCCAAGACCAAGAACCTGCAATCCGGTATCACTTCCATGAAGAGGCATAAGCATTTCATTTCCCCTATTTTCCTTAGGAAATATTTCAGGTTTATATATATATAAACTGGTGAATAGCTGTGAAAACTGAGGTTCTTCATTTTCAAAAGCAAAATGCTCTTCTCTCACTTCAACAGACACTCATACAATTAAAAAGTAAGCAAATCCATCTAAATAAGAGGTCAGCAGCAAAGGGAAAAGCTATTGCAAAATCGCTATTTATTAATATAGGCAATTATACTTTAGACTGACTTTCTGAAATCATTCTAACATATTATGAGTTAAGACTAAAGGTGAAGAACTTTGGGATATTGACAAAGAAGTTGCATGTTACCCTACTTTCTTTAATAAAGGAAATAACTCATGTGACCTCCATCCCACGAGACAGGCGTTGCTCTTCCCATTCTGCAGTGGAGAAAACTGTGCTAACTTTTCCAAAACCACATGGTTGGTAGGTGGCTGAGTTGCCATCGCCAATGAATGTGTTCTGACTTTTGATCTCCTTGTTTCTTTGTCACTACATGGAGCCCCTCTGTGTATTCTACAAAGTAGGCATACTGTCAGAATGTGGAACAGTTATAAACAGAGAAATCGACAAACCAAAGGGCAAAGAGTAGAATTTCGTTCTGTAACTTTTGGATTCAGGAGGGTATTGATAGATTTTGTGTATTACAATATGGTTCTTCTTCAGACTTGTCAACAAGAATGTCATTTGTTCAAGCATTACACAAAGCAAGAGAAAGAATATTTGTCCTGTATCAACATGCCTGCTTCCTAGAGTTCCTGTTCAATGGTATTTACCGGAAAGTGGCCTCTGCCAGGACTATAATAGGCCTCGTTCGATGATGGGAAATGCGACCTTTTTCACAGCTGTCCCACTCAAAGGGAGTTAAATACAGTGGTCTTATTCCACAAAAATTGTACCACTCAGTTCTTACAAAAATACAAACCTCTTATGCATGTAAGTTTTCTTAATTGTTTATGTATTTATTTACTTCTCTTATCATAGACATAAATATTTCTCATAACTAAGAAAGTGAATTGGACACAATTCTTGTTCTCAATAGAATTCAGCATCTGTCTTACTATACACTTCTGCATGATCCCACTCCAAATATAACCACCACTCTCATTTTATTATATCTTATCATTTGGGGCAGAAATTCAGTTGGCCTACTGGGTAATTTGGTATTACTTGATATCAACTAGGCCATTGTTTCCAATTAATGTCTGCCCTTATCTGTAGGGTGCATAATGGCTTTGCTCAAATCCCTAGCATTCTACTAAAAACAAGTTGATGGTAGGCTGAGCTCTTCTTTCTTTTCAGTGGTCTCAAATCACTACAGCTGCCTTCTCCATGCAGGGAGTCAAGCTTCTTATTGGGAAATCAAGGGCTCCAAAAGAGAATGATCTAAGGGTCCTAGGTAGGAATTGTAAGCCTTGTCTATTATCTTTGCAATACTTCTCATGATTGTAATTGAATGATTAAAGATTCATTGTTACTGTGTGTTCTACTATATTGTAAGGTCCATAAATATCAGAACCAAATTCCCAGAGGAACTTGATTCCTCTTTGTCCTAAGTGCTTATCAGAGTGTCTGGCACACAGTAATAATAAATAATTGATGAATGAACAGATGCATGATTTCAACATAAAAGTTTTAATAGGACTACTAGCAGAAAAAAATGTATGGCAATAGACATTCATTGCTCTGCAGACAGGGTAACTTTTGAGATATGAGCCACTTGTTAGATTTTTTCATAGTAAAAATATCATCTTTTTTTTTTTCCTTCTGCTTTGGTTCTTTTTTCTTCTTCTTTTCTTTTTTTAATTAAATGATAGCTGTGTACATTAATGCAATCATGGTACAGTGTGGTGTTTTCATATAAGGACCTGCTGTATGCCAGAGTTTTTCACAAAGGTCATCTTATTTTATTTCTAGTAGATTTTAAAGATATATATTATTACCTTAATTTTACAAATACATAAATCTTCCCTCAGAAGGACTAGAGTAACTCTTCTAAAATCACAAAAATATCCAAAATATCATATCTTGAACTTCTATCTATTTCTTAGTTAATAGGAGATTATTAGAGGTAAGTTTTAACATTGTACAGCCCGAGTGGAAGATGTACAGACTCTGGAAACTTAACTTTTCACATATATAATAGCTCTCCACATCAAGATTCTGGAAGCTTTTCAGTACTCTTATCCACTGGAAATGTACTAGGTGGTCCATATGGGGCAAGTGGGATAGGCATGGCTTAGTCTCAGGGCATAGAGAGGTGCCCACCTACACAACATTCCCTAGAGTAGCTTTCCATAGAAGAATCACATCCATAGAGAAGATGGGAAGAGACCAACTGCCCAAATGACTTATTTTGGTACCTCAATTGATAAAAAGACACAATCTGATACTATGCATACCACCCCTGCTGCTATCTGACAAATAGATGCCCTTGATGTTATTTTCTAACCCCTGACACCAGTTTTAGCAATATTTTGCTAGAGTACCTGCCAAAATTCTATGTACAAAATCTGCCAAAAGCTTGTAGTAAATATAAGGAAAAACTCCATCTAAGCATAAAACAACTGACTAAAATTTGAACCGCTTTTACAAATATAGAGTTTACAAGTGGCATCCAAGCTAATTAATTGCTTACTAAAACAAACAACAAAGTAAGTTCTATTTAGAAAAGTATAAAATGATACACAACATGTCCACATTATAATCTTAAATTAGCCAATATACAAAGAAGCAGGAAAATCTAACTCGTTTTCAAGAAAAAAATATAATCACTAGACATCAACTCTGAACCATCCTAGATGTTTTATGGTGTCTATAAGGATTTGTAAAGAAGATGTTAAAATTATGCTCAATTGGGCAAAATTAAACCTTACAAGGAATGAAAGCATAGGAAAATTTGGCAGAAAAACAGAAGTTATAAAATAAAACAAAAAGTTCTAGAACTAAATACTACTAAAAAAAATGACAAAAATTAATCAGATAGGAATATGGAGAAAAGGTTCATACACATAAAGATTAAAGTATAAAAATGATCCAATATAAAGTATGAGAAATGAAAAATTAGAAAGAAATGAAGATATAGGGATGTGAAGAATAATATCAAAAATTTTAACACGTTTACTTGGAATACTGGGAGCAGAAGAGAAAGAGAATGAGACAGAACAAATAATTGAGAAAATAATGGCTCAATACATCTTAAAATCATTGTATGATGTAAATTTTTAAATTCTATAATCTAGTCTACTGTAGAGGACAAATACAAAGAAAACTAAACCTACCCATATCATAGCCAAACTGTGGATAAGCAAAGATACAGAGAAATTTTTGAGAGTAGCTACAGAAAATTATTATATTACATACATGAGAACAATAATTTAAATGACTGCTGACTTCTTATCAGAAACTGTAAAAATATAGGAGCCAAAAGATAGGAGTACATTTTAACATTTACAGGAAAAAAAAATACAGAAAACAAAAAATGTTTCCAACCCAGAAATCTATATCCAGCAAAATATCCTTTAAGAATTGCCTTCATCTTCTCAGGCTTCCATGACAAAATTCCACAGACTGGGTGGCTTAACAGAAATTTATTTATTTTTTCATAGTTCTGGAAAGTTAGAAGTCCAACCATTGGGGTCTGTTGAGAGCTTACCTCTTAAGTTGCAGAGGCTGCCTTGACACCATGCGTCGGCATAGCCCTTTCTTGAGGCATTCACTTGGGTAGGGGGAGAAGAGAGGGAGAGAGAGCACGCTAGCTCTCTGGTATTTCTTCTAAAAAACACACTAATCCCATTGGATCAAGGCCCTACTCTTATGACCTCACTCAATAATAAGAACTTCCTTAGTTCAAATACAGCCATGCTAGAAGTTAGGGCATCCACATTTGAATTTGAAGGTTCAGGGGGATGAAAACATTCAGTTTGAAACAAAGTAAAGGCAACATAAAGGTACATTTTTTAAAAAGCTTAGATAAAAAGTGATTTCAACGGATTTCCACTATAAGAAATGCTTAAGGAACTTACTTCAGTGGAAGGGACATGAGACTATGGGAAATTTGGATCATCATGGGAGGCCAAAAAGCATCAGAAATAACAAATATTTGAGTAAACACTGACTTTTTTCTATCTTTTTTAAAAAAACACATAGAATTGTTGAATGTAAAAAATATAACTTTGTTTTGTGAGATTTGTAATATGTACAAATTAAATGTGTAAGGAAAAAAACAACGTAAAGGATTGAAGATGATATAAATGGAGCTGTGTGGTTACACCTTTCCAGTACTTCATGCAAATTTGATGGTAACTGTGCAGACTGTGAAAGGTTAAGGACATGTATTGTAATCGATGAAGCAGCTACTATATGATATACATCCAGAGAGCTAAAATGATAACAAAGCCATTTCAAAAATGTGTCAATTGAACAATTCAAGACCACTTTGCCCCAAAAGTCAGAAATTACACTGACAGACATATAGAATGACTTCCCCTATGCCATAAATGGCAGAAAATGGATTTAAACTTGGTTCTGCCATCCCAGTTCGTGGTGGACTCACTGTGCTGTTCAATCTGCAACATTTTACAGTCTCTTTCTTCCCAAGGAAAAACATGTCAATGGAACAAAGAGTCTAGGGCCTGCTTATCCTGACAGATATTTATTAGCTGCTCTAATCCCTTCATGGCATTAGTTGCTTTGATCATTCCACAAACATATATTGAGCTACTACTGTGTACCTGACACTGCTCTTGTCCTGTCACCCATGGAGGCCTCTGCCATATTATCTGTCCTAATCTGAGAAAAATCTTTCAGGTTTTAAAAGGAAGAAAATTTCAGGAAGACTCATGAACCTATCACATTATGATGCATCAAAAGGTCCCTTCAGTTAAGGAATGTGAAACAAACATAAAACAACATCTCTCAAAAGACCAAGGCTGTAACGATTCAATTCCAAGAAAATTTCTTGGAATGTTGTAAACAAGTAAAGATAGATGTTGAACTGAAATTTCCTTTTACCTTTGAAGGAAAGCTTCTGCCGCTGGACATCACAGTCCTAATCTGAGATAAATCTCTCAGGGTTTAGAAAGGAAGAACATTTCAGGAAAACACCACTTGAGGAAGACTCAAGAACATATGTAATTATGATGCAGCAAAAACGTCCCTATAGCAAGAAGTGGTGAAAATCAATTTTATGGCCAACAAGAAAATCATCGTCTCTGGCATTATGGGATTTACATAAGCATTAAAATCTTAGCCTTCCCAAAGCCTTCAGGTCTCAGAGATACATAATCCTAATAGTAGACTGGGCAGTGGAAAAATAGCATGATGAAAGAGTGTAAGTCGGGGTGGTCTGCACAGTGATAGCACTGAATCTTCCCTGTCCTAAAAACATCTCTGTCTAATTCCAGTGCTAACACAAATACAATTTTAGTGCCAAGACAAAATTAACACACGCAGTCTCCTTGTCTAAAGAAGACTTCTAATTTTAAAACAAACTGAAACAATAAAACTTTCATTAAAGTAATTTTGTTGTTGTTATTCAACAATTTGATGTGGCATATTTTTTATTAGGGGACCACAAGATACAGGCACATTTCCAGACCCTGGAAATCCAGCTGAAAGCAAAACCCACAGCTTTTGGCCACAGAGTTCATGGACTAGTAAGGAGAGATATATATAAACAAGCAAGTAAATAAAAACACGCACTAAGTATTACTGTTAAGAGTCTTTAAGTATTGTCTTATCAGAATTAAACAAAGTGGTGGAGGGCTTACATGAGATTAGGCGATTATCCTTGGCAGACACGTTCATGAGGCACGGTAAGCCTCACAGGAGTGCGGGGCATTGTTCTCAGCACTTTACAAGTGTATTTGACCCAGACCATGAATTATGTAAGGAAACAAGTCACAGCGGATTTTAGAGTAAAGATTTCAAGCTCAGGGAGCATAAAGAGCCAAGACTCACAAGCAGGAAGGCATTGACAGGTTTAAAGAATTGAAAGGAAATGTGGCGGGCATGGATCGTGTGGGACTCGTGGGGTTAGTGAGAACTTTGGAGGGCATGCTAAGTGTGATGAAAGAACCCGTCCTGGATTTTAAGCAAAGGAATGATATGATGAAGTCTTCATTTTTATTTGTATTTTTTTCATTTTTAAAACCAGATGGGTCTGGGCACTTGGAGACAATGGAGTAAAGAGAAACAGGAGAGGAAAACAGAGTGACAAGTCAGGAGGCTATTGCTTCGGTCCAACAGCAGATGACAGCTGCTTAGAACAGAGTGATTATAATGGAATTTCAGAATGTCTGGGACCTCTTCCTCCGCTGAACTCTTGTATCATGTTGTTTGCATCCCTTCTTTATATTGTAATAATTCTATACTCCTCTTTTAGATCCTTTTGATAGCAGGACTAAGCATCACTCACATTTTTTTTTCCTGAATTCTGGATACTTTCTATATGTAGCACATAGTCAATGCTCATTAATCCAAAATAAACGAAGTTATAATATTCTCCTTGGGCACTTGTACATGTGAAAATGTACGTACTAAAAGAAAAGAAAATGTACATACTATATTTGGATTACAAAAATTAAGAACCCTGTGTTTCTTATGTTGTTAAAGTCTAGGTTGTATAAGATTTTTAAAAACTTGGCTTTATTTCTCTTTTCTCCTAAAATACAGCCAAGAATGAATTTTATATCTACTTTTGAGTTAAACCAGTACAAATAAAGCTTTGAGCAATTTTTAAGGGGAGGACAAATACATTTTTCATTGTCTCATAACTTAAATATAACTGAGTTGATTTAATTTACTCTTTCTAAAGTGGAGGCCTTGGGGGAGGAATGGTAGTGATAGGATGTGAAACTAATAAAAAAATAACATCTCTCATAAGACCAAGGCTGCAACATTTCAATTCCAGAAATTTTTCTTGGTATGTTGTAAATAAGTAAAGATAGAAGTTGAACTGAAATTTCCTTTCTTCTTTGAAAGAAAGCTTCTGCAATTGGACACCAAAGGTCCTAATTGGAGAGAAATCTTTCAGGTTTTAGAAAGGAAGAATATTTCAGGAAAACACTGCTTGGGGAAGACTTATGAACATATCTAATATATCCTAGATGAGAAAAGACTGTAGGAACATATTGTGGAAAGAGAAATATGAGAACAAGAGAGTTTAAACCTAATGGTCTATATTTGTACACATTATTTTCTTCTTTCCTGATTATAACTTCTCATCACATTCCTTATTCTCTGGCCAATCGCATATCATGTACAAAAAGGCTATTCTCCATCACATTCTCATGCACACACCGGGGGGGGGGGGACCACAAATGCATAGATTCTATAAGATTTCGAAATGCTCCTTTTTTTTTTTTCAAGTTAGGAAGAAGTGAGCAATCAATGAATATGTGAAATATAAGGAACAAATTTATGAGATATTATACCCTGTAACAGTATTCTATACAAGGATTCTGCATCCTCTTGTACTCCACAAGGATATGAGATAACTCTTGATGACATGGGAAAAACAGGAAGGAAGTGTGTATTGGAGATTCAGTGAGAAGATCTGGTCAACAACCATGGAAACCAACCTCAAAGAGACATTTAGTGTTGTTTTATCACAATGGTTTCTTCATCTTCCATCAAAGCCACATGATCATCACCTGTAATGATTTGCCATCTTATACCCACTTTGAGAATTGGTGTCCAGTTCAGCAAACTTCCCCCTGTAAAGTTAATTCCTTTAGAATGTATATCCTGGTCATTCTTCAGATATTGGTAAACAAAACATTCCTGATAAAAAGGAATTTTTTTTGTTATGTGCTATCTTGGAAATGGGTTTCTATTGATCTGAGGTTATGCCTCAGCTTTTTACAGTCACTACTATGCCTATTGTTAATGCCATCTCATGCAATGTACTGATAGGTTTGACACACACTGGTACCTCAAAACCTAGGAACAGGCACTTTGTAAATACTTGCTGAAGGAATGAATGGAGTTTATGACTTAAATTTCTTAACTCATAAGAGCTGCCAGATATATACAAGTTCTCCAGAAGCTTCAATTATGTTTGTTTCTTTATATTGAGAGGTGAGCGTGCATATAGGAATAAAAGGGACAAGTCTTTTCAAATGCCCATGTAATATACCAACATAGACCCCAAACTGGACTATTAAACAATTCTCAAAATTAAAAATAAAAATAAATTGAATCTAAACAGAGTGTCTTTTTTGAACACTATAGAACAAAACTAAAAATTAATAATAGACCAAAAAAAGTAGAAAAATCTCCAAACTCATGGAAAATACACACAACATTTCATAAGCCAATGACTGAAAAGGAATCCTCAGCTTAGGGAGGCCAAAGAAACCAATCAAACAGCCAAAAAACAAAACAAAACAAAATACCTTTGAACTCAAGATGGATTGTGTGAAATAAAATGCAAAAAATGAAAGTTTTATAAGTAAAAAAAAAAGAAAACTTTGGAATCTAGGATGATACAAAGAGTTTATTAGGCTCAATACCAAAAGAGAAAATTTGCAAATTTGAATGCATCAAAATTAGAAACTTTTGCTCCGTGATATATGCATTTATGGTAGTGGTGGTGGTGTGTGTGTATGTATGAATATTATCTGAAAACTTAACAGTAGAAAAGCAATCTAATTAGTATATGAACAAAGATACAAAAAGATATCTTAGCAAGGCATTGATACAGGTGAAAAATTGGTGCATGAAAACATATTCAACACCATTAACCACCAGATAAATGCAAATTAAAATAAAATGCTGCCACACATCTATCAGAATGACTAAATAAAAAAATAGTGATAACACTACATGCCAGTGAGGATACTGAGAAACTGATTTGCTTATGCACTGCTGGTGAAAAAGTAAAGGTCACTCTGAATGACAGCTTAGGAGTTTCAAAGAAAGAAAGGGAAAAGAAAGAGTCATATAATTGAGAAGTTGCATTCTGAATATTCATCCCAGAGAAATGAAAACATATTTTTATACAAAACTCTATAGAGATAGAAATGTTCATAGAAATTTTATGTATAATAACTTTTCACTGAGAACAACATAGATGTCCTTTGAAGGGTGAGTGGTTAACTGTAGTTTGTAGAATGGAATTCTACTAAGCAATAAAAAGGGACAAACTATTGATGTAGTCTAATCTTCAGAGAATTATGCTGAGTGAAAAAAATCAACCAAAAAGTTGCATACTGTGTGATTTATTTATATCCTATCATTGAAATAATAAAGTTGTAGAAATGAAGCCTAGAATAAGTGACGGAGAGTGATAAAAGAGAAACTTTAAAAAATACAATAAGAAGACATTTCAATTCTCAATATTTGTGCACCCACCTTAAATGTTCCCAGATTCTTGAAACAGACCTTAATTAGTATTAGCAATATGATATCCTATAACACCATAGTAACAGAGGAATTTAACACTCCTCTTATAGAGCTGGACAAATCTAAAGCAAACTTAAATAAAGATACAAGGGACAAAAATGAGATCCTAGAACAACTGTGCTTGATAGACATATTTAGAACACTTCATCCCAAAACGAACGAATATACATTCTTCTCATTGGCCCATGGAACATTCTCCAAAATTGATCATATCCTAGGACACAAAATAAATGTCAACAGAAACAAAAGAATTAAAATTGTACCTTGTATCTTCTCAGACCACAAGGCATTGAAGGTGGAACTCAACTCCTGAAAAAACATTCAATCCCACACGAAGGTATGGAAATTGAACAACTTTATGCTGAACGACAGTTTTGTGCAAGAAGAGATAAAAGAGGAAATCATTAACTTCCTTGAGCATAACAACAATGAAGACACAAACTACCAAAACCTCTGGGATGCAGCAAAAGCAGTCGTGAGAGGAAAATTTATCGCTTCAGATGCCTACATCTGAAAAACAGTAAGCGTGCATCAACATCTTATGGAATTGGAAAAAGAAGAACAATCTAAGCCTCAATCCAGCAAAAGAAAAGAAATTATCCAAAATTAAATCAAAGGTTAATGAAATTGAAAACACAAGAATCATTCAGAAAATTAATGAAACAAGGAATATTTAAAAAAAATAAAATAGATAAAACTTTGTCCAGTCTAACCAGAAATAGAAAAGTAAAATCTCTAGTAACATCAATCAGAAATGACAAAGATGAAATAAGGGTGAGTGGTTAACTGCCACGGAGACACAAAAGATTATCTCTGAATACAGAAGATACTTTATGCCCAGAAATTTGACAATGTGAAGGAAATGGATCAGTATTTGGAGTCACACCCTCTCCCTAGACTTAGCCAGGAAGAAATAAATCTCCTGAACAGACCAATTTCAAGCACCGAGATCAAAGATCAAAGAAACAATAAAAATTCTCCCCCCCCCCCAAATGCCCTGGTCAGGATAGCTTCACACCAGAATTCTATCAAATCTTCAAAGAAGTGCTTATTCCCATAGTGCAGAAATGATTCCAAAAATTTGAGAAGGAAGGAATCTTCCCCAACATGTTCTATGAAGCAAACATCACCCTGATAATAAAACCAGGAAAAGACCCAACTACAAAGGAGAACTTCAGACCAATTTCACTAATGATTATAGATGCAAAAGTTCTCAATGAAATCCTAGCCAATAGATTGCAGCTTATCATCAAAAAAGGCATACTTCTGGGTGGCACTTGTGGCTCAAAGGAGTAGGGCGCCAGTCCCATATGCCGGAGGTGGTGGGTTCAAACCCAGCCCTGGCCAAAAACTGCAAAAAAGTCATACATCACGATCAAGTAGGTTTTATCCCAGGGATGCAAGGCTGATGTAATATACCCATGTCCATAAATGTTATTCACCATATCAACAGAAGCAAAAACAAAGACCATATGATCCTCTCAATAGATGCAGGAAAAAACATTCAATAAAATCCAGCATCCTTTTCTAATTAGAACACTGAAGAGTTTAGGCATAGGTGGCACATTTCTTAAACTGATCAAAGCCATCTATGACAAACCCATAGCTAATGTTTTACTGAATGGAGCAAAACTGAAAGCTTTTCCAATTAGAATTGGAACCAGACAAGGTTGTCCTCTGTCACCATTACTATTCAACATAGTGCTGAAAGTTCTAGCCAATACAATTAGGCAAGAGAAGGAAATAAAGGGCATCCAAATGGGAGCAGAGGAGATCAAACTCTCCCTCTTTGCTGACAATATGACCTTATACTTAGAGAATCCTGAAGATTCAACAAGACTCCTGGAAGTCATCAAAAAAATACAGTAATGTTTCAGGGTAGAAAATGAATGTCCACAAGTCAGTAGCCTTTGTATATGCCAAAAACAGCTATGAGAGGCTAATGAAAGATGCAACCCCCTTCACCATAGCTTCAAAGAGAATGAAATAATTAAGAATACACTTTACAAAAGAGGTGAAGGACCTCTACAAAGAAAATTGTAAAACCCTAAGAAAAGAAATAACAGAGGATATTATTAACAAATGGAAGAAAATATCATGCTCATGGCTGAGAATAATCAACATTGTTAAAATGTCTATACTTTCCAAAGCATTCTACAGATTCAGTGCCATCCCTGTTAAAATACCAATATTGTACTTTCAAGACTTAGAGAAAATAATTCTTCATTTTGTATGGAACCAGAAAAGAAGCTGTATAGCTAAGGCAGTTCTTCGTAATAAAAAGAAAGCCAGGGGCATCAGCATACAAGACTTTAGGCTGTACTACAGGCTATAGTGGTCAAAAAAGCATGTTACTGGCACAAAATTAGAGACATAGACCTTTAGAATTGAATAGAAAACCAGGAAATGAAACTAACATCTTACAGCCACCTAATCTTCGATAAATCAAACAAGAACATACTCTGGGGGGAAGAATCCCTGTTCAATAAATGGTGCTGGGGGAACTGGATATCCACATGTAAAAGACTGAAACTGGACCTGCACCTTTCTCCACTCACAAAAATTGATTCAAGATGGATAAAAGACATAAATTTAAGGCACAAAATGATAAAAATCCTCAAAGAAAGCATAGGAAAAACACTTGATGATATTGGACTGAGGAACGACTTTATGAAAGAAGACTCCTGTGGCAATTGCAACAACAATGAAAATAAACAAATGGGACTTAATTAAACTGAAAAGCTTCTGTTCAGCTAAGGGACAACAACCAAAGCAAATAGGCAACCTACACAATGGGAAAGGATATTTGCATATTTTGAATCAGACAAAAGCTTAATAACTTGGATCTATAGAGAACTTAAATTAATCCACATGAAAAAAGCCAACAATTCCATATATCAGTGGGCAAGAGGGATAAATAGAACCTTCTATAAAGAATACAGATGAGTAGCTAGCAAACATATGAAAAAATGCTCATTATCCCTATTTATTAGAGAAATGGATATCAAAACCACCCTGAAATATCATCTAACCCCAGTGATTATGGCTCACATCACAAAATCTCAAACTGCAGATGCTGGTATGGATGTAGAGAAAAAGGAACATTTTTACACTGCTGGTGGGACTGTAAACTAATACAACCTTTCTGGAAGAAAGTATAGAGAATCCTCAAAGAACTTAAGCTAGACCTCCCATTTGATACTGCAATCCCATTACTGGTCATCCTACCCAGAAGGAAAAATATCCTTCTACCATAAGGACATTTGCACTAGACATTTGTTGCAGCTCAATCTACAATTGCCAAAACATGGAAACAACCTAAATGCCCACCAACCCAGGAATGGATTAACAAGCTGTGGTATATGTATACCATGGAATACTATTCAGCCATTAAAAAGATGGAGACTTTACATCCTTTGTATTAACCTGGATGGAAGAGGAACATATTATTCTTAGTAAAGCATCGTAAGAATTGAGAAGCATGAATCCTATGTATTCAATTTTGATATGAGGACAATTAATAACCTAGTACACTGTGGAGGATGGGGGAAGGGGAGAGCAGAGAGAGAGAGAGAGAAGAAGAGAGGAAGGTGTGGAAAAGAAGAGCAGAGTGAGGGTAGAAGGGAGTTGAGTGGGGTCTCAGTGTATGACACACCTTTTGGGAGCAGGACACAATTACCTAACAAATGCAATCAGTGTAACCTGGTTTCTTGTACCCTCAATGAATCCCCAACAATAAAAGAAATTAAAAACAAAGCAAAACTTTACACATTTACATTTTAAAGAGTTAATCTCTTAAGACTCTTTAAAATTTAAATGTGTTAAAGTTTTCATTTTGTAAGATGTGGTGTCAGAAGTGAAAATCTCACACTTAGACACTGCACAATCATTGCATCTTGGAGCAACAAGCAAACAGGTGGAGATACCTGGATGATTTTCTTGTGCTCACTGCTTCTCACAGTGCTTTTGGAGGTCATCACTGGGAGGCACTCTAGGATAAAGAGCTTCACAAATTGTGTTTAGTTCTCCAAGTATTTGAACATTCTTTGTTCCAAACTAGGTTTGGAAATGCCAGCAGAAGTGAGATGGGTCCAGTAAGAAGGCTTCAGACGTCTGACTGGATTAACAGAAACTGAATTGGGTTTAATAAAAGAGCTTCAGTAAGACAGGTTCCAGGAAGAAAGGAAATATTAGATTTATTTAAATCCAAGGAGTCTGGGACTCCATCTCAGAACCTTTACTTTTCTAGAAAAATAGCTAAATTTTACCAAAAATAATTTAGGATTTTGGTATCCACAATGGGAAAATCTTAACCCAAACAAAATTGTTTATCTATAGGGCACAATAAAAAGTAACATCATTAATGCCTCACAAATAATGGGACATAACTTTGATTGGCAGGTAGAGGCTTCTCAACATTATTTCTCTCTATACTCCCCTGCATGCTGAATATGCTGACATTTTTTCCTTGTTTTCATAGACCCCAAAGGCAATGAGATAGAAAGAATTAGCTAAGAGTTTATTAATATCAGCCTCTCAAATCAATAAGGTCTGCTTTATAACTATCCTTATGTTTGGTCACAGCCTTGAGCTCATAGAAAAAGTGAAAGTTATTTCCTGTTCGTGTAAAAAAGTCTTTGGCTTATTAATTAACAAGTTCCACTCTGGACTTTGTAATTTAAATACATGCAGATGGGACCTGGAGAAGCTCAAAATTAGATGGAAGAGCCCAGTGATATTGCCTTGAGGATGATATTGGTGGCCACAAGTCTACATTTGGTCCACATATGGGGCCAGAAAAAGAAAACAAACAAAACAACAACAACAACAAAACCTCCCCAAATAAAATTTTCAAAGTCTTTCACAAAGTGACTCTACTCACCCTGATTGGTCAATCATCCAGACCTGCAGGTAAAAGAAAGAAACTTTTGTTCCTGATTTCAAAGCCACTCAAATGTTTCATTTCTTTTCCAATATTCTGTTTAATCCAGACAGCTGTAGCCACCCATTATGTGGAAAAACTCTCCCTAGATATATATAATTTTTATATACATATATACACAAATACATATACACACATATATATGTCATATATATGTATATATGCACACATTAATTTAAAAATATATACACAAAGGTAGCTACAGGTTTAGTTAAGTTTTTTGAACACTTTAAAAGAACCTTAGAGGGTGGTGCCTGTGAGTCAAAGGAGTAGGGCACCAGCCCCATATACTGGAGGTGGTGAGTTCAAACCCAACCTCAGTCAAAAACTGTTAAAAAAAAAAAAAAAAAGAACCTTAGAATTATCCGTATGTTTATATACGATTGTTCCTCATTTTACTATGGGATTAGATCCTGATAAACACTTCATAAGTTGAAAATATTTAATACCAACATATCATAGCAACATGCCTTTATCTAGACTGTATGAAAAACTCACAGCCAACATCATGCTAAATGGGGAAAAGTTAAAAGCATTCCCACTCAGATTGCAACAAAATAAGAATGCTTTCTGTCACCACTTCTATTCAACACAGTGCTAGAAATATTAGCTAGAGTAATCAGGCAAGAAAAGGAAACTAAGGATATCCAAATAGGAGAAGAGGGGGTCAAACTATCATTCTTTGCTGATGATACAATATTATATATAGAAAATCCCCAAAATTTTATCAAAAGACTCCTGGAATTGATAAATTCAGCAGTTTCAGCTTAAAAAAATCATTGTAAGTAAATCAATAGCATTCCTATCCACCAACAACAATCCAAGAATCAAATCAAAGACTCATAACTTTCACAGTAGCTACAAAGAAAATAAAATATCTAGGAATATATTTAATCAAGGAGGTGAAAGATCTCTACAAAGAGAAATATGAATGACTGAAGAAAGAAATGGCAGATGATATAAACAAATAGAAAAATGTTTTGTGCACATGGATCATCAGGATCAACATTGTTAAAATGTCCATGCTACCCAAAATGATTTACATATACAATTAAATCTTCACCAAAATACCAATATCATTTTTCACAGATATAGAAAAAATACTGGTACACTTTGCTTGAAATAAAAAAATTTCTCAAACAGCCAAAGCAATATTAAGCAAAAGGAACCAGTCTGGAGGCCTCAGCCCTTTACCAGACTTTCAACTATTCTAAAAGGCGATAATAAGCAAAACAGCATAGTACTGGCACAAAAATAGAGACATAGACCAATGGAACATAACAGAGAACCATCTACATATTGCCAACTGATCTTTGACAAAGTAAACAATAATGTACATGGCAGGAAAGGAATCTCTGTTCAATAAATGGTTCTGGAAAAATTGGATAATCTCATATAGAAGATTGAATCAGGATCTGCACCTCTTACCACTCATTGAAATTAATTGAAGATTCGTTATAGACTTAAATCTAAGACATGAAACTATCAAAACTCTAGAAGGAAATGTTTAAAAACTCTTGTCCATGTTAGCATAGACAAAGAATTTATGAAGTAGATCCCAAGGGCAATCATGGCAAAAACAAAAATAAATAGATGGGATTTGATTAAATTAAAAGTCTTCTGCAGAATCAAGGAAACAATCAATAGAACAAATAGACAACCTTCAGAATGGAGGAAAATATTCACATGCTGTATGTCCAATAAAAGGCTAATAACAAGAATCTACAAAGAACTCAAGCAGATCAATAAGAAAAAATCAAATAACCCCACTAAAAAGTGAACAAAAGACATGAACAAACTGCAAAAGGCTCTCTTAACTTTGTTATTTCCCATTGCCCTTGGCATTTGAACAAACAGGATTTAAGAAATAAATATTGGCTCTAATGTAAATCCTTCCTCCAAAAAACAATCAAAGGAGAGAAAGGAAAACCCTTTAGACATAATTTATGGATTCAAAACCTTTTTGAAGTAGCAAGTCATTAAGACTGCTATTTCTTTTACTTCCCAAACAGATAATAGGACTTACACACATACTACTGGGTAAAGGGAACAATTTGTGTCATACTTATATTCTTGCTGAAAACAACAATAACAAAAAAGATAGATAAAATACATACAAACAAACATTGGAGAAGCAATGAAGACTAGAAGGAGTAAAATTCTGGAAAGAGAGCCTTTAAGAGATAAGGTGACTATCTTCATTCTCATTCTCTCTCTCTCTCTCTCTCTTTTCCCCAAAGGATTTTGTCAGCTCTGCCCATGGACTGAAAATTTTGTTTGGCAGAGACAGAGGGTATTTGTTGGAAGTGAAACCAGTAGAGTTTGTTCAGTTGTTTGTTCAGTTCAGAATTACAAAAATTAAAAACTTGAAGGGTCTTACATGCATGGTTTCTTTTCTCTTCAAAATGCAGTAGAGCCTCCATAGCTGACTGCCTCCCTACCTTGACTACCTCCTTAAGTTGACCTAATTTTATAGATTAGACATGTACCACATGTACATATCAGTATAGTAGGCCTACCTAGCTCCTTATGTTGATCATCTCCATATGTTGACCAGTTAGTTACAATCTCTTGGTAGTCAGCTTACAGAGGTTCTAATGTATTTACTGAATTCTGAAGATGCCTATGAAAGTTAACAAATCTAAGTTTAAAGACAGAAGGGGATATTCCACATCTCTTAGTTCTGGGGAAGCAAAGACTCATCAGATTCTCAGTTAAAAGCTCTAATGTGCCTTGTTTGAGTTCAAGATTTAATTAGAGCTAGACTTAATTTTTACCAACTGTAACAGTCTTTAGTCAGCTCTATTCCAATTGGACAACGGGGATTGTTTTCCCTCTGAATTGTGATACCTAACAGAGGAACTTTTAGACTATCTCTGGTGAAATAGTAATATAACATGAGTCAACCTGTCTGTCATTCAAACAAAAATTATTAGTTATGCCAAAGACCATCTCATTGTATAACCGAATTCAAAGAGAACAGTCAGACAGTAGAAACACACTCACATGCACAGAGGGAAATAAAACTCAAGTTGTGGGGGGGGGGGTGAAATCATATCTAACGGGTACAATGTACAATGTCTGTATGATGACTCAAGCAGTACCAAAGTAATCTACGTAACCATAACACTTATATACCCATAATACTCAGAAATAAAATAAATACATATAAATAAAACTGATCATCTCCATATGTTGACCAGTTAGTTACAATCTCTTGGGTAGTCAGGTTACAGAGGTTCTAATGTATTTATTGAATTCTGAAGATGCCTATGAATCCTTAATTGCTGAACAAAATTTTGAAATATATATTTTGGCATCTGGAGTGTCTGAAAGAATCTGTGAAAGAGAGATACAGTACTCTACTCTTACCTGGATTTTCCCTTTCTGAGGTTTCAGTTACATGGTTCATTGTGGTCCACAGATAGATAGATGATAGAATGATAAAATATTTGGGGAGTGAGATGGAGACTGTATTTAACTAAATTTATTCTATTGTATTATTAGTTATTATTGTTAAATTGTTGTTGTTTCATATTTAGAAATTAAACCTTATCTTAGATACCAAGGTATAGAAATATATGTATATAGTATATTCAGGTTTTGGTTTTATGTGTGATTATAGAAATCCACGGAGAGTCTTGGAACATATCCCCTATGGATAAGGCATGGGGGGAATTCTATATTAAATTATTAGATTTATTTGATATGTTAAATTATATGGGATGCATTGTCAAGTCAGAAACTGTGTTTAATCTTCTTTAACTTATACTCAAATGCAATTTATTATGTGTTTGAGAAACCATATGAAATATCAAGAAACTGGATAGGTTATCAGTTGGAATTTTAGCTAAAAAATATTATATACTACATAAAATAACCAACTTTTTTTTTGCCAATTGCATCATTATTTAATAGTTGGCTCATTTGTGAGGAATTTGGCTGAGGAGCATAATCCAGTCCCTCGGTGTTACTCGCCTGATAGTCAACAGTGTAATATCCCTGGTGTTCTATATTTTCTCAAAGGTCTTAGATGTGTGTTCACAGCTATCAACAGTATACCAGATGGTCTCACTGTGATTAGAGCAACAAAAATGAGATGAACAGCAGCAGGAATCTTCTTCAACAAGCCTGAGGTCTTGCCTATAAGTTCTACACTGAGACAAAGCCCTATTATGATGGTGAGAGAAAGTGACTCTTAGGCTCAGTCTCTCATACATGAGAATCAGAAACCACCAACTAACCTCTAACTAGGAGCTTTCTCTCTAACCAATCAAAATTGTTTGCTTTGTCTTGCTTCTGCAGTTACTTCATAAAAGTTTCTTCTCTTACCCTATATTTAAAATATAAATATAATTAATTTTTTCTTTTACTAGCAGGGATTGAGGAAGGTATGAGGTGAGAGGGAAATAAATGTGGGTATAAAGGTGTACATGAGGAATCTTGGTGGAAATGTTCTGTATCTTGACTTTATCAATATCAATATCCTGGTTGTGATATTGTACCATAGTTTTGTAAGACATTACTATTGGAATACACTGCTTTGATTTTTTTTTTTTTTCTGGATGCATGTGGTCCACAGCTACATTGGCTTTTGTCTATGATTACTTAAATTACATTTCTCAGAATAGTCTTGTAATATTCCGAAATAGCCAAAATTGAACAATAAACAACAAACATTCTCATCAATATTTCACTACAAATTATTTTACATCACTCATTAAAGGCCAATTTTCAAACCCTCATAAACAATGATGACAAACATAAGAAAAATATATGACCTAACATGTATGAACAAAATTAAATTAAACCAGGTGTATGTAGACATCCTAATCTAAATTGCACTTTGCACAATGGCTTGAAAGTGCTACTTGCTTACTGATAAGGGTAGCCAGAAAAAGCATCATGTTTTTCAAAGAACTATTTGGAAATTAACAAAATTCATATAAATCTCAATTAATTACAAGTAGCTTTGTCAATTAAAAAGCATTGTCATATGAAATCTACCTTAATTCTTAGACCATTAATGGGATTGATATCTTGAGGCAACAGTTCTTCAATAAACATATTATAACCTGCCAGCTCACACCTGTAATCCTAACACTATGGTAAGCCAAAGCAAAAGATCACTTGAGCTCACAAGTTGGAGACCATTCTGAGCAAGAGAGAGACCCTGTCTCTAAAAAACAGCTGGTATTGTGGTGGGCATCTGTAGTCCCAGCTACTCCAGAGGCTGAGGCAAGGGGATCTCTTGATCTAAGAGTTTGAAGTTGCTATGAACTATGATGCCATGGCACTCTATGCAGGGTGACAAAGTGAGACTCTGTCTCGAAAGTAAAAAAATTGTAACCTGGCAGGGTATACGTCTGAGTTACTTTTCTATGAACAAAGATTTTAAAACATTCTAAATACCCTCTTTTTAATATAACATAATTTGTGATAATTATTCCAAGTTATTTCCTAACTTCTCAACTATTTTTTCCTTAACTTCTCAACTGTTTTTTCCTTAACTTCTTAACTGTTTTTTCATCTTTCATTACTCTATGAAGCAGAGAGCATATGATATCTGTGCATGACACATAAAGAAGGAGGAAATGTAATCTGTTCATATCCTTCTAACTAATAATTTAAGTGAATGCTAAATCTAATGATTTTACTTGAAAAAGAAATACTAGTTAGCCTAATTTAAAAATCCCCATGTGAATATATATCAAAACATCTTATCCTATCCCATAAGTACATATAATTATTTTTCTCGATTGAAAATAAAATTTTGAAAATAGAATACAGGAGAAAAAAAGAAAGAATTTATATGGGTTGCCATAGAACAGAGTGACAACATAGTGACTCACTATAGTGTACAGAAAAAAGTATTAGTACATTAATTTGCTCTAGAAGAGATTTATTGGAACCTACCAGATCAATGATAAGCTGTAAATTTAGGAAACAGTGTGACATAAAGGTTAATAAACAATAGTCTTCCATATCAGTTTGTGGCTGTTCTTACTTCCTAACATGGTTGCTTTCAATAGATAAGTTATTTATTACACTTTTATTACCTCACTTTTATTACCTAGACTATTAAAGGAAAAAAATGCTAGCAACTACCTGTTGTTATTTTAAAATTAAAACCAGATTCTTACATAAAATAGTCTAGTCATTGGCTCAATGCAAGTATAATCACAATTATACTCATTTCTTAATAGTTTTGAAATGTACCATTTCATCATGCACACTAGGTGAGGTCCCCCCGAAGTACCCTCCCTTTTCCCATATCCCCTGGTTGCATTGAGCCAACCAGTGAATGTTGGAATCATGATTATCACTGTATATAACAGAGTTTTATGAAAGGAAGAGGGGAGGGAAACTGTTAGAAGTAGGAAAGCTAATTGGGATAGGTGTTTTTTCATTCAGTGTGTCATCAGCCCTAGACAAAGAAGTATGTGTGCCTCAAATTTAAAGATTAAAAAAATGAGTGAAGTCTTGGCTATTATGAATTGGGCTGCAATAAACGTTGTGGTGCAAATGTCTTTGTTGTAAGATAATTTTTGATCATCTGGGTATATACCTAGTAGGGGAATGCAGGATCAAACGGTAGGTTTACATCAACCCATGAATGGATTAATAAATGGTAATATATGTACACCATGGAATACTATGCAGCCATAAAAAAGATGGAGACTTCACGTCTTTTATGTTTACCTGGATGGAGCTGGAACATATTCTTCTTAGTAAAGTATCCTAAGATTGGAAAAAAAGTATCCAATGTACTCGATACTACTATGAAATCAATATATAACCACCTACACAATCATATGAATGGCAAAACATAACTATAGCTCATAAAGTAGAAAGGAAGAGGAGAGAGTGGGGCAGGGAGAGGGGATATGGGAGAAGGGAGGGTATTTGGGGGCACCTCACCTAATGTGCATGATGCAATGGTACATTTCAAAACTATTAAGAAATGAGTATAATTGTGATGAATGTGTTACTTGTTTCAATGTATACATTTCACATTGTATATCAAAGCAGTACCCCGAACCCCATAAATGCATCAATGTGCAAAGTTATGATTTAATAAAAATAATTAATTACAAAAAAACAAAAAAAATTAGTGAAAGAATGCATAAAAGGTTTCTTTCTTTCTTTCTTTCCTTAATAAGAGGAGGGCTTTATTCACCAGCTAGGAGTTGGTGAAGAGAAGAATTCCAAATGGCCTTGCTCCCTGACTGGCTTGGTCTTCCCCTTTTTATTGACAGTCAAAAAGTTCCACCCCACAGGTACCTTTCTCATTTGCCAGTTTGAATCAAACGTGAGATGCTATTCCAGCCCCTACAGAACTACAGGATTTCACGGAACCTGGAAATTTCCAAGTTCCAAGAAGTTAAGTTTACAAATTCCCAAGAGCTGAGTCAGAGAGGACCCTGCAGGTGTATCCTTGTGGTCTCCTTGAGAAGACCTGTTATCCTAGACATCAACCTTCCCAGATATCCTCTCTCATTCCCTCCTTTTGAGATTCCAATATATTTTAATTTGGGGTCTCAGTATCAGCTTGTTTTTGCAGGTGACATCAAAGAGCACCTGAAACACAGCAAATATTTACCAAATGTTAGCTCTTATTACTATCACTGCATGTGAACCTATGATTATTTCAAAATAAGATTGAATTACAAAACTATGTAATATAAGGTAGGTATAATTATTATTCCCATTTTACAAAGAAGAAAATGGAGGCAGGATGGGTTGGTGTTGTTTTCTGTAGGTGAGCAAGGATTAGAACACATTCTGCTCATCACCAGAGCACATCAGGTATCACGGGACATTAATCAACAGTGTTATGGTATTTGGATTATAAACTGTCCACTCAGAATAATAAATAATTATAGATAAGTCAAAGCTCCTAAGTAAAATTTAAGGGCCTTTAAAATTTCTTTGGTAAGCAGGCTAAAGAAAGATGGAAAGGAAATCCTGTCTTTTGCTCAACCCAAATCTGCCTGATATCCCTTTATTGGGAGCAGCATTGCTAAAGTGTGTTGGATAAATGACCCGCTCTCTATTTAAAAAGGTGAATTTTAAGGTGGCTTGAAATGGGCATATTTCTACCAAAGTAGAGGAAAAATAATGTCTATGTCATCAGCTCCCAAATTTATTATCATTAAAAAGGTTTTGTTAATTTATATTAAGGGCTATCCCCTAAAGGGATGGGGGAGCTCATGGGAGAGTGGGAAAAACTAACATATAAACAAAAACAGCTTACGGAATGTGGCAGTCATTATAGCAGAAATAGGTGATAATGGGAGACATATATTTGATTAATTCTTCCCGAAATCAAAGAAAAAGAAATTACAGTTAAAAATATACCAGAAAGTATTTATTTATTGATTTATTCATTCATGCATTATAGGCACGCTTGCCAGTCAGGCTCTCACACCATCAAGTGAAGTAATTACACTCCCTAATGTTCTGTTGAAAATCAAAGCAAGCAAAATTGGATACAACCCAGGAAGTAACACTGATCTTTGACATCAGGGTCCTCTGTGACATGTGGCCCTTAAGAAGAATGGCTAATATTCCCAAATATTAATAGCAATAACTTTAATTGCAGAGTTTATATTGGAAAATTCAAAATCCATTATTCATCTCCTTTTACACATTATTATTAATAAAAATTAGCCCATAAAAGCAAATATGCCATTGTCTTATGAAAGCAGACTATTATTTCCTGGATTTAGAAATGGTACGTTTATAGTAATAAATATAAAAGACTGAAGATATTTGCTACTGTTTGCCTTAAGCAAGCATTTTGTTTGAGATATACTTGTATCTGTGTCCGTAAACTTGAACTTCTGTACATGTCAAAATAACTTCCTTACAAGGTGTTCTCAACCATGAGCTATCCTGTGGAAATTATTCTATTCCTTACAAGGAAAGGAATCTGATGTCTTTCTCTCATCACTGCTGCTTTGTGCAGGTTTTCATATTTTTTCCTGTTGAACTTCACACATCAAGGACCATTGTATTTCACAATTATATTGTGAAATAATTTAAATAACTACATGGAAAAATAATGGGGATTGGGACAGAATAGTCTTCTAATGAAATAATTTGCATCTGTGGAATAAAATATTCTAATTTAGAACATGATTCAGGGCTTGAAAAAATGAGCATAATTTTTTCTAACACAAAAAATTAAAGTGATAAAGAAAAAAATTAAGAGTATCCTTTTAAGTGATAAACAAGTCAACACTGTAAAATCTAAAGATGTAAAATAAACACAAACATTTGTTCACTCCATTCCCCCCACACTACCACTGTAGCAGCCCATATAGCTTATGGCTAGGAGGAGTGAGAGTTATAGGAAATACCTGTAATGGCACACCTTGGTGGGGCATGGAAGGGATTTAGCATGAGAGAGCTCATGAGATGAGAGCATTGGTGAATTGGCAGTCTCTACACCTTATATTAGGCTGGAGGAGAAGGCAGTCAAAAAGCATGTGCATTCTATCACAGACACGCTTACTCTGACTCTGTCTCCTCTCCTGCCTGCAGAATACCAGCACAGGTCTCTCTGCTGAAGATTACCAAGCTCTGCTAAAGACTAAGATCTATCTGTTCTAAGAAGAATGATTTACTCTCTCTAAGACTCTCTCTCTCTCCAGCTAAAGTAGATAGCCCTCAGGCACCTAAGAGAAACCGTCCCTGAGCAAAGTAGCTCAGCGGTCGTGTCTGAAACCCACCTAAGCTGGGCCCAAGACCTGGCCAGTCCTGGGCCCTGACAAGTGGTGTCAGAAGCAGATCCTGACAAACCACTATTTACCAACCTAGGTGAATTCTATTAGCCCTCTAGTGGTGATGTGTTAGGATTAAAGATTCTTCCACTTGAAGGGTAAAAAAAAGCTGTCTTCTTTCAGAAGCACTGAACTGAAACATGTTCTTGTAAATGCCAAATTCTAGGAATATATTTTTAAATCTCCGTGTGGGATGTAAGTAGAAAAATTTTCCTCAGCCAAT
The DNA here is from genome assembly GCF_000181295.1 of Otolemur garnettii. Lineage (NCBI taxonomy): Eukaryota > Metazoa > Chordata > Mammalia > Primates > Galagidae > Otolemur > Otolemur garnettii. The sequence continues at coordinate 28,739,779 of NW_003852402.1, read as the reverse complement.
GTGGGGTTTCTTCTTGTACCCCTCAATAAAAGATATGTCAAGTGAAGATGACAAATCGGGATGCCACATGGTACATCATAATAACGCAGTACTTTTGCCACATTAAATTTTGCAAAAGGCTGCCGATGAGTCATAGCACAAAGTTCTGCAAACCTTGCCACACATCTTTTGACTGCACCTTAATTCATTTCAGCAAGCCCCCATCTTCCTGGAGCCCTGGCATTTTGTTAAAATGGGCTGCCTAATTCTTCTAATATTTCTGTGATGGATGGAAATGACCCTGAGGTTTCAGGGAGACAGGCAAGTGCAGTCACTCTCTGCATTGTTCTCCTTTTAGCAGAGCTTCCTGATGGTTCTTGACAGATTTTGCTCCTGAGAAAACCAGCTCTCAATATTAAGTGTATCACAAATAATGCCCTTGTATAACATGTACTACTGAACGTTACTTGAGTATTGGCCCCAACCAACAGCAGTCCTTAAGGAGAAGGATGTCACAGCTCCCCCGGCACTAAGAGGAGTTTTGAACTAATTTTCAAAAATTTAATACCCAAACATGAATCATCAGTATGTAGAATCCTTTCCCACTATCTGTCTTCAGAACCAAACTACACACGTAACCTTGCTACCAGAGAAGTCACATACATTTATATAATAACTGAAAACAGAACTTAAACTAGCCTCCAACTAAAACATGATCTTACAGCTCTAGGAGCAATGATGCCCAAACAAGTAGGAAGTTAGCATGTGTGCTTATTCTTTCTGAGTGTTCTGCTGAAAAAAAAAAAAAAATGGCAGTTTATTTAGACAGTGTTGGCTTAAAACGAAAAAGTTGGCATAATACAAACAGAGGAAGGAAGGAAGGAAGGAAGGAAGGGAATTTGTCCCATTTATCTGAAAGCTTTTAGAGGGCAATATTTCTTAAAGACAATCAGAGGGGAAAAAAAATCACCATTCGGTAATGTACTCAAAAGTGTTAAGATCTTTGCTTTTTTCTTTGTTAAAAGATATACGTCCAAATGGATAATCAGGGTTAAAGTATCATGAGATTGTAAAAGTCAAGTACATAATCAGATAATTCTTCTGCAACCAAAATTTCCTTTATTGTGTACCCTTGAAAGAACTGTGATAATTATTCTGCTTCGCTGTAAAAACAAAGACGTATCATTTAACACCTGCAGATAGAGACAAGTTACGTTCAGTTTAAATCCATGATGATAGCATAACATCTTTCTTTTAATTTCATTTAACACTATGCTTTTCAGAATCATTTGCCTCTGACTATTTTAATGCCCAGACTGTGCTAAAGAATATTGGCATTCTAATTTTCACCTATTTTTATATTTAATGACTTCATAAAATTTCCTTAAAGAAAATAGGATACACACTCATATATATATACAGTAGATCTGTGCATAAATGTATGCATTGTGTGGACGCAATGAAGATCTAAGTATATATACAAATACATATACACACACATTTGGAAGTAAAGAAACACACTACATTCCAAAGCTAAAGAATTAACTCTTTCAAATTTTTTTCTTGCTGTCTAGTGTAATATTATTATATGATGAGAAATTATCTTAGCACTTAAAGATCCTTAGGAAAGTCATCAATGTCATGCATAAAATTAGGGCCACAATTAAACACCCATACTGGTGCAGGTAAACACTTTGGAAAGGGAAATTATGCATTATTTTAGGTTGTGAATTCTTTTTTCTGAAACATTCTCGCTCTGCCGTCTAGGCTAGAGAGCGTCATGGCAACAACTTCACAGTAACCTCAAACGGGGCTCAAGCAACTCCCCTCCCTCAGCTTCCTGAGTCGTTGGGACTCCGGGTACCTATCACCAGGCCTGGCTAGAAATTTTAAATTGGATATTTTTATCTAACTTTTCAGGTCCTTTGAGTACTGAGCCTTCAAGAACGTCTTATAAATAGGTGATTAACACAGGAAAGATGAAGCCTGAATTGAATGCTGGTTGTACTCCTGAGGACTTTTCATCCTTAACTCAGATACTTCAAGTCTCTGAATCTATCACCCATTGTAACATACTACCTAAGTCCAGGGTTATTCAAAGGAGTAGAAGAGGCAAAATAGACAAAATACGCCACGTTCCTCTAGGCAGAGGGTTTTACATTATGAGATCTTAGTAAATGGGTGTGCATCATTATTATTATCACTCTCATAATACAGAAAAGTCCATCTGACAATAAGATAATTTGGTGTACGGACAGGCAGAGGGGTTGATAAGTCAGGGGAGAAAAGTGCAGGTTGGTTACTTGCTTTGTGAAGACATGGATTGAATTCCTTGCACACTTTCTCAACTCTTTGTTTTAACCTGCACTTTTGGTCACTGATTCTGTGATATTTGTTTGGTTCCTGGTTGAAGTTTTATTTCCAAAAGACTCTTTGTCATGACAGAGGCATAAATATAGGTAAAGGGATTGATAGAGACTCAAAAAGTATTTGCTCTAATGGGAATGTAAAGTGTATGTTTGAAGGATGAGTAATAGTTATTAGCCTTGAGAATAAAGCATTTGGTTGTAGAGTGTTTCTGCCCAAACAATCAAAAGGCCAAAAGACTCAGTTATCTGAGGCTGTCAACCTGCTATTGGGACAAAAATTAGAATTGATTCTTAACTGTCTCTAAATTCTTCCACTTCCTGGATCAGAGGTATCAAAAAGTGAATAATTTTGCATGTTGATTTTATTAATCATAGGGAACCAACTAAACAGAAACTCAATATCCTGCATACCTGGATTCATAATCTCCCTCCCTGCTTCTCTATTACTTTCATGGTCATCTGAGATCCAGATGAAACACTCTAATTTTAAGAATAAAACACTCTAATCTAAACAGAGCAGTGAATGCAGTAAAAGTCTTATAATGATTTCCAAAGTAACAATAATTTGCCTTGAAAGTGTTACATATGTATTGAAAGCAAAACCTGAATTGTAGAAGGACTCTCAGGTTTGAGATAAAGAAATAAATTTGAAGCCTTGAGTCCACATCTTAAAGGCCAAAAAATATGTGAGGTGGATGCAAGCCACATTGCTTTTCATTGAAATTACTATGCTGATATTAACTTGATACTGATTTTTTTTTTAATTAAATCATAGCTGTGTGCAACAATGCAATCATGGAGTACCGTGTGGTGTTTTGATATACAATTTGAATATTTTCATCAAACTGGTTAACCTAGCCTTCATGTCATTTTCTTAGTTGTTATGTCAAGACATCTGTATTCTACTTTTAAAAAGATTCACTTGTACCCTTGTAAGACAAACCATAGAGGTGATCCCTCCACTCACCCTCCCTCCACCCATCCACCCCCCTCCCCTCCCCTTCCCCAATAGTGATTTTTTTAAAGCAAAATATATTTCAGATGTATTATTTTTTATTTTTTGCAGTTTTTGAACGGGGCTGGGTTTGAACCCACCACCTCCAGCATATGGGGCCAGCGCCCTACTCCTTTGAGCCACAGGTGCTGCCTTATTTTTTTAATTTTCTCTCTCTATGTATATGTGTTTATTTGGTTTCCATTTTTTGCCTTCACAAAACTAATAAGGCTTAAAATTTAATAACAATAACAATGTTTAAGATAAGGACTAAAAACAAAAACCTCATAAAGAGCGAACAATGATAAATACCTTCAGAAAAGAAATTAGACGATTGCTGCATCGAAATATTAAGCAATAATAATGCAAAGAAAGTAACACATTGTCAAATGAGAGTATGTCTATTATAGAATGCTTTGACTCTGAGGTGCAGTATGGAGTCATCAGTTAACTTCTTATGTTTTTTTCCAAAGTCTCAAAAAATAGACAACTAATATTTATAAATAAAAGATAACTCCAAAAAACAGGTCATTCCAAATCTTATAGACAATAGAAAAAGAAGAAATACTTCAAAATCATTCTACTTCACCTGGATACACCTGATATTAAAATTGGAAAAATATGTTATTATAAAGGGGAAATTACAAACATATTTCACTTATAAATGAGGATGTAATATCCTAAACAACATATTAACAAGTTGAATTAAAAATTAATAAACTTTGGTCAAAATTAAATTCAATTTATGTGAGAATTAGTCACTATTTTTTTTCTTTTTTCTTCTTTTTTTTCCTTTTCCTTTTCCTTTTTCTTTCCTTTTCCAAATGTATGATTTTAGATTACAAGTGTTAGTGGATGGCTTACTCCAGGGTTCTGCAAAAACTAATGGACTTACGTGATAGAATTTTGCAGTGAATATTGCTCTCAAGGGTTTAGTGGGTGTTTTTTTTTTTCTCCTGAGTTCCTGTGAAAATGTTGTTTCCTAAGTCTATTTATTACCATTTCTTCTAACTATAATTTACATTCCTGTAACCCCCAGGTAATAATTATTACCTTTTCCTACAATTACAATAAAAGGTTGCATCAGAGAACGACAAGCACAAACCATGTCATCTATAGACGAATGTTTTGCTATATTTGTCTCTTCTTTAATCTGCATATAAACAAACAAAAAGGGAAAAGAAAAAATACCACAACACAGTCATCGATATCTTCTTCAATTTGCCTGGCTAAATTGCAATTTGCTTGGTTTATCAGTGTTACTGGGAGAGTTTCATTTATTTCCATCATGCAGATTTTACATTTCCTGATACTTGTGTATCTCAAAAAAATTGTAACAATCCATGTATTAAAATATTTCCCTAAATTTTATCATTATAATTGTTTCAGAGGTGTTTTCTCAAATATTCCTGACTATAAAATGATTTTTTTTTTATTATTTCTCTTCTTTTGCTAATACAATTCAGGTTTTCTGCTTAAAGTATTTGATATTTTTAAAACATAGAACTCGTGCAAATACAAAATTTTAACCACTTTGGTCCAAAGTAGCATTTGACTTCTGTAATCTATTCAAGTTTGTTTAGGGAAAAAAGAGTACGTACGTAAAACTGTGTGACATATTGGATAATTGCATGCCAGGTATTTTTTACTGGGAAACGGCAGCTTACAATTTCAACAACCTTTATTTTAAATGCATAACAATGAAAGGGAATCTGAGTGAGAGAATACAAATGAGTTCACACAAGATTATCAAAACTCTGCGGAAAAAAAATGCCACATTAATTGCTCTACTCGTGACTGTTGAAATAAAAACCATCATAATTTATGTCATGGTATATTTTAAATTTTTTCTCCTAACTTTTTTCAATTAGTTATTAAGTATTTGACACCAGTAATATTAATATAAATAAAGTAATTCATCCATCTAAAAGTGATGGATTTCCAACCTGATCACTGGCACAGCTCCTGGGGATATAAAGTTAATTAAATATGTCCTCTACCCAAAAGGGACTCTGACTATTTTTATGGAAGGAATAAACACGTGAACGGACACAGCATATAACCTAGTTTCACAGTGGTCTAGACAAACCACTTTAATAAGTCATAAGAGGAAATAACTAAGTTGAGAGCCTGAGCAAACTCATCCGTCATCTGCATGCTTCATCTTTACATCCATCCACACGAGGTTCCAATTACTGCCTCTTGATTTACTGCTTCCAAATATTTATGTTTAGCCCAGACTCTCCTGAATCGGAGATCCAAATATTTAGTTCCCCACTTGCATTCTCAGCAAGATGTCTCCTGGGTAAAACTCAAATTATTCAGAAGATTTTCCATACCAGGAAAGAAATCTTATTCATTGGTTGAAATAGAAGAGATGAATAACTTTCGTAGTGGTTTTATCAAATACTTGGACAGTCCCTGGGCTCTGTTTCAAGTGGAAGCTCTTTCCTGTCTGTGCATTTGTACCCAAGATAGACACTCTTTGCAATTTAGAGATAGCAATGACTTTCTTATGCTAGGACTTGGGTATTGGGGATCTGATTTTACTTTGAATTTGTTCTTATAGGGAAAATAAAGTAAGTTCTGAGTAGTAGACCTGATACATAGCATAATTATTTTAAATTATTTTTTGTCTTCTAAAATACAGTGCTGATTTTATTTTATTATTTTCATTTCAGATTAATATCAGGGAACATGTAATTAGTTACATTGCTTGCATTTGTAATCTAAAGTCCAAGTTGAGTTGAGCCCTTCACCCAGGAGGTTTGCTGTATACCCCTACATTGCACCCCCTCCCTTCTCCCTGCTTCTTGAATTTAAATGTGTTTATTTCTTGTGCAACCCTGTAGTTGTCCATCTACTGGTTTCATATTAATATTGACTGCACGGGATACTTGATTTTTCATCCTTGTGATGCTTTACTCAGGAGGATGTTCTCCAAATCCTTCCAGGTCTAAAGGGGAATATGTCTTCTGCTTTCTCCTCTTCTCTGGCTGGGGCTTGACTTCCTTTGTATACTGCCGCACTCATGGACGTCAGCTCTGCCCCATCAGAGCACATCTGCCATTTTCTGGGATCTTTCCCTCCCAAGACAATTTCTCCTAAGTGAGTAAGCTTGTTTTTTATTTTCACCTAAAACCTAGTCTAGAGAGTGAAAATCGACATACTGTTGATTCAACTATTCTATCTGACTTGAACAGGTAATTTCAGATAAAACATATGTTCCTCGGACTAGATCATGCCATTTATCTCCAATGTACAAAACATTTAATCATAATAATTCTTTCTAAAACCAAATATTTTCATGTCCCACCTGTGCATAAAGTATATTTTCTTCTTTTTATGATTTTGAATTTCAAAAAATATTCATTCTCATTTTGAAGTGTTTCCTCTTTCAAATTATTCTTATCCCCCACATCTTATAATCCTTCTTCCACTTCCCATTTTACAGAGACCCCTGACTTTCTATAAGTCTTGAGACTGTGAAAGAATTCTGGGGATTACATTGAAAATGTCATAAGTTATGCAAACCAATCAGATTTCCTGGTAATCTTTAGCAACTGTCCAAAATATGTAAAAGATAAATTTTTGTAAGATGGTAGTGAAAGATAGAGGTTAGGCTTGGAAAAGTGCAGGACTGATTATCTTCTGATCCTAGGCAGAAAAAAAAGTCCTATGGAAATTTAGGTAAGAATACGCTAGCTTTAAAGAGTGACCTGGAAACCTGGAACCTGTGGATGGTAGCTACTGAATTCATGTTAAAAAGTAGAAAGTGGGAAGGGAGGAAAGATATGCTACCTATTTTCTGCTTTAGAAATTTAGATCACTTTCTTCTGAGATTCTTTTAGTATACTAGCAAGAATTATACATTAAAAATATTCCTGTCTGTATCTGAATAATCCCTTGCCACCAAAATTGCCTATAACCACCATCTACCTCCTAGATTCAAATTCAGGTACAGGAGTTGTTCTCAGTGTAGACTGGATAATTCAACAGACCTCCTGTCCCATAGGGGATATTGGGCAATGTCTGGAGATAATTCTGGTTGTGACATTAAGAGATGCTGCTGGCATCTGGTGGAGAGAGGCCAAGGATGCTACTCGACATGCTCAAAGGCACAGGACAATCTCTTAGCCCTGCCCTAATGAAGATTCATCTGGCTCAAAATGTCAATTGAGATTGAAAAACTCTGAAATAGTTTATTTATATTTATGTTTTATTTATTATTTATAAGACTGTGTTTTTCTGATAAACCCATGATATGTCAATGATATAGGTTTTGTCCCCATTTTTCAGATTTGGAAACTGAGGTCAAGATGGTATTCAGAGTTACCCATTAAGGCAACTATTAAGGACAGGTACTACCTCACTGAAGGCCACATCTTCATTAAGCATAATATACAAAGCTGAATTATCTGTCCACTATCAGATGAATCGCTGTAACCTTGAACCTGACAGACATCCTAAGTATCTTGCTTAATCACTACTACTTTCTCCTACAATCAGTCATCATTAAGGTCTGACAATTCTACCTCCTCAACATGGCTTATATTTATTTCTCCCTTTCTATTCTCACTGTCATTCCTCTGGCTCAGGTTTTTTACCTTCTCTGTGTGCGGCTTATTATTCATTTACGCTTTTGTTCAATTATTCATGTGCTCATGTATTTATTTATTCAATGATATACCATCACATGTTCTAGATTGCTAAGTGGGATGAAATCAAAAACACCATGATTACCTCAAAGAACCTTTATTATAATGGAAAGAGAAACAAAATCAGGTCTTGGTGATTATAATCATAAAGTTGAACATAATGACAAAGATGAGCATGTGGTGGCAACTAGGAAAGCATGTAAGAGTAGTAAAATCAGACTGAAGGCCAGACTGAGATATCTGGAAGAAGCAATGCGTGATGTGAAATCTATAGAACTAGTAGGCGTGGCAAGGGCGGAGGTGGTGTAGATTGCATTACAGACCACAATATTCTCCCTGCAGTACTCACACTTTCTGCCATATGGCCTTGGAGTTTCTCCCTTAGAGAAGGTAGGGTCTATTTCCCCCATTCTCTACTCTAAATACGTACTTTTCATTTGGTTTGACTAATTATTAGGCAGAAGCAATAATAGTCCAGTTTAGTGACTGGGTCTTAGGAGATCTTGCATGTTTCCATATTCCCTCTTGAACCCCTACCATCACCATGGAATGAACATTCTCAGGATAACCCACAGGCACCAGGGGGAGAAGGGAAGGCAGGGGGGGCAATGCCTCACATAATAAGCTAATTCCCAGCCAACTCCCAGATTCGTGTGCATAAATCCCACTCACATTCTGTGGTTGTCCTGTAAAGAACAGTTACAAACCAATGCAGGATGCTGGGTATTGGAGGTGGTATTTCAGGCAAAAGGAAGAGTAATAACAATGGATATAGGAGATGGTAAGAAATACAAAGGATGATATGAAAGATATACACGTGATACTGTACACTCTAGAGACATGCCGAATACAGTGAGGGAGATCTCAGTCCATACTTTTGGTGGGGTAGCTAGATATCCATAACTTCAGTAGTAACTTTCATTGAGTCTTGTGTTTTCTTTTCTTTTCTTTTCTTTTTTTTTTTTTTGAGGGATAATTAGGAAAATTAATCTGTATGAAGATATGCTGAGTTTGGGTGTCTATTAGCTATGAAGTTGGAAGTATTCAGTAGAGTGCCTGAAAATAGATCTACTACTCAAGAAAAAAGTCCATTTTAAACTAGACATTCATCAAATGGATTGGAGAAAGATAAGAAAGGAGTCATAGAAAGATAGCATCGAGACCTAATGTGGCAACTAGGGGTACAAAGAGAGCTAAAATGATTAGGCTTAAAAGGAACTGAACTATCAGAAAGGTAGAAGACAACAAGATAACACAGATAAACATAGAAGACAAATGTACAGGGCAGCACCTGTGGCTCAGTGAGTAGGACACCGTCCCCATATACTGAGGTGGCGGGTTCGAACCCAGCCCCAACCAAATTGCAACAAAAAATAGCTGGGCATTGTAGTGGCTAGTAGTCCCAGCTACTGTAGTCCCAGCTGCTCGGGAGGCTGAGGCAAGAGAGTCGCCTAAGCCCAGGAACTGGAGGTTGCTGTGAGCTGTGACACCACAGCACCCTATGAGGGCAACAGAGTAAGACTCTGTCTGAAAAAAAAAAAAAAGACACATGTACAGTGATTATTACTTGATAAGCACTATTCTAACCACTTTATAAACATATATGCATTTAATCACCCCTACATTCTTGTGAAATAGCTACAATTACACAATTCTGTATCACCAGTTTTCATGCTAGAAAATGAAGGGCAGAGGTGCTAAGAAAAGAAAACTGGGACTTGAGTTTATAGACCATGCACTTAATTGCCATGTGGACAAGGAAAGAAACAGGTCAAAATAAAGGGGGGTGGGGAGTGATCAGCATCACTAATCCTGCAGGTTACAAAGGGTCTGGAAAAGCTTCATTTGGTTTCACAAAAAAGAAGACATGAATAACTTTTGTGAGAACAGTTTTTATAGGAAGGTGAAGGTAGAAGCACGTGTTGATGTTGATGAGACTTTTTGTGTGTCAATTTTCCTGACTCAGAATCCCCCAGCCCTTCTATCCAGATTAGGGTTTTCCAGAATGAGACACTGAGATCCTATTTAGGATACAAGATACTTATCTGGGATCCATTCTGAAAAGAAGATGGAAGCTAGATAGGGAAGAAAGGAGAGGTCAAACAGTAATGCAGACCTGAAAAAGTTTCAGCCAATCTCACGGGGATGTCTGGAGTGATGGCTCTTAAAGTTAGTTACTCTACACTGGTGGAAAATGGCTTGGGCTTATAATCCTCTGGCCTCAGTCACCAGATATGGGCTGCTCCAGAAAAGGTGCAGTCATGAACAAGGATGCTGTTGTAACTGAAGCAGATCTTTAAAGAGCTAACAGCTGGAAGCCATGTGCCCATGAAACTACATACATAAATTCTTTGAAGAGGGGTGAGTTGACATCCCTAAATTTATACCACAGCTTCCCACAGTTGTTTAAGCTTCTATTGCTTTATATTAAACCTTAAAATTTAGATAATCCCCCCAATGATGCATTAGATTTAAGCAACTTTTCCATTCTATTTTCATTATTTCCCTGATGCCTGTCTCTTTAATAAATCAATAGCAACTTGAGGTCAAGGGCTTTATATTTTCATTTTGTTTTCTTCACCATTTCATAGAACATATGACTCATTATAAAATGTGCTGATAATTGAATAAGAAGGGTATTTGAAATAGGTATTAAAGAATGACTAAGTGTTTGCAAGAGCACAGAAGTAAAGGCTAGATAGCTTTCATGCTAATTAAAGTTGCAATCACTATTCTATTTTCTTTAGTGTTTTTTTTAAGTATATAAATGAACAGTTTACATTAGTCACTGAACTGTAAAAGCTTGATCACTTCCTTTAGCAGAGGTCTCTCCAAAAACAATTGGGACAAAAAATTAAATGCACATAATTCATTCAAACATAAATGTTTTAGTGTTCATTTTCAATGATATTTTTTAAATTTCAGACTAATGTGAAGATATAAACAACTAGGTTACAATGTTTGCATATAGGCAGAGTCCCTGTTGTAGTTGTGTCCCTCATTCAGGTAGTGAATACCTCTACATTGCATCCTTTAAATAAGAGGATGCCAGTATCCCTCTCCCATTCTTCTCCAACTTCCCTCCTTTACCCTCCCCCTATCTTGAATTGAGTTTTTCTCTTCTGTGGATATGTATTAGATCTTCTACTGGCTTCATATTAGTATTGAATACATTGGATATGTGTTTTTACATTCTTGTGATATTTAACTAAGAAGAATGTTATTCAACTCCATCCAGGTTAATACAAAAGATATAAAGTCACTATCTTTTTATGGCTGAAGAGTATTCCATGGTATACATGTACCGCAGTTTACTAATTCCTTCTTGAGTTGATGGGCATTGAAGTTGTTTTCACATCTTGGCAATTGTAAATTGAGCTGTGATAGATAATCTAGTGCAAATGTCCTTTTAAGAAAATGATTATTTTTTCTTTAGGGTAGATACCTAGTAATGGGATGATAAAATCAAATAAAAAAAATCTATTTTGAGTTCTTTGAGGGTTCTCCATCCTTCTTTCCAAAGTGGTTGTATTAGTTTGCGGTCCCACCAACAGTAAAAGTATTCCTTTCTCTCCACATCCATGCTAGCATCTGCAGCTTTGGACTTGTGATACAGGCTATTCTCACTGGGGTTAAGTGATATCTCAGGGTGGTTTTGATTTGCGTTTCTCTGATGATTAGGGAAGATGAGCATTTTTTAATATGTTAGCCATTTGTCTGTCTTCCTCAGAGAAAATTTTGTTCATGTCTCTGGTCCACATATAAATGGGGTTGTTTGCTCTTTTTTTGTTGTTGTTGATTAATTTGAGTTCTCTGTAGATTCCAGTTATCAACTCTTTGTCAGATTGGTAACAATACAAATATCTTTTCCCATACTGAAGGTTGTCTATTTCATTTAACTTTTGTGTCCTTAACTATGCAGGAGCTTTTTAGCTTAATTAAGTCCCATTTGTTTATTTTTGTTGTAGTTGTGATTGCCCCTCAAGTCTTCATAAAATCTTTTCCCAAACTGACATCCTTATGAGTTTTTCCTATGTTCTCTTCCAGGATTTTTATCATTTTATGTCTTCATTTTAAATCTTATATCCATCTTGAGTTGATTTTTGTAAGTGGTAAACAATGAAGTCCAGCTTCAGTATTTTACATGTGGTCATCCAGTATTCCCAGCACCATTTGTTCTTTTCCCCAGCATATGATTTTGTTTCATTTATCAAAGATCAGATGGTAACAAGAGACTGACTTCATCTCTTGGCTTTCTGTTTGATTCCATATGTCTATGTCTCTATTTTAATCCAAATACCATGCTGTTTTAATCACTGTGGACTTGTAATATAACCTAAACTCTGGTAGAGTGATGGCTCTGGTGTTTTTATCAAAAAATTGCCTTGGCTCTACAGGGTTTTATTTATTTATTTATTTATTTATTTATTTTAGTTCCATAAAAATCAATTAATTATTTTTTCTAGTACTCTAAGGAATGACATTGGTATTTTAATGGAGATTACATTAAATCTGTAGATTGCTTTGGTCAGTATAGACATTTTAACAATGTTGATTCTCCCAGCCAAGAGCATGGAATGCTCTTCCATTTGTTAATGCTTTCTGCTATTTCTCTTCTTATGGTTTCAGAATTTTCTTCGTAGAAATCTTTCATATCTTTTCTTAGGTATAATCCTGGGTATTATATTTTCTTTGATGCTACTTTGCAGGGAATTCTGTCTTTAGTTTGCTTCTCAACTTAGCTGTTTTGGCATATACAATGACTACTGATTTTCAGACATCAATTTTATACCCTAAGACATTATTATATTTCCTGATCCCTTCCAGGAGTCTCTAGGTTTTTCTAAGTATAAGATCATATCATCATTAAAGAGTGAGAGTTTGACCTCCTCTTCCCCCAATTTGGATGCCCTTTATATTCTTCTCTTGCTTTATTGCATTGGCTAGAACTTCCAGTACTATGTTGGATAGTAGTGGTGATAGAAAATATCATTGTCTGGTACCAGTTTTAAGTGAGAAAGCTTTTAGTTTTAGTTTATTCAGTATTATTTTAGCTATGGGTTTTTCATGAATTGCTATAATCAGTTTAAGAAATGTGCCACCTATGCCTGTATTCTTAAGGGTTCTTGTTAGAAAAGGATGCTGTATTTTATCAAATTCTTTTGCTGTACCTATTGAGAGGATGATATAGTCTTTGTTTTTGCTTATATTGATATGGTGAATTACATTCATTGATTGGCATATCTTAAACTAGCCTTGCATTCTTGCATACTTGATCCTGATGTACAATTTTTTTAAGGTGTAGCTGTAATCTATTTGCTAAGATTCTATGGTGTTTTTGCATTAATATTTGAAATAGGTCTGCAGTTTTGTTATTTTTTTTTATTTGTGTCCTTCCTGCATGTTAGTATCAGGGTAATGTTTGCTTCAGAAAACATGTTAGGGAAAGTTCCTTCCTTCTCAATGTTTTGGAGTAGGTACTGTAGTATAAGTACGAGCTAGTCTTTGAATGTTTGATAGAATTCTGGTGTGAAGCTGTCCAGTCCAGGGCTTTTTTGTTGTTGTTGTTGGTGGTGGTGGTGGTGGTGTTGTGGTTAGAAGATCTTTACTGTTTCTTCAATCTCATTGCTTCATATTGATCTGTTCGAGAGATTTATTCCTTCCTGGTTAAGTCTAGAAAAATGTTGTGATTCTAGGTACTGGTTCATTCTCTCCACATTGTCAAATTTCTGGGTGTAGAGTTTCTTGTAGTAGTCAGTGATAATCACTGTATCACTGAGGTTAATTGTTCTAGGGTCACATTTAAGTCCCTTGTTTCTTTGTTTAGTTTCTGTTTAGAGGATCTGTCCAGTTCTGTCAGAGGGGTGTTAAGACCCCAATTATTAGAATATTGTAGGACATCATGTTGTTCAGACAAAATAGGTTCCATTTCATAAGTCTGGGATCATTTAAGTTGGATGCATAAATATTTAGAATTGAAACACCCTCCTGACACATTATTCCCTTGACCAGTATGAAGTGACCATCTTCAACTTTCTTAACTTTAGTTGCTTTAAATCCACTTGTATCTGAAAATAAGATAGTGACCTCTCCTTTCTTCTCATTTTCATTTGCCTGAAATATTGTTTTCTAATCCTTAACCTTGAGTCCTATTTTGTCCTTCTAGGTCAGCTTTGTTTCCTGGAAATAACATATGGATGGCTTCTGTTTTTTATCCAATTAACCAGTCTGTGCCTCTTCAGTGAGCAATTCAAGCTGTTTATATTTTGGGGGAAAATTGATATGTGTGGTGGAGTTCTACTCATCTTATTTGGTAAAAATTGATTGCTTGATTTTATCCTTTGTGCCATTGTGGAAGCTATATTTTGTCATTTAGTTTCTGGGTGTTTACTTTGCTGGTGGTCCTTTGTGATGTTCAGTGTGGAGAACAGTTCTGAGTACTTCTTGTAGAACTGATCTTGTAGTGACAAATTTTCTGAATGTTTCACCTTCCCTTCTCATTTGGAAAGATTCACCTGAAAATTCCCCTGTCACACTGATGGATCTGCCTCCTGTAGGTCAATTGGCACTTACTCCTGAATGCTTGTAAAATTTTCACTTTTGTCTTGATTTTGGACAGGTTCATTACAAGTTGTTTTGCAGATGCTCTATTTGTGTTAAGACGGCCTAGGGTTTGACATTCCATTAAAAGGAGTGTGTCAAAATCTTTGGTAATAGTTGGGAAGTTTTCATTTCTGATATCTTCCAGTGGGACTTCCATTCTTCCTTAAGGGAAGAAAAACAACTCAAAAGAATGGAAGTACTACTGGAAGATTTTTGTCATGTCTTCTGTTCATTATCCAAATCAGTTTTTGTATTTCCTTTTGGTTATTTTCCACTTTCATTTCAATTCTCTTCATCTTTTTGCCATCATATTTTGGAATATGGAAATTATGGAATGACTTTCTGTCATTTACATAATTTCTTTGTAGTTGGAATCCTCTGTGGTAGCTACTTCATGATTCCTTGGGGGATGTGCGTGTGTGTGGGGGGTGATCTGTTCTGGTTTTTCATGTTGTCAGAATTTTTCTGTTGGTTCCTCCTCATATGTGTTTTCTTCTTATTCACTTACTTCCCTTACTATTCCTTTTGCTTCCTGCTTCTTTTTAAATCCCCTCGTCTCTGCACTTAGATAATGAAGTATTCTTTTCATATGGGGCAAAAAGGAAGAGAAAAGAGCAAGAAGAGAGGAAAAAAAGGGGGTGTGGGGTAAAATGAAAAAAAGGCAAGCAAGGACAGAAAGAGAAAGAAAGGAGTTATTATGGCTTTCATCAGGGTATTTTGACCCACACCTGCAGTTCGAGAACTCTGGAGGGCTGGACTTGGTAGGTTTACCAAAGTCTGGATCTCCTTTCAAGCCTGAGCAAAAACAAAATACCACCTCTGCCAAATACAGGAGTAAAAACCCAGCTATATGTAGCAGTGGGTACCTACCAAATACCATCTTTCTAAGGGCCAAGGCTAGAACACTCTAGACCAGGGCCTCAAAGGCCTTTGTGAGCTGGACCAATGCCATGGCATCCTAGCCCAGGCCTCAGTGTGAGGCTCTGTCCCATAAATATTATACAAAATAAAATAGAATAAAATGTATCTTGGTAAAAGAAAAAAAAATAAAGAAAGTTAAAAATAAAATTATATAAAATGTAAAAAAAAGTGATAGGTAAGTTGTTATTTGAGAAATTATTGTGGAAAATATGAAAAAAGTCAAAAAATATCTACCAAAAGTGAGAAAAAAAGAAGAGAAAGTGAAAATAAAAAAGGATAAAGGGGCCCTTAGTATTGAAGAAAGCAAAGATAAAAAAATAAAAATGCAACAAAAGAAAACAAAAAAACTAAGAAAAAATTTAAAAATATATATTATATATATAGACTGGACACCAGTTTGTGGTCCAAGAAGGTAAGAGAAAAGTGAAAAAAATGTATATAATTCAATATATTGCCTGGATGCCAAGTGGTACTCTCAGGTTAAGGGACACAAAACATGCATACATGCTGATTCTGCTGTATAGGATGGCAGCTGAATGCCACTATCTGTCACCAAATATTGTTCAAAATCACTTGTTTACTTAAGCTCCTATAAGACAGCTCCAATGAGTACCTGAGTCCAAAAAAAAAAAAAAAAAAAATAGCTGCAGGAAAGGCCTTATTGTTTCCTAGCTCTCTAAAGAGCTGCCTGCACCCAGGGACGTGGCTTCTGTGCCAGTTGTCCACTGTTTCTGACCTTCTCATTGTCTTCTGGAGACCCCTGCTGATTCACTGTGCCCCCAGAGTGATATTTGTGGGTAGAATACCCAAAACAGAGGTGACTGGAGCTCTATCTCCTCATTTACAGGAATGAGGCTGCTAAGATGATCTCTCTAGTCAGCCATCTTGCTCCATCTTCTCTTCAACTAATTTTTTTAAAAATCAAAATTATCTTTGTCAATTTTATAAAATTAAATTCAAAGTAGAATAAAACAGTAAAGATAACATTTTCAAAGAAGTTTCTTTTTAAGTATAAAATAATTTGTATTTATAATTAATAAGATGTTATACATTCTTAAAAAGAAAAACTACTGATCAGTTTCACTAATGAATATAGATTAATAAAATACTCAATAAAATCTGAGCAAATAGATTACAGCTACACATTAAAAAAACATACATCAGAATCAAGTAGGCTTCATCCCAAGGATGCAAGTCTGGTTTAACATATGCAAATCCATAGATGTAATTCACCATATCAATAGAAGCAAAAACAAAGACCATATGATCCTCTTAATAGATGTAGAGAAAGCATTTGATAAAATTCAGCATCCTTTTCTTACAAGAACACTTAAGAACATAGGCATAGGTGGCACATGTCTTAAACTGATTGAAGCTATCTGTATTACAAGTCCACAGTGGTCAAAACACCATGGTATTGGCACAAAAATAGAGACATAGATATAGGGAACCAAATAGAAAACCAAAAGATGAAACCAGTCTCTTATTACCAATTGATCTTTGATAAACCAAACAAAAGCATACATTGGGGAAAAGAATCTCTGTTCAGTAAATGGTGCTGGTAGAACTGGATAACCACATGTAAAGGATTAAAAATGGACCTGTACCTTTCACTACTGGCAAAAATTAACTCCAGATGGATAAAAGATTTAAATCTAAGGCATGAAATGGTAAAATCTCTAGAAGAAAGTGTGAGAAAACTCTTGCGGATTTTGGCCCGGGGAAAGATCTTATAAAGAAGATTTCACTGGCAGTTACAACAAAAACAAATGTAAACAAATGGAACTTAATTAAACTGAAAAGCTTCTGCACAGCTAAGGTTACAACAAAGCAAAAAGACAACCTTCACAATTGGGAAAAAACATTTGCATTTTATGAATCTGACAAAGGAATGATAACTTGGATCTATACAGAACTTAAATTAATCAACAATTAAAGAGTAAACAATCTCATCTATCATTGGGCAAGAGACATCAATAAAAATTTCTCTGAGAAAGACAGATGAGTGGTTAATGAACATATGAAAAAAAGCTCCTCATTTCTCTAATCATCAGAGAAATGCAAATCAAAGTATCCAATGTACACACACCTATTATGAAATTAATTTAAACCTTTTTATATGAAAGCTATAACCTAATAACAACCTAAGGATATGGGGAGGGGGGGGGGGGGGGGAGGGGGAGAGGGATTCGAGGGTTCACTTCTGTGGTTCATCTTGCAAGGGTACAAGTGAATCTTTCTATGAGTAGAATATGAATGTTTTGACATAATAACTAAGAAAGTTACATAAAGGCTATGTTAACCAGTTTGATGGAAATGTCATGGATTGTGTGTGAAAACACCACACTGTACCCCCAAAGTGCATCAATGTACACAGTTACCATTCAATAAAAAAAAATGGGGGGGAAACCACCCTGAAATATCACTTACCCCCAGTGAGAATAGCCCATGTTACAAAGTCCCAAAGTTGCAGGTGGTGACAAGGATGTGAAGAAGGGGGAACATTTTTTATGTTGTTGATGGGACTGCAAAATAATACAGTCTCTTTTAAATGAAATATGAAGAATCCTCAAAGAATTGAAATTATACCTCCCATTTGGCCCTGCAGTCCCACTACTAGGCATCTATCCAGAAGAAAAATAACAATTTGATCATAAAGACATTTGCACTAGATTGTTTATCACAGCTCAATTTATAATCACCAAGACGTGGAAACAACCTAAATGCCCAACTACCCAAGAAAGGATTAACAAGCTATGGTATACGTATACCATGGAATATTATCAGCCATAAAAAGATGGTGACTTTGCATCTTTTATTAACCTGGATGGAATTGAAACACATTCTTCTTAATAAAGTATCACAAGAATGGAAAAGCAACTATCCAATGTATTCAATGCTAATATGAACAAAGTACATGATCTAATTCATGACCATAGAGAAGAAAAACTCATTTCAATTCAAGTTAAGGGTAGGGGGACTGAGGGAAGGATAAAGGGGAGGAAGAGGGGTTTGAGGTGCTCCCACTTAATGGTCACAATGTAAGGGTGTATGGTACACTTTTTGGATGCAGGATACAACTATAAGAGGGACCCTACCTAACAGGAAAATACTATAACCTGGTTTTTTGTACCCTTACATTAACCTGAAATATAAAAATAATGCACATTTACAGGATGTGCCCTAGATCTACTGAATCAGAACCAAAAAAAAATCAAAATTATTTCTGTAAATTTTATGTGCTTAAACTCAAAGTACAATTAGAAAATAAAGATAGTGTTTTCAAGGAAGTTTCTTTTTAGATATAAAAATTTTCTATTTGTAATTGATGAAATGTTATACATTCTTTTCTGCCTATTTTTTCTTGGGTTTTACACTATACTTGCCTATATTTTGGTTCTTTTTCTATAAATGAAATAAGAATTTACAAATTTTTAGAAGATTTAAATTAATTAATATATTTAAAGTACTTTGTTTTGTACCTTAAAGGACACCTCTCCATTTATGCCAAACTTCCCAACATATATTTCAGCTTCTGTTTCTCATGTTAAACCTTAATACTTGGATAATCAGTCTTTTACCCCTGTTTGACACATAAATCTTTAGCAATATTTCCATGATATTTCAATTAATTCTTTGATGTCTATTTTTGTAATAGATCAGCAGTATCTTGAAGATGAAGGCTTTATCTTTTTATCTTGTTTTCTTTAGAATCAAACAGAACATATGAGTCATAATAAAATGTGTTGATAATATATCAAAATGTCTTTATTTGGCAAAATGACTGCCCTTTTTATCTCCCTATTTCTAGCACCTAGCATCATGTTTGACCCAGAGTCTTTCTAAACAAATATTTTCTAAAAATCAATGAAAACAGAATCAAAATCATGATAAGAATTTTAAACAATGAGAGATCAAAGGGGAAATAACAGTCTCAAGAATATAAAGTAAGCATGTAAGACCTGTATTTTATTGCTTTTTCTTCAAACAGTAGGTTACGAATGATGTTTCTCATCAATGAAATAGGTTTTTGCTCATAAAGTCTAAATGATGATTCACAACACAAATCTGAGATTGCCTACTTCTCCTTTTCAGATGAGAATATCAAGTTGTACAATTAATTTGTGATAAACAGAGGGCTGGAAATTTAATCTCTAAACATCAAATTCACAATCCCTTTATCCTAGTCAAAAACATTAATTATGAGGTACTAACTTTTCTATCATATACTCTTCTCAGATTGTAAAGGACAAAAGCATAAAATCGATTCCCTCACTTAGGTTATTACCATGTTTGTAAATTCAGCTAATATTTATTTGTTGGCTCTGCAATGTGTGAAACAAAGTTCTTTGTTAATATGAAGAGTGCCTTAAATCAATAAAACTACTTCCATGGTAGATATATTGATGCAGTAAAATATAGCCAGCTCCAAAAATTGTTTCATGATTCACCGAACTGCTTAGCTAAAATACCCGTAGTTCTTATCATCTCATTATCCAAAGCCTGCCCATTTCATTGTTAAAGTCAAGTTTTATTTATTACAAGGTGCCTAGAATGTTGAAAATTAGAATTTCATGTCGGGAATCACTTCTAAGTTAAGCCATGTTACAAGCTTGAAATCTCTTTATACATGTTGTTATTTGATTTCTGGTTGTTTTGTGGCCCTTCCTTTCTCCTTCTTTCCTTCCTTCCTTCCTTCCTTCCAAGTGATCTTCTCCAGTAGTGTATTTTGAGTTATTTTTTCAACTTTTGTGTATATTCTCTAATTTTTTTGATTTGAGGTTACCAAGAAGTGTGCAGAAAACATGTTATAACCAATTAATCTAAACATTGACAACTCTGCTTATAAAAAATGAAACAAACAGAAATTCTACCCTTTAACTCCATACCCTACCTCACTTTGTAACTTTTTTTTCCATTCATATATTTTTAGATTATTTCTCATAATGTTATTTTTAAAAGGTTTGTGATTTTGTTTTTCTACTCAAGATACAGGTTGATATAAGTATAACAATACTGTGCATTGTACCAATGTCCTTACTATTAGCAGTGAATTGTGTACCTTCAGATGATTTCTTACTGCTCACTAACATCCTTTCCTTTCAAACTGAAGAACTCCTTTTCATATCTCTTGTAGGATGGGTCTGGTGTTGATAAAATCCCTCAGGTTTGCTTGTCTGAGAAAAAAAAATTTATTTCTCCTTCATGTTTGAAGGGTAATCTTGAAAGGTATAATGTTCTACATTAAGGGTTTTTCCCTTCAACACTGTAATATGTCATGCCACTCTCTCTTACCTATAAGTTTTCCACTGGGAAGTCTGCTGCCAGATGTAATGGAGATTTTTTTTATATGTTATTTACTTCTTTTTTCTAGTTTCCATTAGTATCTTTTCTTTATTCCTGGCCTTGGGGAACCTGATTATTAAATGTCTTCATGTAGCCTTGTTGATGTTAATTCTACTTCGTGTTCTTGTACCTGAATGTTAATATCGTTCTCTAAGTTTTGAAATTTCTCTGTTATTATTTCTTTGGATAAACTTTCTACCCCAACCTTTCTCTCTACCTTCTGTTTATGCCAATAATTCCTTGAATTGCTCTTTTGATGCTATTGTCTAGATATTATAGATGTACTTCATTTTTATGTATTTTTTTTTCCATTCTGATTGTGTATTTTCAAATTTCCTGTCTTCAGTCTAATACTTGTTGTCTGTGTGGTCAATTCTGATGTTAAGAGACTCTGATGCATTTCTTATTTTGTCCATTGAATTGTTAAGCTCTAGAATTTTAAAAAGTATTTCGATCTCTGTTAAATTTCTCTTATAATCTTCAGAATTCCTTCTCTGTATTATCTTGAAGTTCATCAAGCTTCTTCAGAAATACCATCTTGAATTCTTTAAAAGATCACCAATCTCCATAACTCCGGGATTGGTCACTGGTGCCTTGTTTAGTTTGTGTGGTAAGGTTATGTCATTCTGAATGTTCTTGATGTCTGAATTTTCTGAATGCTCAAAGCATTACTGGGCATTGAAGAGTTAGTTATTTATTTTAATCATCACAATTTGAGCTTGTTTAAACTTGTCCTCTTTAAAGGCTCTCCAGACATTCAGACAGAATTGAGCATTGTCACTGCAGCTGTGTCATCACGGGGGGTGCACCAAGCCCAGTAATGTTTGGCTTAATGCATTCCTGATGGTACCATCTTGGAGAGTTTAGGTAAAATATAAGAGAAGTTCCTGGATTATCAGGCAAAGTGTCTTACTTCCTTCCTTTACACTCTGTGCTGGGCTGCTAAATTTGGGAGGAGAGTGACATGAGTGCTCTTTCAAGGCCACCAGCATCAAGTCACATTTGAGGCCAGCCTAATCTCAATCAAAGCCAGTGGTGACTATTGGCTGACACCCCTGTTGTTTATTCAAAGTCTAAGGGCTCTTTACTCAGCAAGTATTGAATCTTTCCAAGATTGGGTCCTTCCCTTCAAGGCAGCATATTTCCTCCTGAACCAAGCATGAAAAGCCATCCAGGATCTAGGATTCCAGGACTCAGAGTCCTTAGGAGTCTACTTAGTACTTTATTTTGTACCCAAGTTGCAAAACAAAGTTTTTTGAGCTCTTCCTTTCCCTTCCTATAGTGAAAAAAGATTCTTCCCAAGTGACGCTGCCTGTAGTAGGAAGAGAGGTGACACAGGTACTGGCTTGTCATTGCTGATGTCTCACTGGGTTATGTACATCCCAAACCCACTAGTTTTGAACCAGCACAGCTGCAGGAAGCATCCAAAGAATGCAAACTTTGTGGTCTGACTGGCTTATAAATTTAGTCCGGGCCCCAGGGCTGCTTTCTGTCAACTGGTAGTGGGAACAATGAGAACTTAGGCTTTAAAGCACAGAATTTCCATATGGCTGGGTGTTCTAAGCACTGCTCCCTCTGTGGACACTGGTAGAATTCTGCCCTATGCTGTTTCCCTGTGTCAAGGAAGCCCTGAATTTCAGTTCAAAGCCCCACAATCGCTTCACTCTCCTTCTGTTGGACACGTAGATTTTCTTTCTACTGGACTTGCTGGCACCACACTGCTGGTGTGGCACTGCCAGGGATGTGGGCGGTGGAATACCATCTTTGCTACCTTCTTCTGTGCCTCTTGCCTTGATATAGTGTCAAAATGAGGTAGTATGATTGCACATCTGATTTCTGGCTCCTTCTGAAGGTGCTTGCTTGCATAGATAGTTGTAGAATTAGGCATTCATGGGGCGAGATGATCGATCACTGGAGGTTTGCATGCATCTGCCTTGCTTTTATCCCTACTTTGAAGTCTGTACATAAAACAAGGGTCTACCTAGATAATTTCCAAGTTCTTTTCCTGTTTCAAAGTTGTGCAGACTAGAGGGCATCTTTTCTGACTTACCCTTTCCTTTCTTATTTCCTACAGCATTTTATATCTACTATCATATAATTTGGTACTTGAGAAATAATCTATTTAAGTTCGTGTGAGTTTCTTCTCATGTATTGCTTTTATCCATGTATTGTTTAATAAGCCAAACTAAAAATTCTTCAAAGGAAGGCTTCTATTTAAGTTCCATTATTAATTCTCTCTCTCTCTCATTAACAAATAATATTAAAAATGCACTTAATAATTGTGGGTTCAGGGCAGTGCTTGTGGCTCAAAAAGGTAGAGCACTGGTCCCATATGCCAGAAGTAGTCGGTTCAAACCCAGCCCCAGCCAAAAAAAAAAAAAAAAGTGGGTTCATTTAATAAAGCCAGTGTTCAAAAGTTAGGCTTGCAAAACAATTAAATGGTAATTATTAATAATGTTGTATAAAGGGTCTGAACGCTTTACCAAATAATTAACAAGTATACAGAATTGTCAGAACTTGTCATTGTTTTCTCCCCATAAACAGATGTGACCAGAGGGCCTTCCTAAAACAATAAGCCAGTGACACTTCTCTGCTCTTGCTTTTTAAGAACTACCCTGAAAGAATAAATAATAAAGTCTGAAATGCCAATTTCAACCCTTGAAAGAAAGAGAAGGAGGAGGAGGGGGAGGAAATGAAGGAGAAGAAAAGGCAGTGGCAAAATGGAGCTTGATTAGAAATGATGTGTGAGCGTTCTCTTGTTATTTCACTTTTCTTTCCTTTATCAATTAATCTGGAACAGTTCTTTTAAATCTGAATCTATCTTTCTCCCCTATCTCTCTCCCCATCCTTACACAAGGCTCTGGGAGTGATTATTAATGTACAATCCAAATGGTGCTTTTATATGATCTATCTTTCTTTCT
>NW_003852402.1:28671341-28715968 GCF_000181295.1 Otolemur garnettii | reverse complement strand
TCTCTCTCTCTCTCTCTCTCTCTCTTTCTTTCTTTCCTTTCTTTCTTTTATTTTTTATGAATGCCAGTGCCAACTATATTGCAGGTTGTCACGTCAGGGAATTGGGAACGTTTTCAATTAGCAATAATAGCACTTCCGATAAACCTCATTGGCTACAATACTGCCACTGTGTGAAGCTATAGAGTGCATGGTCTTAGCTGATCTCCCTAAGCACTTCATGAAGTAAATATAGTATTTAGCTGTGAATGACATGGAGTGAACAAATTGAACATTGGAGTGATGGAAAGTGATGGAACTGAGAGCAGAATCCAGACTTCATGAAGGAAATTCCTTGAGGAGCTATAGGACCCCAGACGCTGAATGGTGGTAACATCGTGCCTTCCCCTGCTTGTTGCTTTTGAGTTGTCTTTATTTAAATTTTGTTCTTAAATATATTTCCCATCCTACTGGGGTTGTTAAATATAAGATAATAAGCAAGAGAAATAAAACTCCCTGAAAGTAAAAACTGAGAAAGGGGGCATTCTTAAAAAAAAAAATACAAAACAGTATTTTCCATTATGTAAATAAAATGAATATGCACAATGTATACTGTAACGTAAATAATATCTTGTAAAGAGTATTTGTGGATTTCATTAATATAAATATTTGTGTACTTGCTAAAGTTTGAAGGGAAATTATTTTTGAAATGTAGCCACTGTTATTTCTCTGACTGTTTTGTTAGGTCCCAGAACAGGTACAAGAGAATGGTGAACTCTCATCCCCTCTGCAGTCCTGCCTTGGGCTTCTTAGAGTAGCAGATTTTCCTTTGAAACACTCTACAATTAACCAGGTATAACGAATTTAATCCTAAAGAGTATATGACAAATATTTCCCATAATTTGAACTGTTCTCCTTATAGCCATTTGAACTATGATCTTCAAATTGACTAACTTTGTATTTTTCTTCTTACAAAGCCTGCAGGTAGATACCCAATCCACTCCAATTAATAACTAATGATGATAAACTGAAGATAAAATCTTAGCTAACAGTTTCCATCTGTGGCTATGCATAAAATATCTGCTTCTGGCAAGTGACACTATATGCAAATTAAAATTTGAATTCTGCCGGAGTTACATAATAAATTCATATATGCCGAAAATAGAGATTTCCTCACTTTTCACCACCTTCCATTTCTGTAATGTTCAGGAACCCTATAAATACAGTTAGAAATATATTATCTTTATGTATTTCTTTATGACAGTAGGCTTGTTTTGGCTCTCACTTTGAAAGATATTTTAAGATATATTTAATTTAATGAATATTAATAAAGACATTGACATCGCTTTTGATGTCATTGTAACATTCTTAAGGTTAGGGCCTATATGTGATTATTACAATATTGCCCTGGGACCTAATATTTAGCATATACTCTCTGCCTTAAGGCCTTCTCTGTATTTGCTGCCAGCAAAACTATTTATTTAATTTACTGTGTTCTGACTTGACAATGGATATAAGTAATGGGTTCCATGTGCATGCAGCTCTACAGATTTTTAACTCTTGTTACTTCAGATAGGAAATTTTCTCTTCTATCTCTCTCTCTATCTCTATCTCTATCTCTATCTCTACATCTCCATCTCCAACTCTATCTCTATGTCTCTCTCCAGGAAGTTTTAGTTAGCATTAGGTTGTTATTAGGTTGTTCACATTTTGTTGTCTGTGTATCTATACATTAGTCTAATGTTCATTACAAGGAAGCATCATCCTCAGTTAGGGAGCCTTGTCTCTGAGTATGAATTATGAAATTGATAATTACCTTGACATTAAAAGAGCAAGACTTGATGGAATCCAGGGGCTCATAAAGAATGTTAGCAAGTCCAGAAGATTCACTGAGGAAACCGTGACAGTCAAACCGCTCTTTATGAATGCATTCTTGGGTATCTTATGCTTGACATCAGGAAACCAGGCATTTGTGGTTTAATAATATAGCTTTGTTGTCTGCTGGGGTAAGTATGCCATCTTATTTCAAAATTTTTTATTCACTTGAAAAATTGGTTAACCCTAGTAACTAAATAAAGGAACTATACTGAAAAGATCTTTATAGGCATATAAAAATGGATTATATAATTTATACAGTAGTCAATATTTTTAAGGCAAGTGGAATCTAGGAAGATACATGTCCATTATCTTTTCATTGGACAGTACAAAGCTTTTCATATCATCTTATGGAAATGATGTTCTCTTCAAATTTCATTAACGCCTAAAGGATACGTTTTAACTTGTAAATCACTCAGGCTAATCCTTCTCTCCCTTGAGGAATTTAATTACAAAACATTCCCCCAAGTAAGAAAAATAAATTTAAAGTCATATTTGCATAGGTGCTGGGCTGTGCTGTTTTTTTATTTTATTTTTTTTTATTGTTAAATCATGTTTGTGCACATTAATACTAGCATGGGGTACAGTGTGGTGTTTCCATATACAATTTGAAATACTTTCATCCAGTTGGCTGTGTCTGTTTTGACCTCTATTTGTATTTATTTATTTTTTAATTGTTGGAGATTCACTGAGGGTACAAGAAAACAGGTTACACTGATTGCATTTGTTAGGTAAAGTCCCTCTTATAATCATGTCTTGCCCCCCAAAGGTGTGGCACACACCAAGACCCCACCCCCTTATTATTCTTTTAAGATTTTGACTGAGTTCAGCCCTGCCAGCATGACGTTGTGAGTGGTGGACCCTGAGGGCTATGGCGTGCAGCCTGCACTCAGCCTCTGCACCTGCCTTGCCCTGCCCACAGTGGTCCTGGCAGCTGGGCACTTCACACAGGACTTGCTCTGCTCACAGAGCATTAATTTATGGAGAAATATGAATGGGTGACCCCAGAAAATGGTGTTGGGACAGGGGGAATCAGCAATTTTACACAGGAAGCTTTAGGAGATGTTTACTGTAGTCTACCTGAAGTTGGAACAAAATTAAACAAGATGAGTTTGGTGCTTTGGAAAGTGTGAAAGCTGCTAGTGAACGCTATTCTCCTTTATCAGGAGAAAAAACTGCAATTAATGAAGCTCTGGCAGAAAATCCAGGATTTGTCACCAAATCTTATTAAGAAGATGATTGGCTGATCAAGATGGCCCTGAGTAACCCTTCAGAACTAGATGAACTAATGAGTGAAGAAGTGTATGAGAAATATGTAAAATCTATTGAGGAGTGAAAATGGAACTCCTAAATAAACTAGTGTGAAATAACCTTAATAAAATAGATACTAACTGAGTTCAGCTGGTTTCTCTGTATCTCTGAGGTATTATAATACTAGCAATTTCAAGATCTGTAAATGTATAGAAGCAGAAAATGGGAGTTTTGAGAAGCTTGGGAACCCTGGAATGCCTATTTTTTTGTTTTAAAGCAAAAAAAGTGGTGGTGAATCCCACTTTAACTTACTGCAGGATTTATTATCCTATAGGAACTTGGTGAGGGATATTTCTCACTCCCATAAATATTTCTGAAAGTAGTGATTTAATTAATACAGAGGGGAGACTCAGGAGATGACTGAGAATGAATGACTGGGAATATTACTCAGCACGAAAAAGAAATGAGCTGACCAGTCATGGAAAGACAGGGAGACACTGCAAATGTGTGCTACCAAGTGAGAGAAACTGGAATCAAAGGCTGCCTACTTCATTATTGCAAGTATATGACATTCTAGGAGAGGCCAAACTGTGAAGACAATGAAAAGATGAGTGATTGCCAAGGGGTGAAGGGAGCAAGGAACGAATAAGTGGACCCCAAGATGTTTAAGGCACTGAAACTACTTTGTGTGATATTATACATGTCATTCTACATTTGCCAAAACCACAGAATGTACAGCACTAAGCGTGAACTCTATCTAACATATAAACTGTAGACGTGGTGGGATAAATGATGCGTCAACCCAGGCTCATCAATTGTAGCAAATGTCCCACTCTGGTGGGGCATGTTGTAGTGGGGGAGGCTGTGCAGGAGTGGGGGCATGAAGTACCAGAAGACTTCAAAAAGTTTATAGAAAAATGAACTTAAAAGATAAAATTGTAAAATATACTTTCTTTCTCAAGTTAGTCCATCATTAAAGAATTGAAAGTCCCAGGAATTTAACTATGTCAATGGAATGTTTTTACGTTACGTACTAAAGAAAAACAAGATTCCCTTGACAGATTTTTATTTTATTTTATTTTACTTAGGATTAGGAAACAAACAAAAAAACAACAACAAAAGAAATTCAGAAGGAGCCAGATCAGGACTGTAAGGTGGATCCTTAAAGATTTTCCATGGGAACTCTGGCAAAATTGCCTTTGCTGGATGAAATGAATGAGCATTGTTGTGGTGGAGAAAGATTTCTGATGAAACTGTGCCCAGGGCTTTTCTGCTAACGCTTTGGGTAACTTTACCAAAACACCCTCATAACAAGCAGATGTTTTTGTTTGGCCCTCCTGAAAGTCAGCAGGCAAAATGCCTTGAGCATCCCAAAAACCTGTTGCCATATTCTTTTATTTGTATAAATGTATGGGGGTACCTGTGCAGTGTTCTTGCATGCATACATTGTGGGGCGAACAAGTCAGGGCTTCTGTGGTATCCATCACCCAAATAACATATGGTATACAAATTAATTAATTGGTCATTATACCCCCCCTTTCCACAGTTCACCCTTCTGAATCTCCATTGTATATTATTCAACTCTCTAACAACTTTGTTGTTGACTGCCCACTTTTAACTGGACCACTTCCTTCCACATCTTGGTAGCCACTGCAATGATGGTGCTTTGAACCAATTAAGATGTCTGTGAGGTGCTGTGAGCTAAGATGATGCCACGGCACTCAACCTAGAGTGACAGACTGAGACTCTATCTCAAAAAAAAAAAAAAGATGTCTACAAGTAATGGTTATTATTTCCACTGTTAATTGTTGTTTCTCTACAGTTAGCGCATAAACAAGATGGATTTTATACTTGAAAATTGCTGTGGACAATCTTTAACATCATCTTGTCTCTTCTTATAATGAGTTTTTGATTTGTAAACTGCTGATTTCTTTGGGGCATTGTCCCCAAAATCTTTGCATAAAGTATTAGTGATTTCACCATTCTTTCACCCAAACTTCACCACAAATTTAGTGTTTTTTCTTATTTTAATTATAGTAGAATTCATGGTGCTCTGATAGGGTAAAGTGATGCCTTAACCTTCTTAGTTCCTCACACTGGATCCTGTTTGTATATAATACATTTGCATGAGCTTATTTTGATGGAAAATTTTTTGAATTGCATAATTTTTTTCCATAATATGCATTTTCCATGAACTTTCTGAACACCTCTCAGATATGGAAACTTTCTCTACTTTCTGCTCAATATTGCTATGAACCTTAAACTGCCTTAAAAAATAAAGTGTTCTCTGAAAGGAAAAGAAATAAAAAATGCAAGTGATATACGCACTAAATAAAAGCTATTAGATGAAATGCCGTAACAGAGAAATGGTTCAGGCAATTCTACCAGCCATTTTGACCTGAGTAGATCTATTACTAATTTGATGTTCAATGCCTTATTCAGGTTTGTAGAGCACATTTCAGAGGTACTACCCAGTCTCAACCACCATTTCTTTAGTGCCCAGCTCTGCCACCATGACTAGCCTTGGCAACCATTTAGATTAATGTGCCTCTTTTACTCTCAATGTTGATTGAATGAATCAGAGGCCAGTCATTGTCTCTGACTGAGGAATTGTTCATAGAAAAGACGTTTATTTGGGATAGGCATTTCAGGAAAGTGCAAGTTCAGGAATCAAGGCATGACAAGCTTGGACAAGTGAACAGAGAGGCTAAGCAAGAAAACTAAAGAAGAAGCACAGAGAGGAACAGAGCTGTGAAAGAGAAAGTCAACATGCCTTGGCAGTCTCTCATGTCAGCATATTTCTTTGGCCTGCCTTCCTCCCAGTTACTCCCATTTGACAGCTCAAATTTAAACCACCTCTACCTTTTTTTCTCCCTTAAGTTAGTTTATGTAGATCACTGCTAGCTACATCCAAAAGGTCACTGCTAGCTACATCCAAAAGCTTAACTAAGGTATTTCTTCTGGTAGGCAGTTAACTGCTCACAGTTTTTTTTACATCTTCTAATGAATTAAATATATTATGACTAATAAGTAGAGCCTGCAGAGGTGGACAGTATCACCTAATTACATTCAGAGCGAGGTGTCTATCCTGTAAGATTAACACAAAGAGATTACATGCAGGAAAATTTTATTATGTGATTGTTGCTATGGCTATTTAATTACTGATAAATCTACAAATTAAAGTTAATATAAGCTATTTTTAATTTAACTTAGTATTAAATATTTAAAATACGACAAAGGAAAGTGGTGATCCTAATTAAGAAGACATTTTTTAATCTTGTAAGGCAGGGAAAATTGAACGTAATTAAATTCAGAAAATTTTTCTTCAATGTGATCCACTCACCATATCACTTTTATATGTACAATAGGCCCTGAGAAACTTGTTTAAAAAATGTATGGCAAGGCATGGGTTAAAAATTTTGATACTGTTCTTCATGTAAATTGGAATTGAAGGATTGATTCGATTCATGGTGGGGGATGGTGGGTGCCAGGTTTCTCACTGTTGGAGAGGGAATTCAGATTTAAGGAAGGAGAGAATGCTAGAATGCTAATGCCTATGATGAT
Source organism: Otolemur garnettii (assembly GCF_000181295.1). Classification (NCBI taxonomy): domain Eukaryota; kingdom Metazoa; phylum Chordata; class Mammalia; order Primates; family Galagidae; genus Otolemur; species Otolemur garnettii. Next base: position 28,709,302 of record NW_003852402.1, on the reverse strand, counting down.
GGGTTAGAGTTGGAGACATCACTGAGAAGTCACGTTCCCAAAAAATGGTTTTTAGAATTGGAGTGGAAAGGTGAGTCTGGAGCATCTTAGAGTACCAGAAAGTAAGAAAGCACTTTTAAAATACCCCACACTGAAGGAGAACATGAATGGGGCATCGGAGATAACAGAACGAGTTCCCAGGGTCCAACGCTGGAATACTCTGAGCAACAGAATAAACAAAGTAGCATGAAATTATAACCCAAAGCATGACATGAATATCCATGAGTCCATAGAGACATAAATCAATGAATAAAATATCAAAGAGTGGAGAAGACACATGTCTCTTATACATAAAAATGCCAAATAGTTTGTGCTCTGCCTTAAGGGAGGTGGAAAATAACTCTTTGCTTCTTAAACTCGGGCTGAGCATGACTTTCTTCCTAGGAGGACATTATAGAAAAGAGGGTAAAGAAAGAATAAATTTACAGCAAAGAAACATGGCAAGCAAAACCTCAGCCGAGTGATAAAGGACAGCGTCAATAGTCCTGTTGATAGTATATACATTTCTTATGTGATGGAGATAAAACTACATCTCTGCCATAAGCCCAAGCCCATAACCTCAGTCATCAGGCAAATTTGAAATGTGCCATTGTAGGTGCATTCTGCAAAATACTTTGCCACATTTCTCAAAATTTACACAGTCATCAAAAAAATAAAGATTGTCTAAGAAATATTTACAGACAAGAGGAACCTAAAGGGAAGTGTATTTTATGAAAAAATTAAAAGGTAGGTACTGGTTCTTCCTCCAAAGAATTTTATATAAGAGAGCTGAGGTGGACTACAGGTGATTTTGATGCCTTTGGTCCAGAACTACATCTGAGGAACACTGCCCTAGTGTGTGAATTAGGGTAGAAACTCTGTCTTACTCATTATTGTAGCTCAAGGCATTAAGTGCAAGTATGTAGTTAGCAATCACTAAATATCATGCCTACTGATTATTGCTTTAGTTCATCATTAGTAAATAGCGATTCTCCTGCCTCTGGCTCTCAAGTAGGTGGGACCACAGGCACCTGACACAACACCGGGCTATTTTTTAGTTGTGGCCATCATTGTTGTTTGGTGGGCCCGAGCTGGATTTGAACTCTCCAGCTCAGGTGTATGTGGCTGGTGCCTTAGCCACTTGAGCCATAGGTGCCGAGCCTATATATACGTTTTTAAAAAGAAAAATTTGTAGTAAAATCATAACACTCAAGTCATGTTTGATGTCTACAAATACAAGATAAAATATAAAAGATAACAAATTTTATCAATATATGTTGAGTATTATAATTTTAATACAGTTTTTCCCTTACTTAAAAGTGATTATCTTTTTGTGGCACCTTCCATATTAAACTATTCATGGAACTATTTATAAGTGGTCAGATTTATGCCATAAAAATTTCTATACAAAGAATAATATTTAATAGAGACTTAAATATTAAAATTTATATTCAAGGAATCATGTGAAGTGCTAGGGGAATATTGATACACACACACAACACACATACACAGATTTCCCATCTACGTCCCTCCCTTTTATGAAGGTACATGTGATATGTAGGACTCCCCCAAATAATCCATAATAAAATCTCCTCATCTCAAGATCTTTACTCATATTTGCAAAGTCATTTTTGCCACATAATGTATTTATAGGTTCCAGAGATGAGAGGAAGTGCATATGTGGATCTATTGGGGGAGTTATTATTCAGATTATCGCAATCGGTTACAAATCCAGAGTTCCCTCCGTTCTCACTCCTGCTGATAAAATGACCCTGTATTTCATTTTTTAACTTCAGATGTCATTTCTTGGCTGACAACACCAAAATATTTATATATCTTCCCTTCCAAATTGTGCTCCCCCTTCTCCAGATGCCTGTAATACATTTTGACAAGATCTATGTCTTTTGAAAATAACATAGCCAAAATCAAAGTCACCATATCCTTCAAATGCACCTTATGACATAATTCAATGATCTTCTTAGTTTTATTATAATTACAATCCATTAGACTATAAAATACATCCATCTCTAGAACCCTAGTATATCCCATAAGGCATCTACCAAGTCAATAATTTCAACAACTCCGTGATGTTCAATGCACATGATATCCAGTCCTCTAGCTTTTACTATAATCTATATGCTAATGACCACATCTTCATCTCCCATATTTCTTCTGAACTCTGAAGTAGTAAATCCAGCTGTAGAGGCAGTATCTCATTTTAATGTTTAATAAATACCTCAAAGTCAACATATTCCAAAAGAATAAAGATCTCACCAAAGCCTATACAGTTTCGTCATGACTATCCCTCTGACTTCAACACCTTTCTACTTCCCACTTGTTCTGTGAACTCCTTTCTTGCCTGATTCAGGGACCTTACACTTGAGGGTTTTTTCCTGCCTGACAACCTGTTCACCTGGGTCGATCCCCTATTTTCAAATAAATATCTACTTAAAAGTTTTATCCCCAAGAAGCCTTCTGGTCCCACTCTATCTGAAAGAGCAACCTTAATTTAACTCAGTTTTCCTTAAATATTTTTCTTTATAACATCTTTTGGTTTCTGGCATTATTATTCTTCCAAATACAATAGCAGTCTGTGTTTGATAAATACATAACTGAATGTATCTCCACTGCTGTGTCCCCAATCCAAGTCCTTTGTCATACTATACATATTAAAATGTGTACTAGGTTTTCCTGTATATGGTCTCTCTACACTGCCATCAATACCACTACTCTCTACAAAACATCATTAGTTTCCCTCAAGGTTTTTGACTATATGATTCATCTTTCACAAAACACAAATTGTCTTTGTGTAAGCATAGCGTCTACCCAATTCATGGTGCATACCTTGTTCAGCTTTCCGTGACCAGTCTGGCCATGTCAACATCTATCCTGCCTTCTGTGACTTCCATACATTGTCTCAGAGTTTTTAATGTCTCAGTACATTGTTCCAGTCAAGATCCTGTTACACGTGTTCCGGGGAAGACCGTCCTCTTGAATAAACAGTGCCTCCCATACCCTGCCCAAGGTCTGCCTCTTGAACACATTTGCTCTTCACTGTCTGATTGATAACTTTAGTTTGGATCAGTTCTCATCCACAGACTATTCATGTATCATCTGGATAATTCATTATTCACAATGCTAATCTCAGTTTCTTTCATCATATATGCAAAGCCATGAGCCACCTAGTTCCAGCAACCAGAGAGGCCAGCGCAGGCCAGAACTCTCAAAATGCCTGGGAGAAGAGACACCTGTCTTTTCCTGCTAAAATGATCTATCGTCTATCCTGGGAGCATACATTGTGTGTTCCCTTCCTTACCTCAAATGCCACATGTCATAGAGGTTTGCTCCAGGGACAACCTAAAAGTCCTCTGACCTGCTTTTCTGACCTGAGATAGTTCAGTCTCCACCAGTGTAGCAGCGATTGCCCAGACGTTATCCCAAACTGCCTCCGTTTCTCCTGGACACACACACATAGATTGCATTTCCTCGGAGTTAGGTATACCATGGTATACTCAGGTCAAATTCTGCATTTTGGATTCTGAGTAATGTAATATGGAGAAAAATAATGTATGTCATCTATATGCTGTTACAGGTTTGAAATCTGTACCCCTTTATTCCAAAATATATAATGACATCCTAACCCCCAGTGCTTCAGTATTTATTTGGAAACAGGGTAATTGCAGATGTATTATAATTACTTAAGTTAAGATGAAGGCATACTTGAGTAGGTTCGGAGCCAAATTTGATAGGGTGGGTATCCTTAGAAAAGGATTTCAATTTGAACCCAACAGACACCCCAGGGGAAGCAGAGACTGGAGGTATACGGCTACAGGCCAAGTAACATGAAACATTGTCAGCAAACCACCAAAGCCAGGAAGAGGCCAGGAATGAATTCTCTACTGGTTTTGGAGGGAGCATGGACCTTCTTATGGCTTGAATTTAAATTTCTAGCATCCAAAAATGTAAGACAATATAGTTTTGTTAACTTAATTTCAGGTGTACAAAAGATCATCCTTGGATAATGTATTTTGGTAAATGTTGTATGATATATGAGTAGGCTAAGGACTGTAACACCAAATATCACTAGCTTTACAAAATTAAATTTTATTTCTTACTCATCTAACAGTTTGTTGTGGGTATTAGAAGTCCAGCTTCCTAAGGTATTAAATTCTTATACTATATCCTTCAAATCTGGCCTACAGACAGGGGAGAAGGAAAACCAGAGTTTTTATACAAAGTATTTTTTATGAATCCAACTGGGAAAAGGCTTATGTAACTTCTGCTCTCACTTCATCAGCTAAAACTTAGTTACATGGTCAGACTTCACTGCCAACCTGCAGGTCCATCTAGTCACTACATCAAGTTCAAACTCTAGGTTCTCCAGGTAATCCATTGCTCTTGCTATCAGTTTTGGATCTGGGTCTTCCTAGTATAGGGTCCTATAACTAAAAAACAAAACAAACAAAACACACAAATGACTTATCTGACACCCAACCAGAAAGATGGACCAGGTATAGAATAACAACAATTTTGAATATACAAAGGAAAACAGTAAGTTATACACAGTTGTTACTAATCCATTAAAACTTTTTAAATTCTATTGAATGAGAATTAAGAAAACCTCACACACACACACACACACACACATACACACACCCCTCCAGCTGTTCATCCTCAGATATCATTTTTCTTTGTTGCTCACACTATCAAGCTGATAAGGTATTCCCAAACATTGTAGGCTGATGTTTTGAGAACATAACCCCCAAATCTCAGTGGCTTAACACAATATAAGTAGCATAATATAAGTGTCATAACATAATATAACTTGTGTTATAACACAATGTAACTTCTGTTAGAGCACAATACATAACTTTTGTTACCTATCTAACTTGTGAAATATATATTACACAGCATGCAATGGGTGTTCTAACACAATATTACTTGCAAAGTGGTTCAATGTGAATGTTTGGCTGATGGCCACAGTTGTATCTAAATATGTCCTAATAAATTAACAGCTCTGTCATTCCACAGAGCTTTAAACTCCTCTGCTAAACCCTCCAAACTTTTCAAAAAGACAAGGGAAGAAAGAATGGGAGGATCCCTCTGAAAGTGTGATGGGATTAACATATGGATTAATTTCCATTGGTTGCTATAACAAAGGATCACAAATAACCAGGTTTAACACTATGAAATTTGAGCTGAGTTACTTATCTTTGTGTATTACAATTATCTTTTCAGATGTATACACTTTAAACCAGTAAATACAGTAGTTCCTCTATAGTTGACACCTCCCTACCTTGACCACCTACTTATGTTGACCTAATTTTCATAAACCAAACAGGTACCACATGTATGTAACAGTACAGGTGGCCTGGCTCCTTATGTTGATCACCTGAGTATATTGACCAGTTTGTTACAGTCCCTTGGGTGGTCCACTTACAGAGGTTCTACTCTGCATAAAACCTATGAGATCATCTCATTCCATAATATACAATGGATAGTGTTTCTTCTATTATTTTGCTAGATATTCTCCATAATCTACTATCTTCCCCATACATTAATCTTTCCATTTGCAATAGCTTCCTCCCATTAATATTTAAACAAGTTTGTATCTTTATGATAAAATGAAATCCCCGTCTTTCTCCCATTTTACCTTAGAGCACTATTTCTTTTCACATATTCATAGCCAAACATATTGAAAGTGTTATTCATTTACTCTGTGCCACATCTTTAGGATCCACTGGTCCATGTTTTCCATTCTAGGTTATATGTACACAATTCAAGCAAGTTGACTTTTCACAAAGTAGTAAACAACTGTCGTCTCGCTAGCTATAATAGGCTTTTTTCTGAATAATCTCAATTCCTTTCATATCATGTGAGACAAGCCAAAGTTTAAAAGATATCAAATACACACTCCGTGATAATCTATCATCATTATAATATTCATCAAATCAAATGATTCATGAAAAAGAGTTTTCATGTGGAGGCTTCTATAAGGAGAATGTTTTATCACCACTACTTTCCACCTCAATGGTTCCTTTTATGTTAATAGAAGAATTACTAAGATATAATTTACAAGTCATAAAATTCATCATCGTAAAGTGCACAAATCAATGAGTTTTAGTATATTCACAGTACAGCTAATTCTGCTGTCTAATTTCAGAATATTTTCACAACTCCATAGAGAACTTCATTAGAAGTCTTTACCTATACCTCTCCCCAGCTCCTGACAACTACTAATCCACTTTTCTCCTCGTCTATTTCAGATATGTCATGTAAGTGTAACCATATGGTGTATAGTCTTTGGTGACTGGCTCTTCCACACTTTATTCCTTCTGTTACTTAATTTTATCTCATGGCATAAATATCCAACGATTTGTTTATCTACAAAAATTTCCATCTTCCATTCTTCCAGCCACTGGGAGTGCTGCTAGCAGAGAGGCCTTTTCTGTTGGAAGATCCTACATTCAATAACTGGGCAACATGGCACTATAAATGATTAAAAATTTCCCTTCATTTTGAAAGTTTTGAAGATCTGCTTTGGTTTCAGCTGCTCTGGGAGGTTGTCTGTGGCCTTCGTTGACACTTTATCACAGTCCTAATCTTCCCACTACCTAATTCTGCCCTCTTAGTTTTTATATTTTGTCAACCTAAAATCACTCTCTAAAAAACTGCTTATATGCTAATTCCCATTTCAGAGTCTTATTTTCCGCATGACTGAATGTGTAACATCATTGTATATGCTTCCTGCAGATAATTTTATTTATTTACATAGTTTTCCTTTTCATCTAAAAGTTACAATCATTAATTTCTATCTCTACTTCATTCTCCTCTGAACTCATTTATCTCACAGATAGCTAAAATGTTCTCTAGGATACCTCACAGTCAACTAAAAATAAACATATCAAAGATGGAAATCATGATTTACTCTCTGAAACCCTCTCTTCAGTCATGTTTTAGCATAGCTAGAATATATTCTAAGAAACTACTTTTTAATTTTTTTTGGAAAGTCTGTGTGTCATTTATTGACGGGAGTTTATATACATTTGTTTTCTTTCCCTAGTGGTTTCCTTCAAAGCACAGGCACAGAGTCCTTGAGAAGGGCAGTCTCTGAACGAGGGAGCCAGGAACTCAGGATGTGCACGTCTTTGGCAGGCCTGTTACCCAGGCAGGATGCAAGCCTTCAAGCTGGAATTCTATTGGGTATTTGAGAGGGACCAAGGTGGGCATAGAGAGAAAGTCTTCCACAGACTCACATCTCAGTCCAGGCCTCCTCTCTCCCTATCCAAGTCCATCCCAGTTTTGAGACCCTGGGAGGCAGCTCAATCAGGGCCACCCACCTCAGTAGGGGCAGATTCTTTGATCCATACCCTGTTTGAACACACCTGCTTCTGCTGGTCGCACAGTTAAAGAGAATCAGCCTTATAGAAAGAGACAGACCACTTCTCTCTCTGACATTCCCCAGCACCTCTCTTCAGCTGCATCCATGCAGGAACCGCTGGAAAAACTGAGGCTGCTTCTCAGTGGAGCTGAGTGTGCCACGTCCTCAGACCTTCAGCAGATAGCACAGAGAGTGCACATCTACGCAGGCTGACAACTGTGCTCCCTGGTCCACACATGCACTGTCCTGCCTCTGTCCTGCTAACTGCCAGTGCCTAGAATGGAGCTCCTGCAGGCCTGGAACTGGGACCCAAGGCTAGTCTGGGTAGGCACTTGGCAATTTTTTGGTAGGGAGGTGGTGAAAAAAGTAGATGGGTATGAGAAGAATGAAAGGGCTTCATTTGATAATTAGAGATCTGAAGTGATTTTACCTTTATTTCCTTCACTTAAAGCCAATCATGAGATTTCGCAGTGATTTCTGGGTGGGCACAAAAGGGCAGTGGTGTTAATCATCATCAGGCTGTGGCCCAGTTGGCCTGAGGAGTATGGGCAGGGCCGGCCCTCACTGGGGCAGCTGGAGGAGCACAGACTGCCCCGCTGGCAGGTAGGTGATGTTCTGAGAGCACGACAGCTGGAATGTGATGCCCTCTGCAGCCTCCAGCTTGCAGAGCCCAATCAGGCCATCACCCACTGTGGCCAGTGAGTTGGCAATCAGCTCTGCTGCCTTGGAGTCGCCCTCGGCAAAGATGATGGCTGCCTTTTGCTGCTGCTCAGCCTTTTCACCACAAGCCTGGCCCTCTCTGCTTCCTGCTGAGCCACCTGTCTGGCTCCCACCACTTCTGTGAACTCCTTCCTAAAGGTCAGATGTGTCAAGGAAACATCATCCAGGGTGAGCCCAAAGGTTGCTGCTCACTCCGTAAGGTCATGGCTCACCTGCCTGGAGACGAGCTCTCTCTGGGTGATTAGCTCTCCAGCATCGAAGCCACCACTGACTTGAGGATCTCTGTAGTAATAGATGGCAGCACACGCTCATCCTAGTCCTCTCCGTTGCTGGTGAAGATTCGAGGAAGCTGCCTTGGCACAGACTGGAAGGGGATGCACAGCGTGATGTTGACCTTCTGTAAATCTTTGCTTCCAGTGATAACTGGCATGTTACGTGGTTGAGAGCAGCAGTCAAAGATAATTGGTTTCTGTACCCATGGGATCAGAAATTGAGTCCCTTCCCCTAACACAATGTTCTTCACTCCACGGAATTGGTCGCAGATGACAGCTCTGTGTCCAGCATCCATACTATACAAAGCAGAGTTCACGCCGCTGGCAACCGCCACAGGCCGAACTTGCCAATGGACTCAAACACTTTGGCAGCCACGTTTCCTTCTGCTGAACCCACTCACACCTGGTTCCACTCTGACCTCCACATGAATTCCCCCAGAAACTACTTTTAGTCTAATCTTTTCCTTGCATTATTTGTAAGACACTCTTAACGCAGTAACTGTGACTACTGCACAGATAAGGTCAGTAGGTCTAATACAGATATTTTCCTAAGGACTTTGCAGGTACTCATTCATTTAATTCTCACAACCCTACAAAGTAGGTTTCATGTTTTTATTTTCATAGAAAATTGTCATATGAAGAAATGCATAAATTATATAAGGCCCTGATATCAAAACAACGATTTGTATATCAATAAGTTCTTTCCTAAAATCTACACGCTAATTGTTTTCTTATACTGCTCACTGACAAATGCAAATATTGGTTTGAACTTTGAATGTATTTTGAGATGAGTGAGCTAAAGAAACAGCTAGTCATATATGTTGTGGCTAATAAGAATAACAATGGGCAGGAACATGTTATTTGAACCTGCTATTATTTTGTATATCTTTTGTGATTTGCGGACAAGAATGTTTAGCTCCCTATGATCAGAAAAGAAGATCCTTCAACCTAGGATGCCCAAAGTCTGTCTAAACAAGTTTATATATGCTTAGAGTAATAGTATATACAAGGCAAAATTTATCTGTCCATCTGTCTATATGCCTACCTGCCTACCATGTATCTGTCAATCCTCACATGTGTAGTCAGAGTTAAAGTCCTTACCTGCCACTAAGATACACAACATCAATCAGATGAACAACTCAGAAGTCAAAACTTGAGTGTTATCATCACAATCTTCATCTCCCTTTCATTACCCCCATGTAATCAATTAAGTCATATTTTATTATTGATATTCTAAAATGTAGCTGCTTGTTCCCAACCAAAGCATGACTCTCCACACTAGCCCTTGCATTCACCCGAAAGACTACTTACTTTCAGCACTATTCTAGATGCCCCCTTCTTGTACTTTGACACCCAAACACTGACCACCTGATACCCTACTGTCTACTTTTATTCCCAATCAATCCTCTTTAAGCATCATAGAGTAGTTTTAATATAAAAGTATAACAATGCCATTTTTTCTCTTTAAAACATTTCTGTGATTTCCCTTGCTTTAAGACCAAAATCCATAATAGAGCTTGCAAGTCTTCACATAATGATTCTTCTTGCCAGTCTCTCCAAAATTAACACCCCGTTATTACTCCCCTGTCCACCTTCTTTCAGGTAAATTAGCATGTACCATGCTCTTTCACACCTCAGGACCACTGTACGTGCAGGGTTTTGGAAAGCTCCATATCTGAGCTGACTCACATCTATGATTTCACTCAGTCAACACTTTTTCAGGAAGTCTAGAGTAACTCTCAAACTAGAACAATATCCCCTATTATAAGCTTTCATAGCACTATGTCTTTTTCATTTATACCTAAGTTGGCCAGTAGTTGACCACAATATATACTTTAAATTATGGCCTAACCACATATAAGAACATTAGAAACCACCCTTAAATACATTCGGGACATTTTTATAGATTATATTCACAGGTAGCTGAAGCATTTTTTAAAAGATATATTTAATGACGTCAAGCGGAAACACATTTTAACTACTGCCTTTGGCTGGGAGCACGGGGAAAAGCTGGAAGTCACGGCCAGTATTACCTACTAACCTAACCTACATCCCAAACCATATCTTCATAAAATCACTCTTGTTAAAAATGACTCATAAACAAATATATCAAGCTTTAAAATTCCATGAAAAAATCTGTTGTAGTCAATACTAAAAATTCAATTTATTGATAGAATTTTAGGACATTTGATTTGTAACGTATTGCACTTGATACTAGTATCCCTTCTAATTTGAGGAGCGAACTACACACCTAGATGAGAGTGTAGTTACTAAAAATGAGCAGAGGGGCAAGGAATTTGGTTGATCTGGGTACAGGAAAAGCAGTCCAATTGGATACCCTAGTATGATTTTAAAGTCAAGGAATCAAAAGTTTAAGTGGGGCAGGAGCAAGAAAATTGGAAAGGAGTGGCCTCATTAAAATCCCACGACATGACTTTCCGTCTGGAATTGACTATTCTGCTGGATGATACACAAAGGCCAGGTCATGGTGCCGATAGAAGAGGAACGGGCATATTTATAGTTTGGTCACATCATCCCTATCTCTAGTCTTCCATGTTGCTGATACTCAGAATATTGGGAGCAATATGAGATTTAAAAGTGTGATTATATTTTCCTCTCATTTCTGAACACTTTGTCTTTGTTAAAAATAAAACAGTCCCAAAATCTAGGCAAGGAAGGAAACATTTTTCATTGAGACCTACACTGTGACAGAACAGTATTGGCACATTTAATTCCTGCTACAACACTTATACTGATTAAGAAAATCTCTATATTATAGGTTGGGAAATAAAGGGTCCAAAACAATGAATATTTTTTTCTATAATACAGAAGTGCAGAGTTGAATATCTATCTCCTTCTCATGGCCATTTGCACTCTATCATACCTGCTGAGTTAATCGCCTATTATTTATTGCCTTCCAGATCTTTTCCCCAACCTTTCTATCAACCTGAAAGCTTGTTTTTCTGCACATCATACAACCTAATTCACACGTTGACAAAATGATTTAACAACAAATGTTTGCCTACAACAAGATAGATTTGTTTTAATGGTTTCCTATATTCATTTAACCCCAAAGAGTTGAAAGAATGCCAATCTGCTCAAGACATTTCAGGCTTCAAAGGAGCTGGGGAGGATTAGAAAGGTGTAGCAGGATGAGTTGGTTGTATCTGCAGGAAAAGGTCACTCAACCCTCACTGAAGGTGACTGTGATCTAAGAGGAGGTGCTTGCTTTCTATTAGGTTAAATTTCTCCTCCATGGAGAAGAGCTGAAGGACAGGAGAGGCTGCAACTGCTCAGCCTGTTTCAGACAACTAGTAGCCGTAGTGTAGCGAGGGTCCACACGGGCTTCTTACAGGACTTCAGAGGAATGTTTCTCCATTTGCAAAGCAGATAGCAATTTCATAAAAATCGGCAGCAGCAGCAACTGGATTCTTGTGTTTGCTTTTTATTAAGCCCCTGAGTTGATTTTGGTAGTGATGGCCCAACAATTACACTTTGAGAAACATGAACTTGGAGACAGACTTTTCTGACTATAAACTAGTGATAAGTGTTCTTCATGAAAAACTTCCAGTATCTCTATCTCTTTCTGCTAATCTTCTGCCAACTAATCAACGTTATTTTAGTTGTCTATGTCTTATTTTTTTTTTTGTATACCTCCTTCCATGCAATGTACTATTTTTTGTTTTGTCTCTGATACAACAGCTCTTGACAACAACGTGGTAGATGGCAAAATGGATTGTCTTTATGGAAAGAAGGATTATTCTATGGCCAAAACATATATTTATGCTGTTAGCATTGAGAAGGATTCCCAAGTTGGTTTCAGCCATTGTATTAATTGGCATATCCATATTTTCTATTTCCAGAAAACAAAGCACTAGTATGTAGGCCAAGAGGGAAAAGTCAACAAATAAAACGTTTTTTCCTGGCCAGGTTTAACCTATCTCAAGATGATGGATTGGTATGACCCAAAATGTTGATAGAATGCCTTTGTCTAGATAACTAGATATCAGACTTACTGAAGTACTTACAGCTTAGAAATAAAACCTGATTAAATGAAGTTAGGCCATCTGGCTTCTAAATATGGAAAGGAAGGCAACTTACTATATTTGTTGTATTTATTTTATCTTATACGGGCAACTTTGGCTGCATGGTTGAATAAGATTTAAATTACAGGCTTGCCACCTATAGCTCAGCAGCTAGGGCGCCAGCCACATATACTGGAGCTGATGGGTTTGAATCCAGCCTGGGCCTACCACACAACAATGACAACAACAACAACAACAACAAAAAATAGCCAGATATTGTGGTGGGTAACACCTGTAGTCCCAGCTACTTGGGAGACTGAGGCAAGAGAATTGCTTACACCCAAGAGTTTGAGCTTGCTGTGAGCTGTGATACCATAGCACTCTACCCAGGGCAACAGCTTGAGACTCTGTTTCAAAAAAAAAAAGGGTGGCACCTGTGGCTCAATGAGTAGGGAACCAGCCCCACATACTGAGGGGGAAGGGTTCAAACCCAGCCCCAGCCAAACTGCAACAAAAAAATAGCTGGCTGTTGTGGTGGGCACCTATAGTCCCAGTTATGCAGGAGGCTGAGGCAAGAGAATCGCTGTGAAGAAGGTTGCTGAGAGCTGTGATGCCACAGCACTCTACCGAGGGTGACAAAATGAGACTCTGTCTCAAAAAAAAAAAAAAAAAAAAGACTTAAATTACAATCTTCTTACTTTGTTAGGTAGGTTGCCAAATAACATTACCATATATAGGAGTTTAAGGAGCTTATCTTGAAACAGTCAATCAAAGCCTTTGACTATTAACTCCTAATATCATTCTTTCAAGTAACATAATTATAGAAATGAATCTATCTATATCTCAAGTTCTCATTGTTTCCTGAGATACAGTCGAGAATGTCTAACACAAATTCATTGTATCTCACAAAAAATTTACTCTCACATTACTGTCTTTCTGGACTTATCCTATGTTATTAACCACTCCCATCAGTTTTCCATTACGTTTTAGAAATCTTTGCTTCATGATATTTTTATGGTTCCTGGCAGCATGACCCCAGACCAAGTCTTAAATTCTCTGTGGCATTCCACAGATACCTCCTAATTGGTCTTTTGTCTCCTGTGTCTTACCAATTCAGTGAATTCTGCACTTCTTCATCTTTTCTAAATGATAGTCCTCATCTTGTCACTCAAATTTTCAATGCCTTATCAGTGTCCCTAAAATGGATTATTAACCTTGTGCTCAGGGATTAGAAGCAACTTCTTATTTTCTATGTCTATTCCAAATCTTCTCTTTATTGCTTTCTCAATCAAAAAATAAATGTATTATGTTGAATTGTGGTTTCCTACAAGATTACGTCTAACTGCAACCCGGGAATGTGAACTTATTTACAAAAGTGGTCTTTGTGGATGTAATTACATTAAAGATCTTGAGATAAGGTCATTCCGGGTTAAGGTTAATGCTCAATCCAGTGACAAGTATTCTTATAAGAAGAGAGAATAGGAGAGGACACAGAGGAGAAGGCTACAGAAGACAGTGCAGAGATTGGAGTAAACTAAGCCAAGGAATCCTAAGATTCCCCAGAAAGTAAAAGAGGCAAGGAAAGATTTCTCTCAAACTTTTGGAAGGAGTATGGCCATCCTGATACCTCGAACTATGAAAGAATAAGTGTTTTATTTTTTTTAATCATAAACACATAGATTATATATACATTAATGCATGTATGGGGTACAATGTGCTGATTTCATATAGAATTAGGAGTGTTTACATCACACTGGTTAATATAAACCTCATCTCATTTACTTAATTATTATGTTAAGACATTTATACTCTATACTTAATGAATCCGACAAGTACTCTTGCATTATGCACCATAGGTGTGATCCCACCATTCACTCTCCCTCCATCTGACCTTCCTTCTCCCTTCCCATTCCCTGCTTCTTCCTTCTTCATCCTGGGCCATAGTTGTGATCTATTCTTTCTATGAACGTGTGAGTGATTGTAAATTGGATTCATAATAATACTGAGTACATTGGATATTTTTTCTTCCATTCTTGAGGTACTTTACTAAGTATGATATGTTCCAGTTCCATCCATGTAAACGTAAAAGAGGTAAAGTTTCCATGTTTTTTAAGGCTGCATAATATTCCTTATATACATATACCACGATTTATTAATCGATTCATGGATCAGTGGGCACTTGGGCTTCTTCCATGACTTAGCAATTATGAATTGAGCTTCAGTGAACAATCTGGTGCAAATATTTTTGTCATAAAGTGATTTTTGGTCTTTTGGACATACACCTAGGAGAGGAATTCCAGGATCAAATGGCAGGTCTACTTTTAGGTTCCTAAGTATTTTCCATACTTCTTTCCAAAAGGGACGTATTAGCTTGCACTCCCACCAGCAGTGCAGAAGTGTTCCCTTTTCTCCACGTGTTTATCGTTTTAAGTCACACCATTTGTTGTGATGGGTCATGGCATCCCTAGGATATTAACATAATATACCAGCTGCGTCTTTCTGAAGTTTTATACTCTGGCAGAAATTCCTTGTTCAGGAAAGTTTACCTTGAGATTCTCATCATACCTTTGTACCTACTTAAATGATAAGAACTTAGAACATAAGAGACACTATTAACTTCACCAAGTCTTTCTTTAGCCCCATAAAATAGGGATTGTTGTATCTAAAGATATATAGGTGTATGTTCCAGATGAGGTCAAGTTTGGACAGAAGCTATTTTACTCTAGAATCCATATTCTTAATGACTTCAAAAATGCCAAGATCAAAGCTCAAAACATACTCTCTTCATTAAGTCTTTCTGACTGAAGGTTTTTTATGTTGGGGATTCATTGAGGGTACAAGAAACCAAGTTACACTGATTGCATTTGTTACATAAAGACCCTCTTACAATCATGTCTTCCCTCCAAAAGGTGTGTCACACACCAAGACCCCACCTCCTTGCTCTGACTAGAGGGGTCTTTATGATTTCCTATGGTTGTTTTGGTAAGTTGCACTCAAGAAACAGCATAGACAGCCTCACATCTAGTTTATTTAGTAAGTTAGATTGTAAAATGTCTGAGAAATGACTTTGTCAGATTCTGGCATAGCATTTCTCTAGGTTCAAAATAAGTAAGTTATGAAATGAGTACATCTGGTAAAAGACAAATCAAATGACCACATTGAACACAAGCTAAATAGAGGCTAAAACCATTTGTCTGAGGTTATTTAAAGAAAAAGAAAAAGAAAAGAAAAAGGTTGACCTTCAGATTTCTGACTCACCAATGTATTATTCTCTCACCCTTGGGTATCCTCTGACATTATGTAACAAATTTAAATATAGAAATTTGTTTAAACTTTAATTTTAGTGACCTTTGTTTGTAATTATCTATATATTGAAGAAATATAAAATAATTAAGTATGAAAAACTGGGAATATTTTCAATTCCTTCTAAATAATATAATAGATGAAGTGGACATGTTTGTTAATGTAATTGGTTATTTAATTTTATTTTCAAATGTAAATATACAAAAAAAAAAACACTAAGAAAGTCAATACTTTTAGAAAACCAAATCAAGATGTTAAATTCGGTGACTTATCTGCTCTGTGTAGGGATGAAAGAAATGATTCACCTCCCTCTTCCCTTTCTAGACTCAATCATCCTTCCTGAACAATTTGTGTGAAAGAGAATCATCTAAACAATGTTGAGAAATCCAACCTAAAGCATTATTTCATGAATTCTTAGAGAAAGTATTTTTTTCCCAGCTCCAATTTTATAATCTCTAAAAAATTGAAAGGTAATAAAGTTGTATGTATCAACTCTAAGATTTAACAAGGCTTACCAATGTAAGAAATAAACGTGATACTTATTTTTTCATTGTAGAAATGAAGGACATGAAGAGAACATTTCAACAAATACAACTTTAGAAATTATTCATAGAGAAGCCACATTAACCACCAAATCTGAGTATGCAAGAAAATCATGAAGTTAAAAAAATTCCCCTGAGATCTAGTTCCTTGTCACTGAAGAAGAAATTGATTGTTTGAAGGAAGTAAGGACACAGAATGATGAGATTTCTCAGAAAACACTTAAAATACTTCCCCCCCACACTTCACAGACCAGAGCTGTACTATGATTCCTGAGTGTCCTATTCATTTAACAAATACTTAGTGAGTCCACATAATGTGCCAAATACAGTTCTAGATATTTTTAAATGCTACAGAATTAAACTAAAGAAAACCTTTGCCTACATGGAGCTCATACTCCAGTTGGATAAATTGAAAATATATAAATTAACAAAAATTTATAATTTCATGTTATGACACATGACATAAACAAAACAAAGATAAAACAAAAGATAAAGAAAAATAGTCATGTTGCCAGGATGAAAATTCAGGTTGGTTGGTGAGAGTGGTCAGAGAGGAGTATTTGAGAAAAGAACTTTTAAATAGAGCCCTGAGTGAAACGAGGATGAGAGTCATGTGAATATTTGAGGAAAGCTGGTTCTATACAGTAAGCAGAGCAAGATCAAAGCCCAGAGTCAGGAAGGAGCTTGGGATATTCAAGATACACTAGAGAAGGCAACATGGCCAGAACAGAATGGGAAAAGTAGAGGATCTAAGGACTTGAGGTCAGAAAGTCAGAAGCAAGGACAGATTATGAAGGGCCTTGCAGGCCTTGGTAAGGATGCTGGGTTTGACCTAACATGAGGTAGAAGGGCATCGACTGATTTTGAAGAGTAGAGTAGTAAGATCTGATTGGCATTTTGAAATGATCACTCTGCGTGCAGAGAATATACTGTAGGGGTAAGTGCAGAAACAGAGATGAGAGGTTCAAGCAGAAGTACAGGTGAAAAATATGACAACAGTGATGAAGATCAGATTTTCATGACAGATCTCTGGGTGGCCTTGGACCAACACAGTTCTCCCTGTAGAACTTTCTGGGAAAACAACATCCTGGGATAAGAGGGGAACTGGCAGGAATAGCCTAGGCTCTGTTCCTAGCCCTCCTGGAACAGCATGCTGTACAACACCTGGCGTGTCAAGTTGCCACAGAACATAAAGCCCAGGGCAGGCTGCTTTCCTGTGTCTCTCACCTGCAGTGCTAGTGAGGGCACATGTGCATGGAGATTTCATCTTACTTGGGCAACTTTCCTGAGCTTTGGAGGACCAGTTCATCATGACTTCCGGGCTTCTACTATTCCTTGCTGCCCATTTGTAAGTAAGAAAATTGCTTCACTTAACTTGCTATGTGTTCTGTCTCATCAGACTCATGCAAAAGTGACACTCAAGATGCAGTTGGTGAGGTCTTTACAGTCCTCACCTGATATTGATACCAGTGCACAAAGAACATGCTTCATAAGAAGGTGGTGGACCAAGAATCAGTTGTGAAAGTAGTGAAAGGACTGGCCCCTAGGGAAGGGAGTAGACCAACTTTGCAGTTTAAACTCATCTAGGTGAGTTGAGTGGAATTCCTCCTACACAGTACTTTAGCATCAGATAATCAAGAAATGTTAGCTATGTGCATTTCAGGAAATACTGGTTAAGCGCCTGGTATTCGGGTTGCAGGTTTGTTTGCCGACAGGGCAGTTGGCGAGATGGAATTTAAGGTATGGGATGATTATTAGGGCACCCCATGGAATTTATACCTATGGATGCTGAATGTCCAGCTTTGTCTTTAATAGGCTTTTATAATGCTCTATCAGGCTTCAGTGTCTGGGTGGTGTCACATGTGATATGACTATATTAACTTTCATAGTCAGGGGCCCACTCCTTTTTCTTCTTTGATGGAAAGTTCATGGTCCTGTCCTAATATAATGATTTTTGGGAAATTATGTTAGTATATTGAATACTCTTTGAGGCTTAAACTGAAGCTCTATAAGTATGAAAGGAAAATCCTTCCCCCAAATTCATGTCTGTTGCTGTCAGAATGAATTGCTGAGTCTTTCAGAGTAAAGGACCAAATGCTGTCAATTTCATCTTGTTGAGAAATGGTTTCCCATCATAGGTTCAGCCCTGGCCTGTGTTGCTGGCAGGTTGTCACTTGATGGCAGCGTTTGTTAGCTCAGCATCAGTGAGTGAAAGCCATTGCTACTGGGCCCAAGCATAGCGTCCATCACTACCACTATGGCCACAAGCAGGGGATGGATCAACACAAAAGTGGATGGCTTAGCAATTAAATCTGAGTAACATCAGCTGGTCAGGTTATTTTATCTACTTTTTCATGGTGCTATTTCAATAGTGGATGCTCTCCCAAAGGCATTCAAGTATAATAGAAACAGATTTACACTTTGTTTGTGCACCATCCTATGTCTATCCACTTGCCTTTACCACTTGGTCCCCTTGTCCTTCATATTGCAATCTTTCATATTCCAGATGATGACCAGCCAGCCAAGCCATTCATCATTGCACTTGAGTCCAACTATAGTCTAACCTCCATCAATTCTCTTCTCACAAAAGTAGAGGCCAAGTGCACTATCTGAAATTCTGCCAATTGGAAAGATTTTCACATACCTCTGCCAAAGCCATCCTTGAATGCCAAATATTTTTAGCTTGTATTCACTTACCTCATCTATCAGTCCATAATCCACACTGGGTATTTTTCTTCCACCTTCAGCTAATAATAAAGGATCCCTCACAAGGCCATACATGTAAGCTGAGGGAGAGACATAGATTGATACAACGGTGAGGAATGAAATGAGTCTTGTCTCTAGCTTCTCTCACTTGTACTCAATCTTGGATGGATCACTTCCTTCTGATGAATGGGTCATTTCGGGGTCTGCCTTCTGACTCGATATATCTGATATGATTACGATCACTTGTCGTTCTATGGTCATGCTTTTCAAGTTTACTATGGCTCAGTATAATTCCAGGGGTTCATTTTCAAATGGTATATAGCTGTCCAGTGTACTATAAAGGACCTTCCTCCAGAATCCTAGTGGTTTGTCTTGCAATTCTGTCTTTCGGACTTGCCATAAAGTCTACACGGTATCAGTCCCCACCCCTAGTACCAGAAATAGTCTGTTGGATCATGTGCCAACTCACAGTTGGTAGTGCTTTAGGCACTGTGATTTCCTTTTTGTGGTAGAAAACCAGAATGTTCATAATTCATCTTTTTTTAATGGATGAACATTCTGGAATGCTTTAGAACAGTAGTTCTCAACTTTCCTAATGCTGTGACCCTTTAATACAGTTCCTGTGGGTCAGCATCCAACAGTTGAGAACTGCTGATTTAGAGCACTGAACTCACAAAATTTTGTCTCATTTGAGACCTTCTGAATGTTTGTACATTTCATCTTCCCTCCTCTGCAGCAGAGATGTCTTATTAAGGCCCCCAATGACGAGGCACTTTTTGTTCCATAAATCTAATGAACATGATGCCATCATTTTCATAGGTCAATTTGATGATTTATGAGATAACCAATTGGTGAAGTTTCTTCATATTGTATTATGATAAAGGAGAGAGAGGTTAATATACCTCTGGGGTAGCATTGTAAATGCATATTATTTTCTGTTCCACGCACATTCCAACTCTTTACTTATGGAGTAAGAAATGAATACTTCTGTCAAACCAATATAGTCTCATAAGACATACCTGAGGCTGAGGTTATGCTAATGCGCTCTAGCAAAGGTACTTCAAGCACAGTGGCTAACTACAAATAGATTGCTATTGGTTGTGTTTGATGTGTTTGCACTTAAGTGCAAATATTAGAAAGATGACCATTTCTGCACCTTTTAATCTTTACAAATGATACCTATTTCTACTATCTGCCTGCAGGTATGTATTATTTGCTATCTTGAAGGGAGAAAATTTTAGAGGTTTCTACTTAACCTTCCACATCTTACTAACTCTCATCCCACAAGACAATGCTTGAGGTGAATGTTATCCCAATTACTAATTATTTCTATTTCAATTATACATTTGGAGAGTAGGGAAATAACTCCACCTGTACACGTGGACTCAATGAATCTACTGGATATGTTAGTTGATCAGAACTCCATTTATTTCTTGTCCCCATACACAAACAGGCAACCATGATTGGTGTGTTAAAAAAAAAGTATTAATATTACCCTTTTCCCAGTGCACAGCTATCAGAGTAAATGGCCATAGTTACCTTTGGAAATAGAAGGGGAAAATAATCATCAGGCTTATTTGTCAAAGTAGTACAAGATGTTTTTTCTTGGGAACTCTGCCTCTTCTTCAATCAGTAAGATTTAATGTTAGAATTGACTCAGGTAAAGAAACTGGGCAAGTGTAATAGGCCACTGTCAGACCCAACCTATAAAGGAGAAGTGCCAGTGAACTTCTGAGTGATGCTGGCATTTTACCCTTCAGAGAACAGAAGATTCCTAGTGATCGTGGAAAATGGTAAATCTCCTAGGCACTCATAATCTTCTGGAAGATCTTTTAGCTGTCCATAGTATGTGCATTCTCCCATGACCACTTCCCTGAACATTTTAATCCTATATCATACCATCTGCTATGGAAATTCTGGCATTTGACTTTACTGAATGTCGCCCATCACATTTTCCATGTGTCTAGGACCCATTCTATTATTGAATTTGCACCATCTCCTGAGGTTTTCTCTAAGGTAGTAAATCTTGGATGTTGGGCAAATGTTCCCAAATCATAAACTCTCTTTTATCAAACTATATTCCAGTTCCTTTGGTCAAATATCCAAGAAACCTAGTTCCACACAATCTCTAGCTCTTGCTAGTCTTGAAGCTTCTTTAGGATATAGCTTCCTTTATCAGACCCAGGAGGTCACTTACTGGATTATTCTGCAACTCAACACTACTACTGACCTTAGTGGCTCAGAGGTGGGGAGCAGTGTAAACATCTTATTTGGAAGAGACTGCACTGCTTTCATAGAAGAGGAGATATCTAGCTTTTGATAAGGAGGGGTGGATCTTCCCTCAGGCTCAGGGATATTAGGAGAATTGAATCTACAAATTCAAGATTCAGGCAGGGTGTCAACCCTCATGATCTTTTCCAATCCTTTCCAAACAAGGGCCTTCATTTGATGGAAGACCTTTCCTGTTTGGGAGTTTAAACTTTATCTTGCTCAATTATTCTAAAGATTAAACATCTAGTCTGGTCCTCAGTATTTTGTGCCCTCCTTTATGTAGAAACAGAAAATGAGAGTTTGTCTGTACACTTCCAAAGAGCCCCTCTGATATTTATATTAGCTTTCAATTAGTGAATAAATTACTCACTGCTTGTTGTTATTTTCTAGAGAGTCAATTAAGTTGAGCAAGAAACACTTAATTTCATTGACCTTCCAATTAACTATTTTCCCCATATTTATCGAATTATTGACCCAATGCACCAGCCAGTGCATTTCTCTTCACTACTATCCTGGTGCACTATTCCAATGCACACCAGTGAAAATTTTAGCAATTGGACAAGTTTTGAGTCAGAATTTACTGTACCAATTAAATGCCAGTAGTGGAGTTCTTTGGTTGGCAGTGTGGTGAATAATCCATTTTGTTGGATTATTCCTTATGTTATGATAATCCCTTATGTTCCTTCTGCTTATTTGGATTGCTTCTGGAACCAAGAGTTATGGGTTGAGTTCTCTAGCAAGTATCTCTGTGTTGGAATGTTTCATGCAGATCATTAGGCAGTGTCTTGCTGCCAACACCTCTGGAAAGAGGATATGTAAGAGGGATTGGGCAGAATGAAAAGTCAAAAAGCATCGCATGACCACTGACATCTTCAGAAAACACCATAGGAAGCTCAAAAGCTAGACTGGCCTGTAGTTTTGTCCATAGTTGAAGCAAGATATCCAGACCTTTATACTCTTTGATTGAATATTCACTGGATGATGAACTCCAGGGAGGGGCATGATCTCCGTCAGGGTGGCTTACAATAGCTAAGCCAACCCCTAAAAGTGCTGACATCTGAGCACTGTCTTTCTCTCATTCTGCAGCACACATTCTTCAATGAATTACAGTGTTGAGAATAATATGCAAAGCTCTCTGCTAGGGACATAATGATGGGTAAGAAATGTCATGCTCTTTGGGAAAAAGACACACAGCCTTTTGCCACATCATAGTGATAAATAAAAAAAAACACACAGCAGAGGCTCATCCTGAGATAAATATTGAGGAGGAATGAAAGAGTTTTATTATCTAAGAAGAAAGGAAGGAACACTGCAAAAAAAGAATTATTATAAAAAATAGAGACATAGCAAAAATCTCTATGCAATGTAGGAACATTTGAAATTTACCCTCAGCAATTCAAAATGTATGACATATTATTATTTACTACATTCACCTTACTGTGTAACATACCTCAAAGGACAAAAAATTTTATCATCAGGCTTATTTGTCCAAAGAATACAAGATGTTTACAAAAATCTTTAACCTTTGAATATCACATTCCCACCCTACTTCTAACCTCTGATAACCATCATTCTACTCTTTATTTGAGCTGGATTGTTTTAGAAACCACTTATAACTGAGGACATGAAGTATTTGTACCTGTTTTATTTCAGTTAGCATAATTTTGTCAAGTGTTCTCATCACACACACAAAAAATAAATTGATGTGTATTTTAGTTTTATTTAATTATTCCACATTGTACTATATGTAATAACATAATTTTGTGCCCTCAAAATATATACCACAACAATTTGGCAACATTCACTTGAAAAGTCAAACAAAAAAATCTTGTTATGAGAGGCCATCAGGTATCTCAGGTTGTTGATATCTTTTCATGAGCTTCGACCTCACTACTCGGTAGATGCTGTGGTTGCTAAAAGTTTAGCTTAAACTGGGAGTATGTGCTGAGGCTTACATTGTAAAGAGACCTAGTGGGAAAATCTGAAGGATGAATTACTGAAATGCACCAGAAGATCTTGCATGTAGGTTATGGCCTTGCTTGATAAATCCACAGCAAGTTTCTGAAGAAAGAACTGACTTAATTCCACCTAGGTTTTGGTAGAAAATGTACCATCATGGTGGTAAATAAACGATTGGATGCAGAAGAAAAAGTTAAAACACTATTAAAATATAGGAAGCTAAGGAAGTATTATAAATAAAACACTATTAAAATATAGGAAGGTAAGGAATAGTATCCACTATTAAAATATAGGAAGCTTGAGGCCAGAAGTTCAAGACCAGTTCAGGTGATATAGGGAGACCCTATTTCCAATTTCTTTTTTAAATTTAATAAAAGGAAAGAAAAAGAAAGATATTAAGACATATACTAAAATTATGTACGTATAATTCTTATAATCTGTTGCTAAAGAATGAAATCTTATAATGAACATTGCCGATGGACCAAGGATATTTGCTCCCCTAAATTCAAATTAATTTATTTCAAGTTACTGGTTCCCTTTCCATTCATCCTTGACTTGAGGTTTTGCTTATCAGATGAA
This sequence comes from Otolemur garnettii, assembly GCF_000181295.1. Classification (NCBI taxonomy): domain Eukaryota; kingdom Metazoa; phylum Chordata; class Mammalia; order Primates; family Galagidae; genus Otolemur; species Otolemur garnettii. The sequence goes on along the minus strand of NW_003852402.1, from coordinate 28,685,526 downwards.
ACACTGTTTATCTCAGTACATATATTTACCATGCCACACTCTAGCAATTAGAGTCTTCATCATCATCTCATACCACTGATCTCACAGGGAGAAATAGAAGAGGTCAAATATATAGTGAACAGTGAAAAGAAATCTCTAAAGCAGACAATGTAATCAAGAGTCGAGTAGCACAGAATTACATGGCGAACTGCAATGTTGTTTCAATTTAAGGCTTCTGTGGGAATGAGACCTTTGTCCTTGACCTCTAGGACAAAGGAGATAGAGAGGTCATGACCTATGTCTAGGTACTATCCATCTATAGTTTCCCTGTTATGGAGCACAAAGTAGTTTGAAGGGCACACATGACAAGTGAAGAGAATGCTTCAGGGACAAGGGTTTCAAAGTTAAGAAAGCAGGAATTAAGAAATCTTCAACCCACAGAAACAAGTAAGCTATTTCTCTTTCTATGGAAAGATGTGAGTGAAATGTCTGCATGTCTTGGCCAGCTCATGAAAGGTCTGACGAGAGAGTTACATTACTGATGCTTCCACAGAGCAAGCCAGGCTTCAAGAGAAGAATGTTTCAGGAGCCACAAGCAAGAAGGGAAGGGAATTGAAATTTCCAGTTGGGGATTCACCAAGTAAGAGGATCGTTTTGGGAGAAGTCAGACAAATCCTCTGATACCCGGTGAAAGACTTAGTCTAATTTTGGCTAACAGGCACCTTTACAAAAGCCATGTGCAGAGGGTTGGGCAGTTGGTACAATTACCAGCACTTCAAAAGTCTTCAATTTTAATTATTGAGGGGAAGTATTTGGCAGTATGAGAATACCGATGAGTCTCTGTTACTGTAAGGTAAAAAGGAAAACAGGAACCTGGTAGAAAATGAACTGACAAGGATTAAATGAGTATTTAAAAACCTTTCCAATCCATTTTTTTCCCGCCACTTGCCTATTGTCTAACTCTTATTTATTTGGAGCAGGAAAGAGGGTGATGGATTACTTGTAATTATTTATGTTTTTAGAAGGGAAAAATATAACTATGAACTCATGATGATTTTATTATCTATATTTTGGGTTATGCAACATGAAGTTTTTGGCTTATTTTCGTTTATAATTTATTGAGTATGATACCCCTTCAGGCAATCTCCAGGATGAAGTCCAGGCTTCCTCTGGCATTTCTCCCATTTCTCTCCTTCCCCTTTTCTCATTTCTTCCACTGCAGACTGTGCCATCCTTTGCTATATCATAATGTTTCAATTCACAATGTTAAGTAGAAAACATTTAAACTATTTCTTTATTCCCCATTGAAGTTTATAGAAACTAGAAGCTGACAGTCTTGAGTCATCATCTCAAGGCAGACCACAGAGGTCCCTGCTGCCTGGTCAGCCTCTAGGGAAGGGACCATTTGTTACATATGGAACAGTTTAGGCAGCTGATGCTGTCTGACACACACTTGGTTTCTTCCAGAAGTGAGTGTGGTCGTGGAGGGTGTTCCAGCTACTGTCTATGAAGCATGCTGGTGGAAGCTCTTATATAATGTTACCAGAACTCTTTGGGAATAGTCAGACCATCTGTAGCTTGTTTTGTTTATACACTGGACATTGCAAGTAGAAAAGCCCATTGACTGTATGTTACTAATAAATTAATTTTCCAAATTGGGTGACCTTGATGGTCAATATTGCATGTGTTTTCTATTCCCTCATACCTCCTCACGTTTTCTGGAACACTTTCTAGACTAAGCCATCTGATTGCCTCAAAGCCCATGGCTCGCGGCAAGAATACCAAGTCACTGCCTTTAGGAAGATTGAGCTCTCACTGCCCTCTAGTGGGAGTGGAGGAAACAGTTTTGCTGTTAATAATTGGGTTTGAGGTTGGAATGGGTAAGCAGGAGCCACCTTATGGCTCACAAAGAGCCGCTGTGAGAAAAAGGAGAGAAGAGGGCTTTTGTATGGAGGTGTGAAAAAGGAATATATATATATGAAGTCCAAAGTCCCCTGGGAAGAAAGGACGACCAAAGAGGAAATGGAAATGCCAGGCAGAAGCCCAAACCCTGAAGAGAAGTCGTGAGTGACGATGAGGCACAGAAGAGACCAGGAAATTGGAACGTCATCTGGATGCTTAGGAGCTATGTGGCAGCACTGTCCTCGTCAGAGGACTGCCTTGTCTTCATGTGAATGGGAGCGTCAAACTCAGCAGTTACCCATCTTCAGCATTTTCAGACTTTAACTCACCTGTACTCAAGTACGGGTCTGATAAAATCCCAAATCCATGCCACCTCTGAGTTTCCCCATGGAATACTTCCCCACAGGTATTGAGTCTAAACTCAATACCTAAAACATAATTAAGTGCTCAAAAGTTGGTACTATGTACTGTAAGATTAATAGGGACCTCTAGACAGAAGTAGACATTTGGAAGGAACTCCTACCCCAGCATTTGAAGGATGAAATATTAATAAAAATATTATGACATATTAGCTAAGACAATGGAAAATGAATGCCCATGTTACTTACAACAGAGATTCTTCTTGATTTTTCCACTAAGCATTACTCCCAGCCAAAATAATTGGTAAAACTAGTTGTATAGGTCTAAGGCAAATATGAGGCTTATGATTGTCATTTGCAGCATAAAAGTATGCAGTTTTGAACAGCTCTCTGGCAAATTGTCATGCTGTTAAGCTACATAGGTAACCAAGTATGCTTTTGCCCTTAAAAATTGAACACAAACACCTGGTGATGCATCACTTCAACTGTTACAACCAAGCTAACCCTCACTACCTAAATCAATACAGTCTGTCTATCTGCCATGGGGGTTGTGGTATTTTGATTACAAGCAGAATAAACTGTGTCAATAGACGAGTGTAAGCAAATTATTGCTATGATCAAACTAGTTGATACAAAATGTGACAGGCCACCTTGTATCATCTGCGAGGAGATTTTTAGCCTGTGGGAGTTAATCAAATATTTAGGAATAATGTATTGGGGACATACTGTTGGAGAAAAGTGATAAATAGTGCCTTCACAGGGCATTGCTACAAATTGACAGATGTATCTAATAAAAGTGATTGTCAATAACCTGTTCATTTGTTTGTTTTTGACAGCATCTCACTCTATCTCCTTGGATAGAGTGGTGGCGTCATAGTTCACAGCAATCTCAAACTCTTGGGCTAAAAGATCCTCTGGCTGGCTGCAGTCTGCCGAGTGGCTGGAACTACAAGCTCCCACCACAAGACCCAGCTAGTTTTTCTATTTTTAGTAGGGGGGGGGGTTGTCTTACTCTTGCTTAGCTGGTCTTAAATTCTTGAGCTCAGGCAATCCATCTTCCTTGGCTTCCTAGAGTGCTGTGATCACAGCCCTAAGCTACCACCCCTGGCCCTCAATTACCTATTTCAATGTTTTAGCACTTACATGTTGTACGGGGAGTAGTAAGGGAGACTCTGGGAGCGTCAGCCTGTGAGAACTCAAACTGTAAAAAGAATCCCATTGAATTTATAGATCAGCCACTGAAGCAGACTATAGCTTTTCCTAAAAGGATAAACACTTTATACCATGAGCAAAACATAGGGCAAATTGTATTCATGCCAAATGAGAATGTCACAGGCAAGCACAAAATAGATAAGAAATGGTTTTCCAACTCTGTGTTAAAGATTGGGGATAGAGTCTATGTTTGGGAAGAAAATCATATGGGATTGATTATGTTAAACTGCTGACATAAATTTCTGTCTATAAACTAATTAGTACAGAATGCAATTTCATATTCCCTAGGCCAGGTTAGGAGGCCCTGCAGAAAACAGGGAAGAACTCTGTGTGAGAAAGACTTACTGTCAGCATGCATCAGGCTCAAGTGGTGGGCTTGCTAAAACCCAGATGGCTGGACCCCACCCCCAGAGACTCTGAACCAATAGGTTGGGATTGGAGCACGAGAACTTGCACTTCCAAAGTTCCAATTAATGCTGATGATGCAGATCTGGGACACCACATTTTGTAAACCACAGTTGTCTATATCCTGTCCTATTTAATACTTGTGAAGACTTTAGGAATGAGGACGTGGACTTGACATATATCAAGCTGGAAAATGAAAAACAGAAAAAAAAAAAAAAAAGAGCACTGATGCTTGATTTGTCCTCTATCTGACTCTATTCTAAGAAAGAAAAGTGACCCATATTGATTTATTTTATGTTCTAGAATCTTTAAATATTATCTTATTTAATAGGCACATGATTCTTAAGCTAGCATAATTCAGTAACCTGTATGATACATAAGTAAAATGTATATAGCTCAAACATTTTCGTACTCTGTCTTTGAATCTTTTCCCATTCAAAGAAACATTAGCGTCATGTCTATAATAATTGGGGGAAATGTGATTTTTTTTCCCTCAGAACAACACCAACAGGTAAAAAGACCTCATAAGTCGTATCAAAAACGTTTCCTTCCCATCTCTCTCCCCTTCATTATCTTTCAGGGACGTGAATACCCTACTAAGATTTTTCCTTGGGACGTGGAAGGTAGAGGATCACAAGGACTCCTGGAACTAGATTTTAAAAAGCTTGTATCTGAGTTAACTGGGAGCACAAAAGGCCTGGCTGGGTTTTTTGTTAGGTTTCAAATTTTGGATTTAAACAAACAAACAAACCAAAAAAGTGAACTGGCTTAGTTTGTTTCTCAGAGGCCTCAATTCTCATTTAGCCCAATCCAGATTGCACTTCAAAGGTTGCTATTTGGAACTTTTGTGATCCTCTAATATTTATTTTCAAATGGGTTTTAGCAGGATCAGTCATTGCTGGTCAAAGAGTTCCCATGTGACGGAAATCTAGATTATTGCAGGTCCAGTACCACGTTCTCCTTGGCCACAGTGATTGGGCTAAACCGACAGCATTCTTTCCTGGAATTCTTCATCTGGAGTTAAGGGAAGGTCTGAGTCTTTCTGTGGGATCCCAGTGTCCATCTTTTGGAAGTGAGGCGGGGGGCACTGTGTGAATCAAGCAAAGAAGGAACATGCAGACCTGGAGGATGGAGATAGAAGATCCTGATGAGGCAAAAGAAAGCAAAGCAGGGCCACTGTCTCGATTTACATACCAAACTTTCCCAATATTATAGGCAGAAAATTAACCTCTTTGTGACTCAAGTTACTCGTCTCCAATATAGCATCTCATTGGATTGTCATGAGAGCCGAAGGAATTGATTTCTATGAAGTGTTTGGAACAATTTCTGATGCATAAGTGTGTGGACATGCTGGAATTTTTTTATAACATTCTTTGGTCCCCTATTCTACCCAGTAAAATGTTAAAAAGTCAAAATTGTTTATAACTGCTTCTATGATAGTATCCACGATATATACCCCCATTTCTCAAACTGGACTTCAATGTAATGATTATTGAGTGTATTTAATGCCAAGTATGTTGAACAAAAGTATAATATTGGTAGAGTGGTATTATATTATACTTTATATTCTTATAGGACTATATATTTTTGAAAATATCATTAGTGATCCTTATTTAGTATTCATTTGTTGTATTGTGCATTGTGAAATCATAAATATATCAGGAAAACTATATTATTCAAGCATGTAATACTTTGTAAATAATTCATTCTTTGTAAAATGAAGGGGTTAAACAAATTTTCACCTCTAAAATTTCTCTAGATTGTAAACGTTTTAAAAGTTGTATTTCACTTTATTTATTTACTTATTTATGTATTTATTTTTGAAACAGAGTCTTACTCTGTCCCTCCAGGCCTGAGTGCCTTGGCACTAACCTAGCTCACAGCAACCTTAAACTCTTGGTCTCCAACAATCCTCTGGCATTAGCCTTCCAAGTAGCTGACACTATAGACACCTACCTCCATACCTGGCTAGTTTTTTTCTATTTTTAGTTGAGATGGTGCCACACTCTTGTTTGGGCTGGTCTCAAACTCCTAATCTCAAGTCATCCTCTTGTGTTGGCCTCCCAGAGGCATAAACCAACATGGTGGCCAAAAAGTTGTGCTTTAGGATTACAAAATTTTGTCAATGAAAGGATTTAGAAAACATTAGTCAAACTTTTTATATTAAAAATTGAGGTTCCAAGGATAATATGTTCTCTTTAAGGTCATTCTGATGATGTAGGTACTTGGCTTAAAATCTGCCAGGCGAAAGCAAGGAGAAAGTTAAAATGGAACCAGAGTCAATTAAAACAAATTATTTTTATTTTGTTTTTTCAAAGAGCAGATAACAAAGAAACAGAAGAACAAGAAACCCTGTGAAATTATTCAAAGATCACTGTGAGAATAAACTTCTAGAAGAAAATATAAAGAAATTTGGTTCATAATCTAATGGAATGGCTAACTATATTTTTTTTTTTTTTTTTGAGACAGAGCCTCAAGCTTTCCCCCTGGGTAGAGTGCTATGACAATCACAGCTCACAGCAACCTCCAACTCCTGGGCTCAAGCGAGTCTCCTGCCTCAGCCTCCCAAGTAGCTGGGACCACAGGCACCCATCACAACGCCCAGCTATTTTTTTTGGTTGCAGCTGTCATTGTTGTTTTGACGGGTCCAGGCTGGATTCGAACCCACCACCTTAGGTGTATATGGTTGGCACCTTAGCCACTTGAGCTACAGGCGCCAAGCCGTATATTGAATATTGTGTATTATGCAAATAAAAATTAGTTAAGTACTAGATTTGGGGCCTCAGAAATTCATTTCACCAAACCATCAATTTTTTTTAATGCTCACCAAGCCTTACAAGTTGTTAGAAATAAAAATCACATTTATAATTTTGACCCTCTCTAAATATTATTTTTCAAACAAGCTTCTTGAGTTTTCCTAAGTGATTTTGATATTGTAATCCAAGTGAATGGTGTACAGTATTGAAAATGAAACAAACAAACAAAAGGAACGTATATAAAACAACAGCAATTTTCAGGATAAGCGCCATCAATGAATCTAAACCGAGACTGTCATTCTCAGGTCAAGATGACCCTTAAAATATCATTTGTAGATAACTGAAAGTATAATGAGTTTGTGCTGGTGTGAAACAGAGCTTAAGCAAAGAAAATTAAAATACGTCAAAATACTCTCCATAGAGTCTTCAAGACTAAAGGCTGTGCTTGCACAAAACTGTTAACTTGTTATCTTTGGAGAATGTTTATCTTGTGACTCTGAAGAAAAGCTTGAAGAGGTCAAAAATATATGTTGATGTGAAGACGTAGGGAAAAAAGAAGGAGGAACCAGCACCAAGACGCTGTTGGGCTCCGGGCTCTGTACTTCGGCATCTCATCCCCACTCCTCCTTGCTCTGGTCACAGCATTATCTCTGCTCATACTGTGCATCCAGTTCCTCTTGGGCAGGTTTAGCTCTAGGCTTTTGCTCTCAGATTTTATTTGGCATTAGAATCATTCTCGCTTTTGAGCTTTATATTTCCTTCTCAGTCTGTGCTTCATGTTGCCCTCACTATCTTGGCATCAGAGGAATGAAGCTTCCTTTTCCTGGTCTCTCTAGCATATTCCAAGCCTAATTGGCAGATCCACCTGGTATGACTTTTGAAATTCTCACTGCATCCTACAAGGTAGATCTCTTTTATTCTCCGAGCTTCTTTCCCTAAACTGATGATCTAGACTCTTAGACCTTGAGCTGAAAGTTCTCAAGCCTTTATGGATTGCATTCAAGTCGTAAATCTAGTCACCCGCACTCTGATCATGTGTTGGAATTTTCTGGTGAGAAATGTTTTACAGTCCCACCCTTCTTAAGTTTTATAAAGTGATACCTCAAGTCTCAGTGTTAATTGTATATAACAAATAATCATCTGGGTGGCACCTGTGCCTCAATGGGCAGCGCACCGACGCCATATACCAAGGGTGGTAGTTCAAACCCCTCCCTGGCCAAACTGTAAAAACAAAAAATAGCTGGGTGTTGTGGTGGGCACCTGTAGTCCCAGCTACTCAGGAGGCTGAGACAAGAGAATCACCTAAGCCCAGGAGTTGGAGGTTGCTGTGAGCTGTGATGCTACAGCACTCTACTGAGGGTGATAAAGTGAGACTCTGTCTCTAAAAAAAAAATAAAAAAATAAAAAATAATCACATTTCTCTACAACACATCTAAATATCAACTGTCAGGATTGAAGGAATCATGAAAATGAAACTTCCCAGTGGCCCTTCAGGAAACAAGGGAATGAACAAGACATTAGTTAAAGACTAGCCGACAGTGGAGATGGCCAGCTGAAAATGGAAACCAAGAATCTGTAATCTCTTAGCTCTTCATCATTTTATATCTTCCCTACCGAAGGATGTGGGCTTGCTATGGATGTTTACATCTCCCCCAAATTTGTTTGCTAAAACCCTAACTCACAATAACATGGCTTTGGGAGGTGGGGTGTGTGAGAAGTAATTAGGTTATGAGAGTGGAGATTTTATGATGGATTTAGGTGCCCTTGTAAGAAAGCACCTTCAGCTCTCTACCATGTAAGGACAGAGTTTTCTATTTGCAAACCAGAAAAAGGACTCACAAGACACACATCAGCTGACACCTTAAATCTCTGACTTCACAGCCTACAGAATTGTGAGAAATAAATATTTATTGTTGAATTTACCCGATTGATGCTAATTTGTTATAGCAGCCCTGACTAAGAAAGCTTGTTAGGAGAGCTGAGGCAGTGGTTAATCTTAACAATCCTTAATTGGTATTTGTGGGCACAGTGGTTCACATCTGTAATCCCAGCACTTGAGAGGCCAAGGTGGGTAGATTGCCTGAGCTCACAGGTTTGAGACCAGCCTAAGCCAGAGTAAAAGAATACCCAGATATTGTGGCAAGCACCTGTAGTCCCAGCTACTTAGGAGGCTGAAGGAAGAGGATCCCTTGAACCCAAGGGCTTAAGGTTGCTGTGAGCTATGACACTCTGGCACTATTAAGGGTGACCAAGTGAGATTCTGTCTCAAAAAAAAAAAATCCTTAATTCAGATTTACATAGCTGGTTTGGAGGGTTCAGAAAAGGTGATGGCATTGACTATGCTAATCTTGAAGTCACCAACCCAAAAGTTAGAAAACATAAGGGATTATTGCTACAGAGAACTGTAACTGTTATTTTGGTATTCTAAGGGTTTAAATCATGTGTTTTCTTATTAGGTTAGAGAGAAGTTGAGTTGGAGTATTAAATTGAAAGTAATGTGTGGTTGAAGAAGCAAGGTACTGAGCTGGAGATCTCAGAGAAGGCACACCTTGTCATGGCCACACCCAGCATGATGTGTCCTCAGAAGGCAGTTCTGTCTGGGTTGGGTAGGTTTAAGGAATCAGGTGCTAAAATACATAAAATTGACTCAATGAACAGGCCAAAGGAGAATACATGTTAAATGCCAATAGTCATGCCATTCAACATGTTAGAATGCCAATAGTCATTCTAAAACAATGATACAAATGATGGGATAGACTTTATCTATGTATAATAGCACTTTTACTGTTCTGAAAAATAGCCTTAGGAAGTGAAGGGAAAATTGATCCACTAGATCCTCTCTGGTTTAGCATTACAGAAAGAAATAAGGATATTAGAGAAGAAATAAGATAATTTATCTTTGGGATAAAAATGATAAAGAGGGCAGCACCTGTGGCTCAGTGAGTGGGGCACCGGCCCCATATACCGGGTTCAAACCTGCAACAAAAAATAGCTGGGCATTGTGGCAGGTGCCTGTAGTCTCAGCTACTCAGGAGGCTGAGACAAGAGAATCACCTAAGCCCAGGAGTTGGAGGTTGCTGTGAGCCGTGACGCCATAGCACTCTACCAAGGGCAATAAAGTGAGACTCTGTCTCAAAAAAAAAAAGATGATAAAGAGAGGAGGTGACAAAAAAGCTTGGGGAGGGCAGTGCCTGTGGCTTAATGGGTAAGGCTCTGGCCCCATATACCGAGGGTAGCAGCTTCAAACCCAGTGCTGGCCAAAATGCAACAAAAAATGGAATTCTGGCAGGCACCTGTAGTCCCAGCTACATGGGGGGCTGAGGTAAGAGAATCACCTAAGCCCAGGAGTTGGAGGTTGCTGTGAGCTGTGATGCCACAGCACTCTACCACCAAGGGCAATAAAGTGAGATCTGTCTCTAAAATAAAAAAAAAAGCTTGGGGAGTAGGGAAGTTTTTTACTCATAATGGAGCAAAGAGAATAGACGTAAGGGGAGACTAATTACCGCAGAAGGAGCTATTTAAGCAGCGAGGTTATGGCTGGAGCCCCTGATCGTCATAATGGTATTAACAAAATACTTGAAGTAGACACACAACTTGAGACATAAACAATAGCTAACCCGGGGCTTGCTGGAAACACGATTACACAGAGCTGAGGGGCTGGAGGTGTTTGGATACTGGCAACAACAAAAGACAAAGTGGAATTTGTACTAATATCAGAAGCTGTGACCTTTTCTTCATACAGAAATAATGCTTATCAAAGCTTCTTTGGTGCTCACAATTTTTTAAATTAACTTGTTTTCTGGAAAATTCATTTCCCCAAACCCTCAATTTTATTTATTTTGTCTAGTTCTGTAACAATAACAACAATAGCAATAGCTATCTTGGAAAAATTCCTAGAAAGTGTGATTGTCTTCAGTAATTTTCACTATTTTTATACATATTTGCTTGGCAATTGGCGTAGACTAAAATTATGGCTTTATAGGGGAGCCTGGAAGGTCATTTTGATTCCAACATGAGATGGTACATGCTGGATCTCATATAAATATTAAAAAGGACAAGAGTGGAATGAAATTTTAATGTCTTGCAGCTCTGAAATTTTCTCTTGCTTCTGCTGCGTCTTCACTAATATAGAATTCTTTTTATCAATTTAGATAATTCAATTGGTAGGCAGTTAGCCAACTCAATTTAGGATTCCATCTATTGAGTAATAATAAAAAGTGCAATTTATGCTTCTGGAACTGCATATGGAGTCATGTCACAAAAGAATCAAACTGAACACTATTGTTATTCCAAATATAATATTGATATAGTTATTTAAATTCAAATATATCCTTGTGGGATGTGTTCATAATCTGATTGTGTCTTATGTAATGAAGAAGGTCTGAGTGAAAAAACTTACGTTATGATCCTTTCCACAATAAATAGAAATTAAAGCAGACCTTTGTTTTCATCAAATATTTAATATTTGCTGAAGCTGCCATTCTTCATAAATTTCTTCATGTTTGAGCAGGTTTATGTTGTAGGGAATACAAAAATTGTGGTTTCACCTTGATGGGTTTCATATATACTCTGAGCATGTTTCAACCCAGTCTACGCTGATGAAATTAACATAGATAAGACTTCAAATTTACCGATGTCCTAATACTTTTGCTAAAAACAAATAAACAAAACCAATTATCCCACTTATGTTTTCTAATTTTTATGTAACACCCTTAAAGGAACAGGTTCCTATGAACACAGAGATTCGGCTGAAATTATTAACCCCGCATTATTCCCGGGCTCGCTGCTAGGACAACACAAGACTGAATGTCTGCTTAAGGGATAGAGATCAAAAACATAGTCTCGGGGGATAACATTTGATGTGGGACCTTTAGGTTTGAATAAGATTTTATTCAATCATACTTTGCAGGATGTAGGCTTAAAGGCAGAAATAGTAACACCGAAAAGTTTCATAGGTTTGAACATTCATACACAGGAAAAGCCACGTGCCCAGGGAGGTGAGAATGAAATTGGAAGGGTCTTTAATGTTGTTGTAAGAGTGGCCACTGGCTATGTTTATACAGAGGGTCAAAGGTTACAGCTGAAGTTTTAAAATATCCGTCTGGCATTGTAATGGCCCATCGGTGAGCTGGAGGGTAGGAAAGTTGTTATACTAGCAATCTGGGTATAAATGAAGGCAAACGGGGCAGTTCCCATGGCTCAGTGGGTTGGGCACTGGCCATATACACCTAGGCGGGAGGGTTCAAACCCGGCCAGGGCCAGCTAAAACCACAATAGTAATAAATAAATAACTAAATAAATAAAAATGTTTTAAAAATTAAAAAAAAAAAAAAGAAGAAAAAGAAGGCAAACAGAAGGGAAAGAGTCTTTGGAATTTTTGAGCCATTTCTACCACTGTTCAGCCCATTTTCCTTCCATCAGTATTTTTGGGGGGAAAAGGCCGAGTACTTTTCATTTGTTCCCTTTCTGACTTCTAAGTTAAAGAATTCTTTTCAATTCTGTAACTAATTTTTAACTCAAAAATTTAATTTTTATTTTGTATATAATTCACACAGAATTTGTTGTAAAAGCACATTTGAACATATACAATAATATATAGTATTTTATAGCCTATATCTGCATATGTAACGTATGTAACATAGTTTGTTTATACTTTGAAGGATTTAGTTCTTTTTTTTTTTTTTTTTTTTTGCAGTTTTTGGCCAGGGCTGCATTTGAACCCGCCACCTCCGGTATATGGGGCCAGTGCCCTTCTCCTTTGAGCCACAGGCGCTGCCCGGATTTAATCTTATTTCTTAAGCAGGTGTCTTCCTAATAACCCTATTCCAATCACTTTCATGATCCATATCCAGTTTACCAACTGCACACTTTAAAAGTCTCTTGGCACTTTAAACTCAATTTATGTAAAATCAAACTCAGTTTCTTCTCCTGAATTTCCTATGTCCATAAATGGGGCACCCATTCTTCTATAATACAGACCAAAAGGTTCAACTTCCTATATGTCCAACCCGTGCAAAGCTTCACTTTCATCTCCCCTTTCCATTTCTGCCGCCATCGCTCTTTCATAGGCCACAAAATAGCTCTTGAAAACGATATCCAGAACCATTTAACTGTTCCATGTGCCACCTGCTACACATCATCATAGGATGAAACTTCCTGAGTGAAGTGTTCGCCATATTCGTCCCCTGCTCAGAAACCTCCCATTGCATTTAAAAATGCAACTTGCTTCTCTACTTGCTATTCCCCCTTCTCACCTTGGCAAAGTCTATTCTTGAGCAGATTTGGATGTTTCTCCCCTTCATATTGTGCAACAAAGTAGCAAATGTAAAAAGCAATGTTTGATTATTTCTTCTCGGCCCCATACTTTCACAAAGCTCCTAACTCTGTGGCGGCAGGAAGCTCTCTAGAAAGATGTTTTGGAAACAAAACAGAATAAATCACTCACTCCCACATATCTCTTGCCCCGAGTCACTATATTCCCTAAACAGTAAATAACCCCAGTTCTTCCCATTACTATGTATAAGATAACATTTAACCAGGTTAGGGATTATGTTTCTGTAATCTACAACCAGATGTATTCTTGCATCCGAACCTTGATGTGATTCTGCTTTAATGTAACTTCTGAGCAAACTTCATGGGATTTTGTACACACTGAGTTCCCACCAGCAGTATGGAAACTGTGAACGAAATATTGTCTTGGGGGGACCTGATAGAACCTCTCTGAAAGGCTCAGCCTGGGCAGTGGCCCTCAGTCTACAGTTCTTAATAAGACTTCAGGGTAAAACTAATTTTCATTGTTTAGAAGCTTGATTCCGAAGATTTTCCTCAGTTTGGATATGCTCTTTCCAAGGTCAGCTGGAACATCATCTAGCCTATGAAGGTTTTTTTGTTTGTTTGTTTGTTTTGGGGGGGTTAATATTCTTCTCCTTATTACCAACTATGGTTTTAATCACCATTAAAATTTCACAGGACTAAAAAAATATTCACAGGACTTTAATTTTTTAATTCTTTATGATGTTCACTTTAATTTACATCGTGGAAATATTTATTTTAATGTCATAAATCTGATACCGGACTTTCAGGTTCTTGGTCTCAGCGAATTGAAGAATAAATCCACGGACCACAGATCAGGGGTAAGGCAGAATTTATTTACAGAAAAGAATACAAAAACACTAAAGTTCCTGGTAGGGAGAGAAAACCCTAGTCGGGAGAGAAAAGCTCTCTCCGTTTTTCTCTTCTTGGCTCTCTCCATCTAGTGGTATTTATAGGTGCATGGATTCCTTCTGTATGAGGCCAGGAAATGAATGGACGCAGTCTCTTCCTCTGGGTCAAGGTGAATGATGTACTAATGAATGGACACAGTCTCTTCCGCTGAGGCAAGGTGAATGAATGTACTATTGAATGGACGCAGGCTCTTCCACTGGGGCAAGGTGAATGAATGTACTAATGAATGGACGCAGTCTCTTCCTCTGGGACAAGCTGAATGAATGTACTAATGAATAGATGCAGTCTCTTCCGCTGGGGCAAGGTGAATGAATATACTAATGAATGGACACAGTCTCTTCCTCTGGG
>NW_003852402.1:28586947-28671269 GCF_000181295.1 Otolemur garnettii | reverse complement strand
TGCAGTCTCTTCCGCTGGGGCAAGGTGAATGAATATACTAATGAATGGACACAGTCTCTTCCTCTGGGTCAAGGTGAATGAATGTACTAATGAATGGATACAGTCTCTTCCTCTGGGTCAAGGTGAATGAATGCACTAATGAATGGACACAGTCCATTCACAGAACTGAGGCCTAAGAAACTTACATGAAATTGACCTAGGCGTAGGAAATGGGGGTTTCCTATTTAGTCATAAGTGCAAAGGGGAAGGAGACACCAAGATGTCGGCGTCTCCCCAGCAGTTGTCCGGTTCCTTTGGCTACTGGAGCCTCTGATGGGGAGGGGGAGGCTCCCACCCCTTGCCTACAGCCCACTGGTTCCTCTGCCAGCTGCGGTGGCACCAATACCGCTAAGGCGTAGGCGGCGGGTCCTCCAGCCCAGCTCCGCTGAGCTGGCTGGGGCGCCACCGGTCCTGTATCAAATTCACTAGAGTTTAAACTTGTTGTGGGCAGGGGCTATCCGGTCCGTAATTGATATGAGCAGAGCCTTGCATTGCAGAAGCATGTCAATAAGAATCAGATTTATTTAATTCTATTGGACAAATACTCAAAGCCTCAAAGCGTACATTTTCCCAGCGTAGGTATAGCAGATGCATTTAAAGTGAACAGGCATCATTTTCTCAGGCACCGTTTTGCTTTTCATCATCAAGATCACCATCACCGTGTTCATCATTAAGAAGGACTCACTGACCCTCTATAGATGCAAAGTTAACATATTTTGCTGTGTATAAAGTGCACCTAGATTTTGGCCCAAAGTTTCAGGAAAAACAATCTTTCATTTTAATTTTTTACTTCCATTCAAAGGTTAAAGCTTGCAGTATATGCAAACCATTTCAACATTTTTCCAAAGGACTTCCAAATATCTTTTGTAAAAATATCAAGTAGTTTGCTAGATCTTTCCTAAGAATACAAAGAGAAATAACTCACTTTTCATTGGCTGAAATGCTTTTGTTGCAAGTTCATTGTAAGTTCAATAAAACTTACTACAGTACTCATTACCATAACTCAGTGTGTAATTTTGCATATGGATAATGTTATTGCTTCAGAGGAGTACACTTTTAATGCATAAGCAAAAATAAAAAAATTAAAAACATTTATATAGGTATGGAATTAATAATACTTATGTATAATGTATGTCCTATTTTTCCCTCAAAAATTTGGGCATACAAGTGTGCATTATACATAGAAAAATACTTGAATTTTATTAAATTGTAGATATTCAGAACAGACTAAATACAAACAAAACCTTTCACTTCAGAACTTTGTTAGCTGCAGACCAGGAGGGGTGGCTCACACCTGTAATCCTAGCATTCTGGGAGGCCAAGGCAGGTGGATCTCCTGATCTCAGGAGTTCAAGACTAGCCTTAACAAAGTAAGACCCTATCTCTACTAAAAATAGAAAAAGGAGGTGGGCATTGTAGCAGGCACCTGTAGTCCCAGCTACTGGGGAGGATGAGGCAAGAAGATCACTTGAGCCTGAGAATTTGAGGTTGCTGTGAGCTACACAATGCCAGCGTCCTCTTCCCAGGACCACAGAGCGAAACTCTGTCTCAAAAATCAAACAAACAAACAAAAACAAAAACAAAAAAGAAAAAAACTTCATTGGCATAGCTTGGCAGTACTGACACTACATTTAAACCGTGAGATGAGATAGCTTCCCTAGATTGAAGGAATGGAGACATTTTGGCCCTGCGATGTGTTTGCTTGGAGATGTAGCTCACTTCTTGTTAGTTTAGCCTTTTTAATTGCTTTTTTCTTGACTAATTGATATATTGCAAAATACATATATGCACTTTGTTCTTATTACTCATGATAGTTATTTTCTCTAAAGTTACCAAAAACACTGAATTAGCAAATGCTGAACCACTGCTCCTAGGGAAAATACAGAGTTAGGTTTTGACATATCTCTAGTCCCAATATTTTCGGTAACCAATCGATTATACCTTGTTTTCCCTGTCTTTCTGTTCAAAGACACCTTCTTTGATGTATACGCTCATACTCAGTATCATTATAACCCATGCCTGAAAGAAGTTTACCTAACATGCATGTGTTCTCCACACAATACATCACTGCATTCCTGCACTTAGAGATATTAAAGCACACATAAGAACTATACCTTGGGGCCCATACTTTAGGCCATTTTAAGCAATTCTATCACCAACAAAAAGTATGAAAATGCAGAAAAAAAGGCACAAAATGCACTTCCAAGTGATACTTATTTACAACGTGAGAGCCAAAATCCAAGGTTGCATCATCTTGCATGACCTCTTCTGGGAATGTAAGTCGTGCGATCAAATTTTTCCCCTATTCTGCACATGTCTACCGATGACCATCTAAGTGCTGGGAGTGTAGATTTTAGCATAACAAATAAATTTTAGAATGTGCAAGCAAGCAAATTTTTTACTATTCCGCCCATGTCTACCAACGGCCACAAAAGTACTAGAGGTATTGATTTTGTCATTGACAAAAGAATGTAGATGAATTGACAAATATGAAATCTGTGAGTAATGAAGTATGATTGTACTAAGGGCTATTCAACCATCAGATACTAAATGTTATATATTTTATTAGTTCCTTAGTGAGAATGAAATGATGTTTGTTTAATTTCTCCCCATTTTCAGCTGGAATTTTACAATAGTAATAAAGCAGCTCTTTGTAGTCCCCCCATATATTTACTGTTCTAAGCCTGTAAACGTTTTATTGAATACCTCCCTTTATCTGGAATGCTGTCCTCCTATATTCTTTGTTACTTAATTTCCATTCAATCTTTAAAGTTCAAGTTGCATCATCTCCACCATGAAGCACACCTCCAAGCTGACCATGGGAACCTCCTTACAAATTTAGGCCTTCCTCTATCTTCCCCCTTGAACTTTAACATATTTTCTGTCACCTCAATATTGAGAAACTTCTTAATCCAGCCTGTGTTTACTATTCTGTAGCCTTCATGTTAAGCACAATGCTTCATCCGTAACAGGTGGAAAATACTGGGTTAAATATACCTGAACTAAACGTAGGATAATGACTTGTTTAACAAAGAAGGAGAATTCAACTTAAATATGTTCAAAGCAATTTTAAAAAATTAGGACTGAATGTAATAAATGTAAGTAAAAGATTATAATGAAAAACGAAGTGCAAATTCAATTGTTTTAAGAAAGGGAAGATTTTGGTCTGCTCACGTACTGAGGAGAAAAATAGCTCTAACTCATCCTACAATACAAAGTGGATGAGTCAGCAGCATAAAGCAATTATTTAAAAAGCAAACATTCTGCTGAAATATATTAATAGGAGTATGACTAGCTTATCTTGAGTAGTAATCTTTCTTCCATATTTGGCAATCATCAAGCCTTTCCTAAAGCATTTAGGAAAGTTGTAAAGAAATTGGAGCTCATTCAAAGGAGATAGATAAAAATTGAAAATAAAACTATTAGAAAAGATGAAAGGGATTCTAGGACTCCGAAGAGGTCAGAAAACAGAAAGGAAGATCATGAATTAAAACTTGTCATCGTGCCCAGCCCAATACTTGGCACAAAGCACACTAAAAAACTTTCCGATTAATTAAAGTACTCCGATTGGGGCTCCAAGGACAAAGATCAGGAGTCCTGCATTAGTATGGTGGCCAAAACTGCATGAAACAGATTACAATTCTGGAAGCGGTGTGAAAGTTATTTGAAGGAGACTCTTCTGATGGTACCAAGTGAACAAACACTGGAACAAACTTCAGTGGGAGATCATGAAATGGTTCTGTACGCATGTCTATTAGAATCATTTCGATGACAAGCTGCTTTGAATGGTATGAAGCTCAGTCTGGAAATGATGGGCTGCACTAGCTGCCCTTCTAACCACTCAGAATGCTAATGCTCATTGCTATATTACATTCTTTTTCTGATCCACGTGTCTGGGACGGTAGTTTTATTTCATCTATTTCACCCACATGCATCCCGATTCTTCATAATTCTCACTTTCTTTCTCATGTGTATTTTCCTATGGTTGATAAAAATGAGGTGTCTCTGTTTATTTTCCTCTCTTTATTCTCACCTGGTAATAGATTTGCACAAGCTACAAGAAAGAAAAAAAATCTCCACTGAGAAAGTTGACAGTATTTCTTGCACACGTGAATGTATAATAAGAATTATTTTCTAATAGCATCTGTTACTAACATGAATTACAGACCCTGTGCTGGGGCACTATATGCTTTATCTCATTTAATCCTAAAACGTATCTGAGAAAGGTACTGTTAGAATCTCGTGCATGGATCGTTTTAAGTAAATTATTCTAAGTCACAGGCTTTAAGAGGCTTTTTTAACTTCAGGGAAAAAAAAATCCTTAATTCTATTCTGTGCTATTCAATCCCATTTTATCCCATCTATTCAGCCATGTATTCAAAAAGTATTTATTGAAGCATGAACTGTATGCCATCCTTTATGTAGGTGCTGGGGTATGGATTGTGTTCCTAGGGAATACGGTTTGAGATGGGGATTTCATGAAGGAGGTTTGCTGGAGCAGGCTCTCAGGAACAACTAGAGGGAGGTGAATGGACGGAGAGGGCAGAGGGAGAGGCTGAATCACAGCACACTTGCAAAATAGACCACATTATGTTTCCTGAGGCCTCTGGAGAGCTGGGGGCTTTCAGAGTTGTCCTGGATTGTGACAAAGCGTCTGGGCCTTCCACTCTACTCACCCATCACTGAATGGAGGCTTCCCCCAGGGGAGGCAGCACTGAGCCTGATGAGACACATCCCTTTTGGCCAAAGGCAGTTACAGAAAAAGGGCTCAAAGTGTGGGCCAGTCCCAAGTGCATACTGGAGCAGACAAACACATGAGTGCCCACTCTCACGATGTTTACCTGCTATTGCACAAGTGGGAGAAACAGACCCTAGATAAATTTTTTCCACATGGTAAATGGTAACAGGTTGCAAGGAGAAAATGAAGCCGGGGAGAGGAAGTTTCAGGGGTGAGAGGATGACACAATTTAGGGAAAGCTGCATTGGGAAGGTACATTTGAGCAAAGATTTTAAAGAGATGAGGAGGAGATACACGTGCACATCTGGAACCAAAGGAATGTGAGGTGGAAAGACATGAACACCATGAGAAGAAGCATGTGGGAACATTTGAGGCACAGCACGGGGAGACGGCCAGGGTGGCTGGACACAGCCTGCACGGAACAGAATGATAAAAAGGTAAAGAATTAATAGGAGATGGAAACCTGAATAATTAAGGTGCTTTATGACATGCTAAGGACTTTGGCATTTATTCTGAAAGAAGAAAGTTGTCTGAGGGATTTCAGGAGAGGAGTGAATCATCTGACCAATTTGATAAGGCTTCCACTTGTATCAACAATAAACCATACAGAAACAGAGGCAAAAATAAGATAAAAGTGAAGCGATTGCAGTAAGCTAGGAAAGAATTGCTGGTAGTTTCTACCAGGGTGGTAATAGGGCAGGTGGGGAGAATTGGTTAGACTCTGGAAACATTTGGAAGGGGAATCAACAGAATTTGCTAAGCAAGAATCCACAATTTACTACTTGGCCTTAAGCAAACTTAATTATTTCGAGCCTTGCTATCTTTTCCTTAAAATAGGGATACGATGTCCATTTGACTGAACAGATTGTGAGGATTAAATGGAGAATGTATGTGCTGTGCTTGGCACGATGCCCAGAACACAAAGGACGCTCAATAAACACTCCTTTCTCTCCCGTCTCCTGGCGCCCACCCTTTACACCGTGCCTTTTCTTTCATCACTTCATGTGGTCTTTAAAAAAACATACTCTATGGTGACAGGGCAAGCCATATTATCTTTGACTTATAAATGAAGAAATACAATACCATTAATGTGAATGATTTATAGAAAAGTGCATCAAAAGTTAATGGAAACATCTTTGGACTTGACTCCTGATGCAATGTACCTCCAAGTGTTGATGTTTGAATCCTTCCAGATATCCTTCTCATACATCTCACAAAAAAATAAAATTCACCCTCGTGGATTTTAAAAGTATGCTCTCCAAATTTTAAAGTTTTAAAGGTTTCTTTTAAAGAAACATATGCTGTCCCAGCTGTCTACATCTAATAAAGCAACCACTGACATAAGGGGGAAAAGGAATGGAATATAACATTTCAGAGGTTTTTCAGATACACTCGGGCATTTGAATAATATGAATGCCCTTAAATTGGGTTAAAATGCAAGTATAGAAATTACGGAAGACGGGAAGTCCCTATAGTGTACATAGAGGCCAAGACATTCAAAGGCAACACTGTTTACAATGCATACCTTATTAACAAACTAGAAAAATCACAGGGTATTAACAAAAACAAAATATCAGTTGTTTCTCCTATTCACATTTGAAATTGTGTGTTTATAAGATTTTTCTATAATAGTTTACTATAATAATATTCATAATCTTGTTTATCTAACTTAGAACCACTATGTGAGTAATTATGCGGAGTAATTAGCACACGTTCCCATATGTTTTACTATTTCACAGTAAAAACTACAAGTGTTGCAATTTTGTACCACTGCTCACCAGAAAATTATCACTGAATGTCCCAGGGATCAAAATCAGTAAAAAAAAGAAAAAGAAAATATAAAAATATAAAGCTTTAGACTTTCAAGTTGAGTCACTAATTTAGAGCTATTTGTCATATAATTAACTAATTTTGAGAGCTGATATTTTATGTTATTCATTGAATGACTTATATTTCAAAGTCAATTTGGTTTTGGACACAGGGAATTCTAACCTTATTTTGCTCACAAAAAAGGCAATATTGATGGGCCAAGGACCAAAAGGAAGAATGAAGACTCCCCCAGCTGTCTTTCCCCCTTTGGCCAGCCTTTCTCTACTGGAGAAGTCGAAATAAAGACCCAATGAAAGTAGGGTCAATGGAAGCCTCAAGGTAGCCTCACTATCAGAATTATCTGCAAAGTTTATTAAACATAAAGAATCCTAGACCATATGCAAGCCCTACCAAATGATAATCTCTGAGTGGGATCCATAAATCTTATTTAAGATGTTTGACGATATTTTCACATACTAAAGTTTCAGAGTCACAAATTCTAACTTCAGAAATAAAATGAAGAAATAATTAAAGGTTGTCGAAGCTTGATTTATTTGTCTGTAAATTGGGGATAAATATATTTACCACATGAGATCTTTTGAAAATTAAATTAGAGCAACAAGAAGAAACATGAAACATGCAATCTTTGGTGGAATTTTGTATCACTGCACTTGAACCATAGTTCAACCCTAATTTTCTGGGCTGGTTCAATAGAAAGACAAAAGATAGGATATTCCAAGAAAGTAGTTTAAGGAATAGATCATGAAATGTATATATTATTGATTATAGTGAAGTCAGAGAAGATGTAGCAGAGTGAAAGAGAGGGTCTTGGAATCTTAATAAAGTCAGAGAAAATTTGTAGTGAGCCTACCTAAACTATTGTCAGAGCAGAGAATAGAGAAGAAATTCTATGCTTCCTCATTTCAAATTTTTAGGATAGAAATATTTAAGTGTGTGTGTGTGTGTGTGTGTGAGAGAGAGAATAAAATTGTTGGGAATATAATAAAACTATCAAAAGTAAATGAAATCAACTACAAAGATGTGAAACATAAGACACTGGACAATTTAATACATGACAATTTGAAGCCCTCAAGAGAAACCAAAGGCCTATCTCTACTGCAGCCAACGAATCTGTATCTCTCCTCTAAAAAGATGCACCACTCTTTGTGAGAGTTCGTGGTTAGAGAAAACAATAAGAAAATTGTCAAAAAGCAAGAAATTAAAATTTAAGATTTCATTGGTCTGATGATTGCTGGTTACAGCAAGGCTCAGGATATGACCAAAAATTTAAGTGATTAAAGTGGAGTTACGGACCAATGGGATTGAGATCAAGGCCAATGGCAGAGAATGTATGGATGGCTAAAGTAACTGGGGCATGCGAGAGTCTGAAGGTGGAGAGGAAGATGGTGCACTAGAGACAATAAACAATAGAAGGTGGAGAGTATACAGGAGACTGATGAAAAGGAGGACAGTGTAGACTGCCACAGTCGTGATAGGCACTTCATTACATTAGGCTGAAAGAGTAATTCTTGACAAGGCAGCCAGCATTGTGGAGCTGGGAACTGTGGCTCCTTCCACCCTGGCTCTGGTGCCCATGGGTATGAGAAGATAAACAATGCATGTATGCTCAGACAGCTTCCATGGAACCAAATAGTTCTGAGGAGCATCAAATCTGAAGAACCCAGAGGCTTGATTTCTGAAAAGATTGGGAATGTTGAGGAAGTGGTTTACCATGGAAGGGGTATGACTGAGCTCTCAAGGCCCTCAGAAAGGTCCTTGCTCTCAAAAGGGAACCTTGCACTTGGGTCTAAAGGCTCTGTGGATGATGCCTTGAAATTCTTGACAATTCTATCCTTAAATTTGAGTGTTGCAATCACTGGGATGGAATATTGGAGGATGTGCCCAGCGTTTGGAACCTTGGCTCCCGTGTGGTGTGACACTTCCTCCCTGCCTCCCCAATCTCCCAGGACAGATTTCAGTCAGGTGCTTCCCGCTGCTGTCCAGAGACTGCTGCTCCCCCCATTAGGGTCCAGGCATAGAGCGAGGGGAGAGACAAGGTCAGGCATATAAATCTCACACTCGGAGATTTGGGCTGGAACCAGGTACCTCTGAGAGTCTGAACTTGCCCGGCATATTTCTTCACACCCAAGGGAACATGACATTAAATAATAATAATAATTTTTAAAAATCACTGGTTAGGAAGAGATCAAAGAAGAAAGGTAAAAGCTATTTTCCCCACACTTTTTGCACAAAGCGGCCCTTGTTGGCCTTTGGCACTGGGTCCCACAAATTATGTAGCTGGTTTTGATTGCAGGTTTCCAAAGGTCACATTGGAAACAGTCTGGAAGGAACTCAATGGTGAGGAGTTGGAGAGAAGGGACATCTTTGAGCCCTTAGGAGAGGATGGATGGAAAAATTGAGATAACAGGGGATGATGAACTTCACAGTTTGAGCAGTGGCCAAGAATAAGTTTGTGAGAGACAGAGAGGTTAGCCTGTCAAAGATCCAAATGGAAACTTGGCCAAAGTTTTAGTGAGTGCACTGAACTCCAAAGCTTTAACTTTAGCTGGTGGCCTCTGCTCAGAGTATCAAATACAAAGTTGAGAGGTTGATATTAGTTGGTTCAATAAATCATTTCTCAGGGGCTACTTAGTTATATAAACTTCACGAAGTTCAAAACCGCTCCACAAATTGAATACAGCAATACTCTCATGGTATGTGTGAGCAGGTACAAGCCAAAAGAAGCCAGGGCAGATAGAGTACTGGTCTTATTACCAAGAGCAGGTTACAGCCAAACAATTATTGAACTTACAAAGGAAAAAGAAAACTCTGGGCCTTGGTTTTTCAATTGTTGACTTTTTACATATCATGAGAGATTTTAATTTCTTGAGGTTGATCTGTAAAACAGTAATGATGACAATTGCTGTTGTTTGACTGCTCAGGTCCTTGAAAGTGTCAAAGTACATAATTTATGTGATGTTTCCTTGCAAATAACTGCCTTAACATTGTGACTTTACTTCTATACCTTTTTTTCCCTTGTTCTTTGGAGGATCATAGGATACTTCCAATGAGTCTGCAGAGAGAAGACACAGCCATTCTTCCTTACTGCCAGCCCCACATCTCTGAGGCAGCGAAAGCTTTAGGGGGGAGCAATAGAAAGTTTAAAAACACAGGAAAATCAAAAGGTGAAGTTTCAAAGCAGAAACTGGGCCTTGCTGTAACCAGCAATCATCAGACCAATGAAATCTTAAGTTTATACTTTCAAACCTCAAGGGTGTATAATTGAGTGTCTTAGAAGATTTACATATTGGATTTACGTATCGGACTTATGAGCAGAGAAGATGGTGGGAAGAGGAAGAAAAAACTTTATTTTGCTGAATTTTAGAATCATTCCCACTCCATATCATTAATCTATACTTAACTTGTTTGCTTTTCTGTAGTATTGTCTCTTTTTCTCATTCAACATATTATGGCAAGGCCTAAGATGTAAGTGGGCTGAGCCCTGTCTAGGTACCTTGCCCCATTCACCAGTGGAATACCACCAAAAAGAGCTGTCACAATGGAGCAACTATGGACAGGGTGGGAAAAAAAAACAATTATAAATCTAAACATAATGATTAAACTTTTGACGAAATAACAGTGTAAGGATTTTAGGGGAAAATCTATAAACAACTAGTCCAGAAATTAAAATTTGAGTATAATTTTTCACACCCATTTTGATAATTAGCCCAAATCCCAGCATGAATGTTTTTGAAATATCTTTTCTCAAACATGTATTTAAATTCTGAAATAATATCCACTTCTCCACTTTTGTGAGATTTTGAGAATAGACCATAAAAAATTATATTGTGTCCCAAAATTGCATTTTCCCTCCTGTGGAGATGAAAATAATAGCTAAAATAGAATGTATGAGAGATGAAATCTCTCCGATAAAGTGCCTGTCTGACTTCTTTGAATAGATCGCCACCTAGGGGAAATTAATAAGATGCATGCAACATCTGCAATGCACCACCCAAGTTAGCTGTAGGATACCTTATGACGTGTATTTTAAGGAAAAAAAAAAAAAAGCTAAATGCCCTCATATTTGAGCAAATCAGGTAAGCCCACCTAGGAAAAAGACTACCTAATGTGCCCATAAAGTGTGTTTATGTATAATTTTATTTTCACTACTAACATTACAACTGCATACAGCTTTTGTTTATTCCTTGGGGCTTGACTTCTAATTTCTTCCCCCATTTTTAGAAAATTGATATCTATTTGATTATGAGGATAAAACTTTTATATTTCGGAGAGGGCGGAGAAAGATAGCAGACTAGAGACATGTCCTTGCCAGCCGCTCTTGGTGAGACAGGGGACAGAGCATTTCAGACACCGCTGGCTAGGGGAACCTTCCCAGAAACATCACTCCAGGGGCACAGTGAAGCCCTAGGAGATGCCAGGAGCCAAGAAGGAGGTCTGGAGCTGAGAAGGACCAGCACAGAAGTCAGGTGCTGGGGTACAGGCAGAGGGCAGCTGGCGGCCCTCCCCGGGAGGACGAGAGGTGGGAAAGTGCTGTCCAACATTTTTGGGGTTTGAACTAGAACGCTCCCTGGACTGCCTTGAAGGGGGTTGGAGGAGCAAAGGAACTTGAGCAGAGATTGAGTGGGTTGAAGCTCTCCTTGGCTTGGCTATGACCAGGCTGCCCACTGTAGGAAAGTCAAGTAGAAAAAGCAGTCCATGAGGTCTTAATGCATGGCTGGCTCTGGAATGCCTGCTAAGCTTGGGCAGCCGTTTTGGGGGTGAGTTGAGTGTCGCCCAATGCTGGCAAACCACTTTGTTTTCAAGGGGCACTGTTTGAAAGGTCAAGATATGATAACTGAGAGATCTGGTGAGATCTTTGGGATCCTAACTTCAGGGACTGAAGGATGATGGAGTAACAGTGCCCTGATTGGGTGCAAGTAGATCAGGAGGGCAGGTCCTGAAACTGAAGGGTAGTTTCTGGCCCCTATAAGACACCGGGAAAACAACATGTGTTCTCCATCTCTGAACACCACAGTGCCACCTGGTGTCCAATCAATGTACTGCAATTTGCGTGCGTGTGTGTGTGTGTGTGTGTGTGTGTGTGTGTGTGTGTGTGTGTACGCACATGCATATACTCACACCTATATTTTTTCATGCTTTTTTCCTATTTTTTTCCTTTTTTTTGTTTGGTTTGGTGAGGGTGTATTTTTGGGTTTTTTTCATTTTTACTTTCTTCAATAGCAAGGTTTCCTCCCATTTTGGTAAATTTTTCAGGCCCTTTTTATTTTTTATTTCCTTTTTCTTTCTCTCCTTTTGTCTCACCCTTGGTTGATATTTTTCTACTTATCTTACATTAATTTCTCATGCAACAACTAAGATATCCCTTTTTTCCCTTCAGTATATAAAATTGTATTTTTAATTTTCTTTAACTATTTTTACTCTTTTTTTTCCTTTTCTCTGAGGACTGGGGATCCTGACATTGATCTGGCTGGGGGTTCAGTGCATTGATCTGTCTCAAGGTGGCCATGAGCTCATAGTCAAAGGTGTCCTTCTAACTTTCGTCTTTGGAAAGACAGTATTGGTAGATCCCCACTGTGACATACTGCTCATTTTTTCTATATTTGGCAGAGGTTGTATCTCATTTTTGCCCCTGCTGATAATGAGACCCTGACCTAGAGGGCCCCATCCACTCACCCCAGTTTCCCAAAGTCATGGAGAAGTGGTTGTGGGTCAAAACATTCTGCTGAACACCACCATTTCTCCTGTCCCTCTTTCCCTCTTTCTATCCTTCTTCTCTCCTTTTCTTCAACACTTTCCTTTCACTCCCCACTGCTATTTTTTCTGCATCATTTTCTTTGTTTTCTGCCTTCTTGCTCTTTTCTCTTCCTTTTGGCATTATACCTAAATGCCACTTCAACACCTAATCACAGAGACAAAGTAATTTAAAGTGAAGGAGGGAGTGAGTGGAAAAAGTAAGGTAAGGAAGTGAACAAAAATAAAACACACATGAGGAGAAACCAGCAAAAAAATTCTGGCAACAAGAAAACTGAGAACAGAGCAACTCCTCCAAGGTATCATGAGGTAGCCATACAGAGGATTCCACCTATAAAAATTTAATGGAAATGATAGAAAATGAATTTAAAATATAGATGGCAAAGGCAATAAAGGGAATTGAGAAATGGAAAATTAGAACCAAAAAGTGTATGAAAGCGATAAAGAATATAGAAAGGATATGGTGGAGCTTAAGGAATTGAAGGAGTCAATCAGGGAGCTTAAAAATGCAGTCAAAAGTGTCAGTAACCAATTAGATTATGGAGAAGAAAGAATCTCAGATCTTGAGGATAAAGCTCTTGAGCTAATCCAGGTACTTAAAGAGACAGGAAAGAAAAGAGAGAAATCAGAACAGTCACTCAGAGAATTGAAACTTCATGAAACCTTCAAACCTTCAAACATACATTATAGGAATCCCCGAAGGGGA
This sequence comes from Otolemur garnettii, assembly GCF_000181295.1. NCBI lineage: Eukaryota > Metazoa > Chordata > Mammalia > Primates > Galagidae > Otolemur > Otolemur garnettii. The sequence continues at coordinate 28,658,205 of NW_003852402.1, read as the reverse complement.
AGAAGAATGTCCCAAAGGAATGGAAGCCAAATTGGAGGATTTTGTAGATGAAAATTTCCCAAGTTTCACTAAAGATTCTGAAACACTCTCTCTACTTGGATCTTTCCCTGGTTTTGATATCAGTGTGATGTTTTCTTCATAGAACATGTTGGGGAAGTTACAAATAGGCTTCATCCCAGGGAAACAAGACTGGCTAAACCTACACAAATCCATAAATATAATTCACCATGTAAATAAAAGCAAAAACAAAGACCATATGATCTTCTTAATGGAATATAGGCAAGGGTGGCACATTTCTTAAACTGATTAAAGCCATCTATGAAAAACCTACAGCTAATATCCTACTGAATGGAGTAAAAGTGAAAGCTTTTCCACTTAAAACAGAACCAGACAAGATTGTCCTCTACCACCACTACTATTCAACATAGTGCTGGAAATTCTGGCCAATGCAATCTGGGAAAATAATGCTATAAAGGCGCATCCAAATGAGGGCAGAGAAGGTCAAACTCTCACTCTTTGGTGATGATATGAACTTATACTTAGAGAACCCCAGAGACTCAACCACAAGATTCTTAGAAGTGATTAAGAAATACAGAAATGCCAGAGGATGTAAAATCATGTCCACAACCCAGTAGCTTTTGTATACACCAATAACAGACAAGTCAAGAAGCTGATCAAAGACAAAATTCCCTTCTCAATAGCTTCAAAGAAAATTAAATACTTAGGAATATACCTAGCAAAAGAGGTTAAAGACCTCTACAAAGAGAATTAAGAAACCCCAAGAAAAGAAATAGCAAAAGATGTTAACAAAAGGAAGAACATCCCATGCTCTTGGCTGGGAAGAACCAACATTGTTGAAGTGTCTATTCTACCCAAAGCAATCTATAGATTCAATATAATCCCCATTAAAATACCATTATCATACTTTCAAAATAATTCTTCATTTTGTATGGAACCAGAAAAAAAAGACCTAAGAGTCAAGGCAATTCTTAGCAGTAAAAACAAAACTCTATCAGACTTTATGTTATATTACAAGTCTACAGTAATCAAAACAGCATGGTATTGACATGCTATTGCCACAAAATAGAGACATAGACATATGGAACCAAACAGAAAACTAAGAGATAAAAGCTAGTCTCTTATAGCCATCTAATCTTTGATAAACCCAAAAAGAAGAATACTTTGGGGAAAAGAATCCCTGTTCAATAAATGGTGCTAGGAGAACTGGATAACACATGTAAAAGACTGAAACTGGACCTGCACCTTTCACCACTTACAAAAATTGACTCCAGATGGATAAAAGATTTAAATCTAAGGCATGAAATGTGAAAAATCCTAAAAGGAACTATGGGCAATACTCTTACAGATGTCAGCCTGGGGAAAGATTTTATGAAGACTTCAGTGACAATTGCAACAACAATAAAAATAAACCAATGAGACTTAATTAAACTGAAAAGCTTCTGCACAGGTAAGTGCACAATAATTAAAGCAAATAGACAACCTTCAGAATGGGAAAAGATATTTGCATATTTTGAATATGACAAAGGGTTGATACCTTGAATCTACGGAGAACTCAAGTTAATCAACAAAAGGGCAAACAATTCCATCTATCACTAGACAAGAGATGTGAAAAGAACCTGCTCTGAGGAAAACAGACAAATGCCTAACAAACATATGAAAATATGCACATTGTCTTTAATCACAGAGAAATGAAATCAAAACCACCCTGAGACATCACCTATCCCCAGTGAGAATAGCCCACATCACAAAGTCCCAAAGTTGCAAATGCTGGAGTGGATGTGGAGAGAGAGGAATACTTTTACACTGTTGGTGGGACTGCAAACTAATACAATCTCTTTGGAAAGAAGTATGGCGAATCCTCAAAGAATGTAAATTAGACATTTGATCTACACAATTTGATCCCACAATCCCATTATTCATTTATTATAAAGACATTTGCACTAGATTGTTTATTGAAGCTCAATTTTAAATTAGCAAGATGTGGAAGTAACCTAAATGGCCTATCAATCCAGGAATACATTAACAAACTGTGGTGTATGTATACCATGGAATCCTATTCAGCCATTAAAAAGATGGAGACTTTACATCATTTGTGTTAACCTTGATTGAGTTGAAGCACATTCTTCTTAGTAAAATATCACAATAATGGAAAAGCAAATATCCAGTGTACTCAATCTAATATGAAGCCAGTAGATAATCTAACACATGCCCACATATAAGAAAAAAAATTAATTCAACTTGTGGAGGAGGGGGAACAAGGGAATGAGAAGAGAGGGGGCAGGGAGGGAGTTGGTTTACTCCTACTTAAGAGACACAATGAAAGGCTCTATGGCACACCTTTGGGTGCAGGACAAAACCACAGAGGGACTCTACCTAACATAAGCAAATATTGTAATCTAGTTGCTTGTATCCTCACATTAATGATTACATAAATAAATACTTATAGTTTGGGTAAATTGAAAATTCAAGATAATAGTTTTAGCTAGTCCCCTCAAAGTGTTGATGATTACAACACAAAAGAATTTTTATCTGAATTAAGATTTAGAATATAGGAAAGATATTTCTTCTTAAGCTCACTTAATTGTTTCCAAGAATTTCTGACTAGATGTTCAAATAAGAGCAAGTGAAATGTAAAATAATTTAGGAGGATGATTCTCATAAAATAGAATATTTTTCTTTTTCTTTTTTTTTTTTAAAAGACAGAGTCTCACTTTGTTACCCTCTGTAGAGTGCTCATCACAGCTCAAAGCAAACTCCAGCTCTTGGGCTTAGACGATTCTCTTGCCTCAGCCTCCCAAGTAGCTGGAACTACAGGCACCCACCATAATGCCCGGCTATTTTTTTGTTGCAGTTTGTCTGGAGCTGGGTTTGAACCTGCCACCCTTGGTATATGGGGCCGGTGCCCTACTCATTGAGCACTGCCCAAAGTAGGATATTTTTCTTTGCTTTGATTTTTTTAAAAATTTTTTTTATTGATTTGATAAATGTCTCTGAGAATCATTGCAGTTCCTGAAAGTATATTTATCCCAAAATATGTTTCATGTAGTAATCTTTGCACACTATACTAAAGCTACTCAAACTTAAAGACAACAAAGTTTAAATGAACAATTTAACAGCTACTGGAAATTTATGTTCTATTTTGCAAAACTAAGTTACTAATTACAAAAGTCAGCTTTCTAAATAGTCCTAAATTGTAGCTACAATTTTATTTATAATTTTACATAAACTCACAAGCTGTGAAGATAATTTTTAAGTTATTAAAGATGCCTTTGGATTATGAATTATTAATGCATTGAGATTGATGGAGTAAGTCAGATTTTTTTTTTTTTTTTAACTGGGGCCATGTTTGAGCCTGCCACCTCTGGTATATTGAACCGGCACCCTACTCCTTTGTGCCACAGGCGCCAGCCAAGTAGGTCAGATTTTTAAATAGGGAAAACAACTTTATCAATTTTTTGAAGAATTTTTGTGTATTCTTTGCTTACCCTTAATTATTCATCAGACTGTCTAGTAACTGGCTATTAATTCAGTCTTTCTCACTAACTAACAAGCCAATTGTGGGCCATGACTGTGTTTTACAGGTAGTTATCTCTAGATGTTATTTGGTTAGTGTTTGTTCTGATTAATTGGTACCATAAAACCAATGGTTAAATATTTTGAATATAACTCCACTATGTTGCTACATGCTGTGTGACAATGCTTGACATCTGGAAGGGAAACAAAACAGAATGGAAGAGTGAACGCACAATTGTGTAACACATGAGGCCTGGCTCTTGCACTAAGTTCATCTGTAAGGAATGTACCATTCTCTCATTGAAATAAAAGAAAAAAATCAAGAAATTAATCTACTATAGAAAACATAATCAGTATTTATAAGGTACATATATATAAATTATTTCTATTATCCCTTTATAAATGACTGCTATTCTAATCATCTTCATAAACAAGAGCTAGCAGCACACATCAAAGGTAACTGTTTTTGTTAGTTGAAATTATATGTATATACATTTAAATATAAAATTTTAGGAATCTATAGAATATTTGGTCATGGAATAGAAAAGATTCTTCTATTAACTAAGATGAACTTACAGACTTGGATAGGTAAACTTGTCTTTTCATCCTTGCTTGTGAAAATTATTTAAATTACTTGGCAGAACACCTGTAATATTTCTTAGTTATGCCAAATTTGACAAGTGCTAATTATCTTCAGTTTGCAAGGTAGGTGTGTTAAGAGTCTAAACTTCAGTATCCTATTGTTTTTGTGCAAAAAATGTCTAATAACAAACACTCTAAATCAGGGGTCCTCAAACTTTTTAAACAGGGAGCCCGTTCACTGTCCCTCAGACCGCTAGAGGGTTGGACTGCGGGCCCAGGATGAGTTGGCTGCTAAGCAGGACAGGAACAAAAACATCTGGTGGGCCAGATAAATGTCCTAGGTGGGCCGCAAGTGGCCCGTGGGTGTAGAAATTCTGTATTCTTGGCCTTAAGGATTTCAGCAACACCATAGTGGTAGATGTGCTTTGTGTATATTATGTAGACCAAATAGCTACCTTCCCAAAACTTCTATCAAAAGTTTATCATTAAGTTTGAATCTCCATGAAATTTTATCCTGATCTAGTCCCTACAGGTTCTCTTTATAAAGTCAATGACTTCCATAAACTGGATAAACTAATCCATGCTTAGGTCTTCGAAAATAAGACCTACCCCAAAAATAAGCCCTAGCAAGATTTCTATGCATTTGTTAAATATAAGCCCTACCCTGATAATAAGACCTAGTGATGGGCATATGAGCAGCATATGTGCATAGCCACACCCTGCATTTCAGCCCTGAGACATCCCCTGAAAATAAACCCTAGTGTGTCTTCTTGAGAAAAAATAAATATAAGACAGTGTCTTATTTTTGGGAAACACGGTATTATATTCATTCAACGTAATCAATTGCCAGCTTTGTCCTGATAAATGTAGAATTTAATAGTTGATGTATAATGAGTAAAACCTGTCTTAAATTAAAGGTGCAGTATGTCTCAAGATGGGACTTTTCCTCAGCATTTTTCAACCTTTTTTATTTCATGGCACAATTGAACATACAGCTAAACTTGTGTGGCACACTTAATTTGTGTTGATCCAAAAAAAAAAAAGAATGTAAAAAAAGAATATACTTACTATGCTCTGAACTTCTTTTGAGAATAACTTAATTAATAATCTTTTTAACATTTCACGGCATATCTAAGATCCTCTCGTGGCACACCGGTGTGTGGAGCACAACGGTTGAAAATCAGTTTCAGAGTGAACAAGAATAGAAGCTATTTTGAAGAAAGCAGATTTTAAAATACAATAAAATTTAAATTCCCTGTCTTTTACCCATACTTATGGCTAGGCCTCATGGTAACCTACCCAGAAGTTATATTTTACAAAGTATGACAGTATGACTAGTTGTATTTCTTACCAAATCGAACCATTATTTTTTATTTAAATTCTTGTACACGCTGAAATTCCAGATACTTTCCTCATGGAGAAACTTCATCATCCTTTATACTTTAATGCATCATTACTCTCATCTTATTTCCACTGCTTCCAGATAGGACTAGTACTTTTATTTTTCATGCACTATTTTATTTTTTTCCTAACTGTGACTTCCATGTGGCAGCCCTTTGGCCCTTCTCCTGCCAGTAGCTAGCACTTTTCCAATTTCATCCCCTTCTATTCGTGACAGCTGATTCCTAATTTAGAGAATTAAGAATTCTGCCTTCAGAGTTATCTTTATACTTTCACCTTAGAAGAAAGGAGAAAAGGGCCAAGAAACCGCTTTAATGATGTGAATATTCCAGCCCCGTTTTGCACTCTGCTTCTTTGCTCCCTTTAAAATGTCTCATCTCATAAATAATTTATCACAGAACCTTTGGACATCAATTACTGAGACTCAGCATTTTCCAGGAGAGAATTACAGTATGCATGACTTATGACTACGGAAGTTTGGCTTCAGATATTAACTCAAAGTTATGCCCTTGAATAATAGGAACCGAATCTAAGATTTCATCATAATCCCTTCCATTTCAGAGTTCATTTAATGATCTAGGGGAATAGATTGCTTGGCTTCCAAGCTCTATCACCGATGAGCCTTGGGACCTTGGATAAGTTAACAGACCTTGGAATCAGCTTTCTCACCAGTGAACTAATTGTATGTGCTTAGCTTATTTATGGCACAGAATAAAAGCCCAGCAAACATAAAACAGGACGAAATGAGTGCTGGCTATTTTTAAAAAATTGTAAAATTATAATGTTTAAATGTATTTTCAGGTACCCTTTAAAAGAAAAAATTGTTATGAGCTTTTCAAGGGGGTCCATATTCGTGGTGAGTCTAGCAAGTTGGCACCAAGAGCTTCTTGTTTCACTGAAGACATTTCTGTTCAGTTCCATGAAGATGCGTCTGTCTGTGAGGACCTGAGGACTTGACCACAGCGTTGAGAGTGCAGGACATGTGGTGGAGTCCCCTCCTCATTCTTCCCTCTGCCTTCCTTCTGAAAGTGGTTTCAGTGAGCACTTGCATAAGTTGTCGTGATCTGGTTAGAACCATCGTATAACTGTAGTTCATTTCATACATTTATTTTTATTTTATTCGTTTTTGCCTTAACATTGAAATTATCTATTGAGCGCTTCTTATGTGCAAAGTCCCTGCACTGGAAATAGATGATTGATTCTTTATCCTATAGGATTTTCTAGGCAGAAGAGAAACACAGGCGACTAACCATAATTTGAAAGGATAATGGACATATCAGTGAAGTGAAGCACTGAAGATTTACAATACAGGAGCACTTACTCTTTCTAAAGGGGGTCTGGAGCAATTGCCATATGCATGACTAAGATAGTTGTAAATGAAGAAATTGCTTCTCAGGTTTATGCTCTCAGTAAAAGTGTTTAAGTGGCTAGAAAGAGCTAGAAATAGGGCAGTAATAAAAGCATTCATTATCCTCTGGGTGCCAGACCAGCAAACATATAGGTTTGTTCTTTCCTTTACAAGATGTTTCCTGACTAATGCCCCCGTCCCTTAATAAATTAAAACATGCTTGACTCCCAGGAGGTGATTGGCCATCACAAATCCTGATTTTAAAATTACCTGATAGACATATATTTTTATTTTTACTCTCCAGGATTAAGATATTAAGTGTCAGTTTAGAAATTCAGATTTAAAAGTCAAGCATATAATTCACAAGTTTTTAAATTGTCTTCTTTATTAAAATGAAGATTGTTAATGTTAGCTAGTGGTGCTAATGTCTAAAGGAATTCAAACTAGGAATGCCTGTCGATAAAATGTAATTAATAATAAATTATTATAGCTATATAATAAGAATAATCCACAGAAATCCAAAGGCCTGTATTTTCCCTCTTACTTTTGCATACTTTGATAGTTTATATACTAATGCCTTAGTCTTACAGGTCAAAAAGACACTAATGATTAAACACTGCACCATATGACAACACGTCCAAATAAATAATTAAAGTGTCTTAATATGGTGTTTGTGTCAACACCATTATACTTTTTTATATGTACTAGTGTAGTATGTGTTCCAAAAAAAATCCATCAGGAGCACAATGATCATTTATTGACATTTAAATGTTTTACTTTTACCACTAGGTGGCACCTATATATTGATATTAATAGTTGCAGAGCAAAAATTCTGCAAGAGAAGACAAATTAGAGAATAAAGGACAGAAAGGTAAGCTGATTTTGTAAACTTTACTTTGCATTTAAATACTCATGCAGGAAATGGTGCAGAATTCACCACATTTTATTTTTGTTAAAAAGGAAATTCACTAAATATTATTTTTTTAAGAGAAACATTTACTTTGTAAAATCCACCGGGGTGGGGGTGGAAATATATAGCCACTTAATCTTGACCTTCGCTTGCCATTCCATGTTACAATCTTCCAGTTCAAAGAAATTTTATAATTAATAGACATTAATAAAAGTAAAAGTGTGAAATTATATACAGCACCATTAAAATTTAGCTTTATGTTACTAACTTTTATAACTTTAATACAAAATGAAACTGTCTAGTATAATGAATTTTGTGAGAAATAGTAAATTAACCCTAATTAAGTCTTAAATTACCAGGACTAAAAGTGACATGCTAAAAATCTAAATATATTCATAAAAGAACAAATGCAATGATGCATTTAGCATGATAACAGCATTATCAGTCATTAATTATCAAATGCCATAGGAAAGTGTCAGAAGATGCTAATAATAATATTTATATAACAGCTAAAATACTAGTTAACATCAGCCCAAAACTTAAAAAGAAATCTATATTTCTAGTCTTAGATGTTAAAAGTGTACCCAAAGTAACTTCTCTGCAAGATTTTTAACATACATTACCACATTTAAACATAACTATCCTGTGAGCTAATGCTTTATTTTCCTTATACATCCTTCATATAGGTCTCATAGAATAACACCAATAGAATTTGAAAGAAATCAAAAAGCAAAATAACATGGCAGTAACCATCACATTTTATTACAACTCTTGGTAGGGTCTCAGCTCTCTTAAGTATTGCACTACATTTATTTATTAAAAATTGCAATGTTGAATTTAGGCAGCGTAAGTTTAATAGTGTGATGGAAAGATACAAAGATGAATAGAAATACAGCTTCCAGATCATGAGGAGATTGCACTGTTAAGCTTGTAGTCTGTATGGATGTCTTAAATTTAGAATAATCTATTTTAAATGCGACATTCAAAAAACATAATAATTGAGAATGAAACAGCCTACCAGGATGGTGTGTTCAATGTAATATGAACAATTGTATAAAAGATTAGAATTACTTTACCAAAAGGTTGTCCAAATACATCCAAGTAAGTCCTTTTTGTGTTTGGAATGTATTGCCTTTGTTTATTTCTCCTTTAGTTCAAAACTAGGGTCAATTGGTAGTCAAAGATCACGTTTTTAAAAAATCCTTTATACTGGAACTACTTATTGTTGGAAGTAGGACCATGAATTCTAAGATCTAAAAAAAAGTTCTGTATGTGATCTTCATAGAGGGAACATTAAAATACTGTTTAAATAAAATGAAGGGAGTCAAAAGAGTCTATAAGCCCTTGGTTTAAAGCTATATGTTTGTATATTTCAAAATTACAATAGCACAGATAACTACAGATACTCTTACAGCGGATGGGAACTGGAGTTAGAAATCTGTGCCTGGTCTCCAAGGTAGAAATCACTCTCACACACTAAGATAATTCTCCTGGACTACTATAGCATCTACAATGGAGAAATGACCTTGGCAAGTTGCTGAAGGTCACTAGGGGCTTTAAACTATAAGGCATTAGGAGCTAGTGCTTATAGTTACATAGAATACTATAGTTCTATCTATAACATCTATAGTTGTCCACGACTCAAAAGAGGGTGATTGTTGGTCTCTCTTCTTGGGAGTCCTTCTGAATATAGCATTTTTCTGTGACAGGAAATCAGCTGTGTGCCTGTTTTTATACGTGTGTTTATATATAAGCAGGTTTCCTAAATGGTTGACATCTAAAAGTTAAATTCTGCACTTGTTATATCCATCTTGACTGAACATATTTTGAAGTGAAAGTATGCTTGATTTGAGACATTGCTAGAGAAGTATCTAAGTATAGTTTGTTCCAGGAATACTTGTGTGTCAAACACTGCCTCCCTACCGCCCACCCTGCCCAGTAGTATAACCACTACATCATATTACTATACAGCAATATATAGGTAGAGTAATGTATTTTAAGGTGTCCTTCAGCTTCTTGATCTCTCCAAATAAATCACTCTTAACTCCTCTTGACCACGTGGAAAACATTCTTACTCGAGGATGTTTGAGCCCAGCTCACTGGCCCAGAAAGGGTGAATCAACCTTGCATATCATACTTTTGACTTTGTGTGAGCATGGGTAAGAATTATATTTGAGACAGAGATGTGTCTCTTCCTCAGGTGCCTCTATTCTCAATTTCTCACTAAAGAGACAATAGTCTCCCTAGAGGTGGTTTTAAATAGAACAGTGTGCTCATGTATCTATAACTTTGAACTAAAATTTTGACTTAATAAATAAAGAAAAGAAATAAAATTGGAGAAATTGAGTTCTGAAATAATTCCCTTTTTTGAACCTCAGTCATTCATCTGTAAAAGGAAAATAAAACATATGAGGCCCAGGGCAGTATGTTTAAATGTGATAATGTATATTAAGAATCTTGCATATGCTCAAATGTCTTTTTTTTTTAAATCTAAGCTTTATATTCTGAGCAAGTGTTTGCCAAAGGTGTCTCATAAGTGGTATTTAATATTGTTTGGCCTAACATATATCTATATCCATAATGAGCTTAACTTCAATTGTCACATAAAACAAAACCTTCAATAAGTTCATAATATGATGAATGACATCAAGTTATCTTACATGCCTATAAAATTACCCATAAATTCTTATTAATAATTTTCTAAAGTAAAATTTTAGTTTTACTTAATTATAGATGAGAACCAACACAACAATGTTTAGACCAATTTATCACACTCAGGTATTTTTTCCAGCAGGTATATTGATACACATATACATTTAATCAGTGTGTTAGACTGTCATCATATAATTTATGTAAACTATCAAACAACTACCAACAAAAATAGTTTCTTCAAGTACTACAGTTGCATGTATTTTGATTTTGAAAGGATGTATTCAAATATCCATTGCTTATATGGGAAAGAGCAGATAATTTTTCATACTGACTATTAGGGTATTAATGTCAGTCACATTAATACCTTGGGTAAGATCAGAAGGAGAGAGGACAAAAAATGTTATCTTGGGAATGAGTTTAGCTCGAAAGCTTTAACTGGTTTTCATAGTCTGAATACTGGTATGTGCAGCTCAAAGCAATGTAACTGTGGTTATCCTAGGGAACACAGGAAAGAGTTAATAAATAATTATATTATCTTGGGAGATTTGACAGTCACAATTGTTCCCATCACTAACAAATTACTTTTAGACAGCACATAATATGTCTGTAGCCTTATTTATTTATTGAATACTTGTAGTTATGATTAGAAGGTATTGAATGCCACTATTCGGTGTTTGGTAAGTGTTGGCCCATTTAACCTTCATAATCTCATTTATTCCATGAGGTAGATATCATAGACAAGTAAGAGGAGAAGCCAAAATTTCAGTAACATACCTGAAGTCACACATGTAGCAAGTGATAAAAGTTTCGATGTACAAAGCATAATGTTAATCATTAAAGTCCCATAAGACTGTTGCAATGGATCTAACCCCTACACTACTAGGTCTTTATTGTGCACGTACATTACTTAGAGACCTTGTTAAGACAACGTTTTCTAATTCAGTAGGTCCGTTGGGAAGCCTGGGCTTCAGCATTTCAAATATGGTCTCAACTGTGGAGGCTGCTGGTTCATGGACCACACTTCCAATACAGAGGCAAAACCATGTGTGCAGTGCACATTTGCACACTGTTGTACCAGGCGCCAAAACTAAATAAATTTCAAGGGCATTTACTTTTCTGTGTGCTTAGTTTAGTAGTAACAACTGAAATATCTGGATATCTTGGTTCAACGGAATTGAAGTAACTTTTCCTGGGCCTTGCTAATAAATGTAGACTGATCATAATCAAAAGTTAAGAGAAACGATAATTTTATAAAACACAGTTGAATGTGTAACCAGAAACAGTGATTTCCTATATTATAAATCTTCTTAAATAGTGGAAATTTTGTCTTCACAATAAGCCTACATGATAATGGAGTATGATCACCACCTTTGAAGAAACAGAAAACCAAGGCAAGTGGCTAACACGACAAGTCACTAAGGCTACAGGGTACCCACATCCAGCTCTTCCCATTCCACATTTACATCTTTTCTTTTCTTTCTTTCTTTTCTCTTTTTTTGCAGTTTTTGGCCACAGCTGGGTTTGAACCCGCCACCTCTGGTATATGGGGCTGGCGTCCTACTCCTTGAGCCACAGGCGCCACCTCATACCTATTATCTTTTTTCCATCAGCTGACCTTAACATTGGGTTGCATTCCACTAATTATCTAAAACTGAATAGGTCCAGAAAAAATGCTAGTATTGAAACAGCTAAGACATAGCCACATTCGGATTTTGCTTTAAATACTCAGACCAATGAGTTGGAAACATCAAGTAACTTTCAATTGTTTAATCAACAGGAACCCATCTGAAGACATATGATAAAACTGCATATATCACTTTATTGTGCTACTAAAATAAAAATAAATTTTAAGGACACTGTTTTCTTAGTCTTATCCACCCCCTCACCCAAAACCCACTCATGAGGTGATGTATCATTTACTTCCCAAATCCATAGATATCGCTGGCAGATTATTTTAGATAATGGAACTAATTATGTCAGAATACCATCTTGTTCACATACAGATGTTCTAAAGTTTTATGAAATCATACTCAGAGCTCAGGGTTGATCTCTAAATGTCAAGTGTATTTAACACCTTTGGGGGCTAATATTTTCACTGAAAAAAAAATTCCTCTGGAATTTTTACTGGGGGGACAAAATAAATAATTCAAGAAATGCTGTCACTCAGAGAGGAAAATAACCAGGATTCCTACATGTAAAAACACCTTGGAATAGACAGCAAAGATGATTGTCAAGTCTAGGCCTTCTGTATATGTCTGTGATGATTTGTAATGTCATTTTTCTGACAATTGACAAAAAAATTGCTCTATTCTTGAAAGAAAAGTGGCACATCATTTCACTGTACTCACCATATAAAGTTTTGAAATGACAATAATAAGAAGAAACTTATTTTGAAGAATTGGTTTTTTCTTCAAGTGTATGCTTACTCTAAAACTAAAGACTGTGTTTCTTCGGAGCCATACTAATTCTTTAAAGCCTACTGAATCATCATCCCTGAATCAACTGTAAGAAGTTCTCCATGGGAACTGAGAACTATGCTGCTCCAATCATGCTGAGCAACGACCCGAGCATCTCCCTTCCTTCCATGATAATAGGCGAGGAGGTCTCAGAAAGTGGAATGAAGGGTACACTGGCATGACCAATCCCTCCAAACCCCAACAAAGCTTAATCATTTTATATTTGCTTGTGGGATTAGTAAGGTGACCATAACAAAATTTATCTAACAAAAAAATAAATAAATAAATTCCGGTAGAAAGTTGCTGATGGATAATACTTTTCTCCTTTCACCCTTTCACTATTTTTTCTGGTATCTATTCCAAGAAGATATGGATGGCACAGCAGTGAATAGACAGCGTGGGGCTTCTGCCTACCTCTCTCACTTGGTCGCTCCTTTCAGAAACTTTGGTCTTTCTGTCCTCTGTTTCTCAACTACACCAAGTTCCATTCTCCCAGCTCTTGGCCTTTAGACTCAGGGTTCCCTCTGCCCACAGCAAACATCGCCAGCCTCACTCTTGGGTTCCCTGGTGATACATGCTTCTATGGTGGTGTATTTCCTTTAGAATTCTTGGAGAATTCACAAATTAGTGGTGACCAATTTGTCTAACTCTTTGTCTGGCTTTTCTAATGAACTGTAAGCAGCTTGGGAGCAGGGATATTGTCCACATTGTATCCTTATCACTATGAATGGTGTTTGGTCCTTACTAGTTCTGCAAATATTTATTGAATGATGGTATGTGAACTAGAATATTGTTTCTTGAGGAATTGATCTTGCTTATGTCCCTTACAAAGATTAGTCACCACATGGGAGGCAATTGAATTTCTAAGTTTGAGAGTAGAATCTTTTGAAGGAAGGAATTGTGAATTGTCTAGCTGTGATTGTGAAGAAATTCAACCCTAAATGAAAAGGCTTCTTTAATGAGAACCTACTGAAGTTTGGCCTAGTGATTATTTCGAGTGACTTTAATATTTAAAGGATATGACTTGTAAGGATTGATTGACTAAATCAGGAATAGGTTTCTTGATTTACCTCTACAGATATACATTAGAACAGAAATAAAACTAATATGGATGGCAAATTTTAAAATGCTTTTGTTAAGTTATTCAGAAATTGCATCATGTAGGAAGTATTAATTCCTTAAGAGTAAAATTAAATGTTTGGCTATTCAGTGCTGTCATTTGGAATGTTTGGTACAATTTTAAAATTCCTACAATGTTTGTGTTAGCTCCCCCCTCATTCTTATGTTTATGCTCTTGACCACTGATGCATTGCTACATAGAATTCTGATATTCAAAGAACGAGAGACGAGATACTTTCATTCAATACTTTACTTTTTTTATTATTTAACAGCTTAAACTTATCATCTTGAAAGCTGCAATATACTAGACTGAGCTATATGAGTAAAAATCCACATCTAGATAAGATATCATCATATAGATTTCTTTTCAACAAATAAATACTAAGATGTCATTCAAAGGCAAAAGATAAAATTTTTGAGAGGGCAGGTTCAATTTCTTCATCTAGGGATATTCTGGAAGTATGCTATTGATGGAACATTTTATTAAGTACCCAGGAAAAAATATAATTACTTCCTAAAAATATCTGAACAAAAGGGATTATTTTAAATGATGTATTCTCCAAAGGCAGTTGCTTAGACATTATTAGAAACCAGTTCACACAGGCTCACACCTACACATCTTTTACTCTCCTTTATAAGGAGGACAAACTGGGAAAATAAAGTTATTCCACCCCCAAAAGGACAATAATCTTTTTTAAAAAAAAATCCATTCTGCAAAAACAATTTTTATGGATCCTCTGAACTTATGACAAGGATTATATCCAGGAACACGGCGTCAAAACCTAAGCTATGTTCCACGCAGTTACCTTGGATTTTAACTAGATGTGCAAGTTGACTTCTGACCATGGGGAATCCTCTCCATGCATGGATTATGGATTGTTGAGGCCATGGCAGATAACCAGTTCCACAGAAGCAACTTCATGTTCTTCTGAGGAAGATCCATAGCACTGTGGAACAAGGAATATAAATGAGCGATGCCACAACAGACTGCAAATGGGGTTACCAAAATACAACCCTCAAAAATGAACTCTGGAGGTGAAAAATCTACAAGAAAAAAAAATGTTAGAAAAATACAGGGTTTTAAAATGGCGTCGGTTATGTTAAGAGCACTGGTGGACATTCAATAGTCATGGCGTGTGCTTCTCAAACATCAGTCAAAATCTCTAAAGTTGTAGAAATTTGTTACAAAAAGAGACACCTTTTCTTTCAGCATTGCCAGAATTTTTTTAAAAACCAACTCTCAATAGTCTACAGGAGAAAACACCAAATGAAAATATTCAAGCTGTAGTAATAAAATATTTGGCCTTTAATTATTTTCAATAAAATTATTTTTGAAAGCTTCCCCCACCCCCACCCATAGTCATACACAAACACATCAATGTTCAAATATTTTATAATGGCCAAAGAAGGGATTTACATAGATATGTTTATTAATGGAACTCACTTTTTAATCAGTTTTTAATAAATTGCTAATCCATTTAGCCTCAAATCAGTTCCATCTCATTCCTCAATCCCTTTCCTGATGTCTAACAGTTAATGTCCTGTACCATGAGTAGAGTTTCCTGTGGCATTTGGGGAATTAACTGTTCTGGGCTTAAGTAAGGACAATTTAAATAGTTCTCTCCCTCTTCTTCAGCCCCTACTAGGATGGATAAAGGCATTTCCAAGGGCAAGTTTTCTTCCCCTCTCTGCTCCTCTTCCTCCAGCCCCTCCTCTTCCTCTTCCAGCTCCTCCTCTCCTTCCTCTTCCTCCTCCTCCCCCTCCTCCAAGTAGCCAGCCTCTTCCGCCTCCTCCTCATCTTCCTCGGCTTCTTCCCCTTCCTCCTCCTCATATTCTTCAGCCTCCTCCGCTTCCTCCTCCTCCTCGCTCTCCTCCTTCCTATCGCACATTTCTTCATCACACTCCTCCTCCTCCTCATTCTTCTCTTCCTCCATCTGCTGCGGCGCGGGAGACTGGTTCCCCTCCTCCGGTGTAGGGGTGAATACTAGCAGAGAGGGATTCTGCATGAAGCTGTACAGCGTTTCCTGCAGCTCCGCGTCGTCCTCGCCGCCGCTGGGGGGCGCGTTGTTTCCTGAGGAGCCGCCTGGTGAGACCTGGTTATGGGCCTTAGCCTGCTGCGCACGCAGCGCCTCCTGCTGGCGCCCCAGCTCCTCTTCCTGCCGCATGTCCTCGTAGATCTGGTTCATGATGAACTGAGTGGTGTTCTGCGGCGCTCGCATGCCGGGTGCCCGCCACCCGCACAAGTTGACGGGCCGCAGCAGCGTTCTCAGATCCACCTGCGTTGGAGGCGGGCTCTTCGGGGAGGAGCGGCGAGGGTGGCGGCGGCCCCTGCGGCCCCAGCGCTTCTTCCTGCCTGGAGGTCTCGCCCAGCCGGGGTTCCAGGGCCCGCGCCAGCAGGAGCAGCAGCAAAGGCAGAACGGATTCAGACCATACACCCGAATCACTTGCATTGGGGTGGGGGGCTTCCAGAATCCCACCGGAGGTGGGCGCCAGGGCCCTCCCCAGCGCCCCCAGTTAGAGCACACGGCCCAGTTGGGCCGTCGGGGTGGTGGTTGGAACCAAGATCCCGGGCCATACTGATGCTTTGGCTGTTTCCTCGGAGGCTCGTACTCTGCCTTGGGGCCGTAACGGTGCCGTCGCCTGTATATTGGAGTGCCCCTGCGCCTTCGGTGGCAGGACGACCAGGTGCGTAAGGGGGTTGACCGTGCCCAGCCGCCACCCAGATTAAGAGGGTCCTCTCTTGTGTCGAGGGTCTGGGTCATGGTTCAGGGTGTTCCGAGAGGTCTAAATGGTAGCGTCCTAGAAGCTATGTAGTTTGGCCAGTTCGGACGGTCTTTAGAGCCTGGTCACCCTGTGTCTCTTCGCGCAGCGCCACGTGTCTGTCCCAGGGATCAGGCCTTCCTCTCCCGAAGGCGTTTCTACTCCCTGCTTGCGCGCTTGTCTGTCATAAACTTTTGTCCTTCACACCCGGGTTGTCTCGCCCAGGTGTGTTGGGTGGGGCTGGGGCTGGGTATGGATGGTGGGGGAGGAAGGTGTTGGTGGGTGACACGCAGTGAGACCCGCTCCCGGGTCCCACACACACCCGCCTCACCAGAGGCGTGGGCTGGGGACGGGGAGGCAGGGGTTGCGCGTTACCTTGCTGCTCCCTCTCAACCCAGGTTCGTCACCGTCCTGGCCCGACTGAGCGGGTGCGGGCAGTCGCGGCCTTTAAATACCGGCTGGGACCCCCGCGTGCGCATCGCGTCTTTGGTTGCCCACGGCGACAGCCAATTGGGATCAAGATCGTTCTCCTGGTGCGAGAGGCGGGGTTCCGACCAGAACCAAGTGCCCCGTGAGCGTTCGCAGGGGGCTTGTGACGCAATTCTTGCAGGGGGAGGGGAAGTTGGCAAAAGGGGAAGGGCTGGGTTTGTGCTAAGTGTATCAGACTAGCTCAAGGCAATTCATTTGAACCCTATTTATCATTTTGAGGCAGGAGATTTTGAACTTGGTCCTTTTCAGTTAGACCCCGGTGGGGGTGGGAGAACTTGTATATGTATATTGTAAAACCCACATTCTACACTTTTTTTTGGCGGGGGGCGAGGCTCAAGGAATAAAGGAAGGTTCTTGGAGTCAGAAAACCGGGCCTACTCCTTACCATAAGTCCAGTGCCAGCTGTTCTCACTCCTGGAAGTTGGGGTTCATCATACGTGAAATGTGACCAAAAACATTTACTGCACAGGCTGACAGCGCACAGTGGCCTTGTGCAAATAATCCCCACAGCTACCCTGGGATATGGGTTTCTTACCACATTTCACATTTTCAGAACTGAAAGGTTAATTCGTCCAAAGTCGTGGGGCTGATGAATTCCAAGGCTAGTGTTTAAGCCTATTTGAATCCAAAGTTAAGTTCTTAACCACACTGCTATAGATACTACCCACCCACCTTAAAAAGAGGATTCTTGAGATACGTAAATGTCATACATATGGGGAATACTTTGCTAATTGTAATATACCATACATACGTAGGTTGATTGAAGTAACATTATCACCAGGATGGATACCCTGGGTTTGTCCTTGAGAATAGGAGTATTCTAATTGTCATGTCTTTTGTTCCTTAACCTTATAGCACGTACATTATGAGCTTTTAAATTATCCTGGTTAAGTATACAGGTTTTGACTTAAACACAGAGGGCGCCAAAAAAGTGTACGTTTTAAGAAAGGAAAAAACTGTATTAAAATTATAACATATACTGATAACAAAAGAATAAAATATGAATACAATTGTGGGCACCTCTTGTCATTGCAGACATCAAACATGACTTGAGTATTACAAATTTAATACAGGTTTATCTTCTTTCTCAAAATATGTATACTTTTTGGGGCACCCTCTGTAGCTAGAATTCAACTTCAACTCACCAGTTACTAACCTGTATCAGCCTCAAATTCCTTACCAGTATCATGACTATAGTTTAGCACCTATTCCATAGTGTTAATGTTAAGGTCTAAACAAGATCAGTAATGGGCTTAATGTTCTGGATAGGTTCCTGCATACTACAGGGCATCGCATTGAATAACCTCATTTCAAAATCCTTTCTTTATAACGTTGATGAGGGAAAAATCATTCCATTGTATATCATTATGCTTAAAATGGCAAGTTCCAAGAACCTAAGTATGATATGATGTGAGGACTGACTGTAATTCCTTAAAGAATTTAGTGCGGGTACCCCATATGTACCTAGTAACTGTCATCATGGTCACAAGTCAATATTTCAATATTTGAGGACTTGTAAAGGAGGTGATATTGTATATGCAAAGATACCTCTGCCTCAGGCAAAAATAGCCATCCCCACTTTGCAGAAACACCAACCAAGTGCTACCAGGCTTGATCATAGAGAAAATCATTTTGGAGTGTATTTCCTTATTACTTTTCTGTGCTGAATGGAATTGTGAAAAATGGATCATTGCCTGCTGGGAACTCAGTCTATACAAGCCTCCATTAATGCCAGAGAGGCAAAATGTGTGAATGCCCTGAAGCTAGCCAAGGTCGTTTATGCATCCCTGGCTGAAAATTGAGAACAGTATGGGGGTTCTTGGATTAGGACTCCAGCTGCTACCGTGGGACCAGAAGACTTCACAGCCTTTATTCTGTCTCGTTTGTTCTATGGTTTGCTGAGGACAAGCCTGCTTGACTCAAAGAACAGAATGTGACACTTTGCCGTCTCCAGTGTCAGTTTGTAGATAATAGACTCTTGCCTTTGGCTGTTATTCTTACCCTCCTCTGCTTGACTCAAAATGGGCTGGTGACAGTCCAGATTTATTTTTCATGTGACATGTATATTATATTAGGTTTTAATTGAGAACTTTAGAAATTGACCTTATTGCTATGGTGGAATTCCCATCAACTTATTTTTGTCTTATAAAAGAGCATTAACTCATGTATAGATAATCAAGGACATCATTTTTGATCAGTTCACGTGATCTTTATACACGTACAAATAAGTTTGGCTTTATACACTTTTTCCATGTGAGAATAGGTATCCTCCCTATTAGTCATCCTCCTTGACTCAGTTTTGTTTTGCTTCATTCTTTCTAAGAGAAGCAGCAATTTATGATTTTTATTTTCATTTATGATTTTTAGTTTCTTTCAGGCAAACAAATATAGATTTGTTATGAAATGACAAATTATCCAAGAAAACTTACTACCGGGATATATTAACTACTACAGTCAAAAATTCAATTGAGGAATTTTTAAGGACTTTTTTTAATAGTTTCATTTTATTTATTTGGCCGGGGCTTGGTTTGAATCCACCACCTCTGGCATATGGGGCTGCTCCCTACCCTTTTGAGCCATAGGCCCCACCCTCATTTTATTTTTAATTGACAAATAGTTGTACATATTTATGGGGTAGGAGGCGAGGCTTCAATACGTGTATACATTGTGGAATGACCAAATCAGGCTAATTAGCATATCTATCCCCTCAAATATTTATCATTTCTTTGTGGTGACAACATTTAAATCCTCTCTTTTAGCTATTTTGAAGTATATAATATTTTAGTGTTGACTAGTCACCTCGTTGTGCAATAGAACACTAGAACATATTTCTCCTAGCTAACTATAACTTAGCACCCACTGACCAACATAAGGACTTATTTTTAATTGGTCCATATTCTTTAAATACTGCAAAATAAAATATTCTGATTCTAATTATAATACAACACATTTGCCATGTTGTTATATAGTCTATTAGTTTTCTATTGTCTCATAACAATGAACTTGGTTACTTAGAGTCTCATACGTTTATTATCTGAATGTTTTAGTGGCCAGGGGTGAAGGGACAGCGTAGCTGGGTCCTCTTCTTAATATCTTAGTAAACGATAATCAAAGTGTTAGCTGGTGTGGGTTTTCATCCATGAGTTCAGTTCTGGAAAATCAACTCTCAAATCATTTATTTGTGGGTCCATGACTGAGGGCCCTACCTTCTTTCCATCGGTTGGTTGCAGGCTGCTGTCAAGACTGAATGGCCGCCCACATGTCCTAGGGGCCAAGGGCACTGGGCACTTCCTAGATGCTGTCCACAGTCCCTTGCTAGGGACTGGCTGCTCACTTCATCAAACCAGCAAAGAGAATCTCCCTAGTTCTTCCCAGCAAGGTAGAGATAAAGATACAAGTACAGATATAGACACAAATATCTGTGTACCTTAATCATGGCCTTGACATTGTGTCATCCATCACTGCTGTCATCTGCTATTGGCTAGAAGGTTTGCTGGTCCTGCCAGCAGAGAGGGTAGGGGCAGTGGCATTACACAAAGCTATGAAAACTAGGAAATCGGGAAGTGCAAAATAATTGAGGGGTTCACCTCAGAGTCCATTTACCACACATATAAAGTAAATTAAGTAAAAATACGTCCTTCATATTCACTGGCTACGAGTGTTTTGGGAAATATTTAACAACAGTGTTGGCATTCGGAAATTCCAAAAATGCCTCTGGCATAGTTTAGGTTATACAGAGCATTATGTTCTTAAGTTGGAAACACATGGTGATCTTGGTGGGATTTTGTGCATTTGTGTGACTTGAAAAGAATGTATTCCAACACATGATGGCAGTAGTAGCCCATTCAAAATTCGGTCAGCAAGCATCCCCATACAAAACAGAAATAAAGGCCTCATTTTTGTGTTTTATCACAAATTCCACTCTTAAACTGTTACCAATCTTACTTGCCTTTTATTCTGGTGCAGTAGAATTTGGTGTGTATTAGATTTTAGCATTTTTTGATTGGCTTTTACAAAACAAACCTCTACTAATTAAACTGACAAAATTCTTCAGTGAGAAATCAGATATGACTGATCTGATTTCAGATAAATTAAGGTCAACACATATTTTTAGGTTCATCTATGTAACGAATGCAGTCTCATAGGATACAAAAAATAAATGAATGTATGCTATGCACCATCAGAGGTATGCCTTTATTCTACCCTGCAAATTCGTCCAAAGACAGATATTAAAATAAAAGGTTAGCGCCATCTTTTGGTCACACAGTGTAGGTGTTAAGTCTTTCTAGCTTTTCAAAGGTGAAGCATAGAGATTTGAAATTACTAGTCACTCTGTTTTAGTAATTTAAAAAGTTGTAGGATTACCTTGCAAATTTGTGAACTGTGTGGTGTGTCATGGATCACAATTGTGGCATTTGTCCACTTAGGATCTTCAGATCATTTAAAGCAAATTATGAACAGGAAGTGAGTTATGTGATAACAACAAAGACAATGGTTCCACAGATTTAAAGAGGAAGAAAGAATGCCAGTTTTACGCTCCTAGTGGTACTATGTGTAGGCACTGTTTGCTATCAAAAAGTTTCAACTTTTTGAAACTATTGTTAATTCTATAGCAGCTCAAGATTTTCATAGGTTTAACACAATATCTTGTAGTCATGATATGAAAAGCACATGTAAGCAGTAAGGTTTAAATAGGAATTGTTGGCCTACACAATGTTTTACCTATACATAGTTTTAATGCACAATATATTCTGGGGAAATATAATATAGTGTTTTTTCTTGGCAAATAACTTGTACTATTTAGAGAAAAATAAACGTGAGTAACTATTGAATAGGGAAAGATACGTTGGATTATCAAAAGAAACATAGATTGTGTTTAATTAAAGGTCAGTTTTAAAATTCGAACTGTCGGTTAAGAATGTGAGGCATGGCCGGGTGCAGTGGCTCACACCTGTAATCCTAGCACTCTGCGAGTTTGAGGCAGGTGGATAACCTGAGCTTAGGACTTTAGCCTGAGCATGAGAGAGACCCCTGTCTCTACTAAAAATAGAAAAACTAGCATTGTGGTAGGCATCTGTAGTCCCAGCTACTTAGGAGGCTGAGGCAAGACGGAGGTTTGAGCAGAAGACTTTGAGGTTGCTTTGAGCTATGATGCCATGATACTCACTCAGGGCACAGAATGAGACTCTATCTCAAAGAAGAAAGGAAAAAAAAAAAAGATGTGAGGCATATGAAATTGCCCTTTAAATATGATATAGTTAGGATCACTAAGTGATCATTATCACATTTTCAGTTTTATTGTAGTAAGTCCTTTGTCCTTGAGTTCATGGTGAACATCTGCAGAGTAACCTTGTGAGTAGGAAGTCGTAATTCATAAGAGAATGTCAATCAGCAGCACCATACCATTTGCATTAATTGTGCCCTTTTCATCCTAATAGTTTATTATTTAATTTTATTTTAATTTCTTGCTATAATATCCCCCCCAACCAGGTGTCCTAATAATGGTATAGAGAGAAGGCTGTGAGAACAAGATATTCCATGCTATTTGCAGGGGACTTGATATCATCAATGCTGTTCTTGAAGGCAGGGCCTCGTTACGACATTCATGGGTCCCTTTCATAAAAATAGTAATATTGGGGTGGCACCTGTGCCTCAAAGGAGTAGGGCGCTGGCCCCATATGCCAGAGGTGGTGGGTTCAAACCCAGCCCCAGCCAAAAACTGCAAAAAAAAAAAAAAAAAGTAATATTAAAATTATATGGTTTATTGCTGTAAGGAAGAAAATAATCCAGGTTAAATGATTATTGCATCTTATTATTACCATGTACTGTTTTTGTTTTAAGAGAAGTTAAACATTTTCATAGGTTCCTAAAATTATCGTGGGCCCTAAGCCTGTTGTGTCTAGGGCATGAGTCAACACTGCCTGCCTGGAATCTCCTTTGAAACTCCTGGCTCCAAGGATGGCAATCCACTTTTCTGCTGACTTTCTGGAGGCCAGATACTTGGAAGACTACTCCAGAAATTGCTGCTTTATTGTAACTTGAAAGAAGGCCCTTGGTCATTTGGAAGTCACTTTGCATACAAAAGGACAATACTCATCTTTGCATCTCTGGCCAGTCTGTACACAATTTCCTTCCATTCCAAAACAGGAAAAAGACATGCCCGTGGCATTTGAAGCATGATAATGGAGTGGAGTAGCACAGGATATAAGAGTCAGCTGTTGGCCCAGGGCAAGTTATTTAAGCTCTCTCCTCTGCTTTGTGACTTGGAATCATTATTATCCCCAGCTCCTAAAATATTATGTCTGAATACATGCCGAACACCCTAGTTTGTACCCAATAATTGTTTGCTGTTGTAACAATGTGTGTATATATGGACTAATTTTAAAATAACATTTAGTGTGCTTCAAAGTTAAACTTGAGGCCAAAAATGATTTTTTGACCCTATCCACTAAAGTTTACCCTCTCGTGGTCTCCTGTATATTATCCCCTTCTATTCTATAGCAATGTTGTGGTGTAGTTCTTCCTATTTTAAATAACTTAACCTTGTGCAAAGTTGTCGTAACTCTGGGGTCATTCTGGGAGCTATCAGTTTGTTCACTGAGAGTGTTAACCATTTGACCCAATTAAAACCCATACCCTGTAAGATACAACAGATGATTTTTCTTTTCCCCTATTACTTGTCTTTGTATTTCTCACAGATGTAACAAAAGTAACGATTGAAGACAGTTTTGGCTAAAAATAGGTCTGTAAGTTTAAAATAACTGAATTTTTTGCAGGATTATTACAATTCTTTTTCTTAAACCATAACAGATGAATCCAAACCAAATCCTCCATTTGGCTGCCTCTCTGCAAACCAGAACTAGAAAAGTCAGTGGTACCCTTGTCTATTTCTTTGTCCAAATGTCTAAAGACTATTTCATGTCAGAGACGTAATAGTCAGATGGCCTCATTAAATGTTACTAGTGTTTCCTTCTTATTTTCACAGCTACTATTACTATTTTCTATGTGTTGAAGGAGGGAAAAGAGAAGCCATCATCTATAGTGAATCACCATTTGCTTAAGCCTATTGGGATTTGAGATTTGGGTAGGTATAATTTTAAGGATGTCTCTGCCCTCTGGGTTTTCAAATATTCCTCTAAGTAGTAAAATGTTTTCAGATGTAATTAAAGTCCCAAGATATGAGACTTTAAAATGTACAGGTTAATCAGGTGGGCCTGAACCTGTCACAGGAACACTTTAAAAGCAGAGAATTTTGTTTAGATAGTAGCAGAAGAGGAAAGCAGAGATTAAAAGCACAAAGACTCAGGGTACAAGTGAATCTTTCTAAAAGTAGAGTATAAACATCTTAACACAGTAACTAAGAAAATGACATAAAGGCTATGTTAACCAGTTTGATGAAAATAGTTCAAATGGTATATGAAAACACCACACTGTACCCATGATTGCATTAGTGTACACAGCTATCATTTAATAATACAAAACAAAGCACAAAGATTTGGCATGTCATTGTTGGCTCTGAAAAAGGAAGAAGTCATATAATAAGGAATGTGGGCATCCTCCAGAAGACGTGAGAGGCCTTGATTGACAACCAGGATTTGGGGACCTCAGTCTCGAAACAGCAAGGAACAAATTCTTCCATAAAATGAATGGACTCGGAAGTGAAATTTTCCCCATTACCTTTTCGGTTAAGCACCTAGTCAGTAACACCTGGATTTTACTCTTGTGAAATCTTAAGCAGAGGATGCAGGTAAGCCAGGTAGAAGTTCTAATCTAGAGAAACTGTGAGCTAAACAGGAGGTGTTGTTTAAGCTGCAACTTGGGGGACATTTTTGTTAGGTCTCAAGAGAAATCTAATGCAGATATGCAACATTAGAATACAATTTTACTTTCATCTGGTCCACAGTCATATAGTTACGAGGAAATGTATCTAAAAAGTCGAAACAAAAACTTGTTCAAATGTCACTGGTTTGTGGCATTAGAAGTTTGGATGGTTATTCCATGTTGAGCTTTTCAGCTCTGGGGGGATACAAACTGATTAAATGCAGGATGAGTTTGGCTCCGTATGTCTCAAGTAAATTAATATATATTTTCAGTTATTAAAGACATTACTATGTGTACACTTAGATTGGCACAGGAAATTCTTATGCATCATATTAAAACAACATCCCCTCTTTGTTATATTTTAGAAATTTTGGATTTATCCATAATGTTTGTTAATAATAGCACATAATGAATGATGCAATGAGAAAAAATTTGGAAAATTTAATGTGGAAGTATATTTGATTGAAATATATAGTTGATATAGTGTTTTTATTTTTTATTTTTTTCATTAAATGATAGCTATGTACATTAATGTAATCATGGGGTACAGTGTGGTGTTTGCATATACAATTTGAAATATTTTCATCAAACTAGTTAACATAGCATTCATGTCATTTTCTTAGTTATTGTGTTAAGACGATTGTATTCTACTCTTAGAAAGATTCACTTGTACCCTTGTAAGATAAACCACATAGTGTTTTTAAATATTGGAAGAGATATATTACCAATTATCTCATTTTTTAAAATTATATTAATTAGGAATTCAGAAACAGTGTGGCTATAGAAAATTGTGTGCTTTTTTTTTTGGCTCGGGCCAGGTTTGAACCTACCACCTCCGGTATATGGGGCCAGCACCTTCTTCCTCTGAGCCATAGGCACTGCCCAATTGTTCACTTTCTCACACTGTTGCTGAAAGAGTAAGTGGATATAATTTCTTTGAAGAGCACTTTAGTAACAAATTATTTAAAATAATCATCTTTGACCCAGAGTTCTACTTCTATTAAAATTATCCATAGATGTACTCTCACATGTACACAAAATTATTTCTGTTCAAGCAAGGATATTCTGTGCAGTTTTGGTGTTAAGTGCAAAGTTGGGCATCCATGTCGTATACTGATTGATATGTGGTTTTCAGAATTGATAGAGCTATATGTGCTGATATGGGAAGATCACCAAGAAATATTTTTAAATGAAATAAGCAAAGTTCAGAGCAGTGATTATTGTTTGTACTTAGGAATGCATGTTTTTATGTATAGATAGACACATAATGGTGAAATTTATGCTTTTGTAGCCCGTGCACATTTATATTTGGATATAAGAATGTAATTACATTATGTATAAGTTTTTGTTTCTTTCGGAAAACTTCATAAACCTATACAAGAAAACATTATTTCTGGGGAGTTTGATAAGAGAATTTTCATCTTAGTGAGGGTATAGAGAATTGTGTACATTCCCACACTATTTATGAAAGTGTAACTGGATGTAATACATTTGAAGGACAATGTGTAATAACATTTTAAAATATTTAAAATAATAATTTTTAACTCAGAACTCTACTTCTATAAATTTATCCATAGATGTACTCTCACATGGATGCAAAGTTATTTAATTTCAAGGCAGGGTCTTCTGTGCAGAAACATTGTTACTGGAACTTGGAGCCTTACAGCTGGGAGGAAATTCACCTTAAATTGGATACTATTTTGCAATTAAGTTTTTAACCATGTGCCTATGTTAGGATTAGACATTTTTGGAAAATCAACTCTCCTTAGAATATGTTTGTTCCTTGATGCATTTCCTAATATAGTTATCTTATCATTTTCTATTTTCTCTATTTTATTTTCTTTTTTACAGATACTGTAATACAGAAGATAGCAAATCAGTTTACTAGAGGTCTAAAATGAGTTGATAGGTTTTAAGATGATAAAATGTTATTGTTCAGAAGATGAACATTATGTATTTCATTGTTGTCTGTGATTTTTGCATAGTGTGATTATAATGAATATTTCCCCACAGGGTCATTGTAATTTTCAAATACCTTTATTGTTCATGCTTTAATGAATTAGGGCAAAAAACATGCGTTCATGAAAAAAATACAAGGGTTTAATTAAAAATACCTAAACCTTGACAACATAGCTACCTGTTTATTTTTAAATTCTTCTTTATTACTTAATTCAAAATTATGTAGGATATGAACCTCTAACATTTGCAAGCTATAGGTGATTTGTAAGTATCTCTGTGAAATATTTTGTATCACTTAGTCTTACTCTTGGTACATTTTTTAGCTTTATTCCTAACTCCTCTAGTGTTTTCTTAAATAACTACATTTTCACCATAAGGTAACACTTGTAGCTGTATTTTTTGTAATCACATAATCTTTCAGAAAACTTTTTGAAAGCAGCTGGCTGAGTTTTGTTTTTGAACAAAGCAGTAAGATTGGTCTTGCTGTGGGAGGCCTCCGAATGCTGAACATTATGTGAAATTAGACAAGGCTCCCGATAGGCAAACGAGGTAGACACATATATGCTTGAGGAGTTTTGCTGAGATTGATGGGATTTCCATCCAATCGAATGTCCTCTAGGGCCTTACGAATATAAGTGAAATTTTTAACATTGCAGAAAGTGTCTTCATGCATCTCCAGAATGTTGTTATTCTGAAAAAGACGAAAATAAATTATGAGACAAGATACAACATATTCCTAATATTGCTTGATATCCTCGTCCGTTTTGCCTCACCCTTGTTTGTATTCTTTTATTCTTTCCTTCAATCAAAACTGTGTAATATTATAGGCCAAGCATTTCCCGGCAGCGGAGATAATTTAAAAAATAGACATGCTTTTGCTCTCCTAGAGCTTATACTTCAGTAGGGGAAATAGAAGACACAGAGGTAATAAAATACATTTTTAAATGTTATTTCCAAAGATGTTGAGTATTAGGAGGAAAAATGGTTGAGTGTGAAAACTGACCTTCAGCGTGGAATGACAAAAAGACAGGGACATGGAAAGAACCAAGGGAAGAGCATCCCAGGCAGAGAGAACACCAAGTTCAAAGTCCGGAGGAATCAGCATGGAATGCTGCTTCCTCAAGTCAGGGTGGCTGAAGTGGAGTGATGGAGAGAGGGGCAAATGCAAGGGAGAGCAGCAGGGTCCAGGGCTGGATTTGTACATAGCTTTACTAAATATGTTTCACAGACCATGAAATTCACCTACTTCAATTGCACAGTTTAGTGATTTTTAATATATTCTGAGTTGTGCAACCATCAACCATCACTACAATCTAATTTGAAATATTTTTAACACTCTTTAAAGAAAATCCATACACATTTCCATCTTCCTAGTTCCTGCCAACTGCTAATCTACCTTCTCTTATTAATAGATTTTCTTATTCTGAGCATGTCACATAAATATTAGTAGAATTATACATTATATTATCTTTTTTCTTTTCTTTCTTTTTTTTTTTTTTCAGTTTTTGGTCGGGGCTGGGTTTGAACCTGCCACCTCCTCCAATATATGGGGCTGGTGCCCTACTGTTTTGAGCCACAGGTGCCGCCCATTATCTTTTTTTTTTTTTTTTTTTGAGACAGAGTCTCAAGCTGTTGCCCTGAGTAGAGTGCCATGGCATCAGAGCTCACAGCAACCTCCAACTCTTGGGCTCAAGTGATCCTCTTGCCTCAGTTTTTCTATTTTAGTAGAGACAGGGTCTCACTTTGGCTCAGCCTGATCTCAAACTCGTGAGCTCAAGCAATCCACCAGCCTCAGCCTTCCAGAGTGCTGGCATTACAGGCCATGCCCAGCCCATTATATTATCTTTGTGACTAAATTTTTTCTCTCAGCCTCATGTTTTCAAAATTCATACATGTTGTGGCATATATTAGCATGCATTATTTTTTTTTGTCCAATAATATTCCATTGTATAGACCTACCAAAATTTGTTTATCTATTCACCAATTAAGGGCAATATAGATTCTTTCCAAATCCAAATTTTGACTGTTATGAATAATGCCTTTGCAAACATTCGTATACAAATTTTGTGTAGACACGTGATTTCAGTTATTTTAGACATTGACATTCGGAATCATATAGTAACTCTAGGTTCTGAGGAACTGTTGAACTGTTTGAGTAACTCTAACATTTTGAGGACCTGTTGAACTGCTTCCCAAAGTAGCTGCACTGTTTACACTTCCACCAACAATATATAAGGCTTTTCATCAACACTTATACATATCTTATTTAGCCAACAAAGTAGGTGTGAGTTCATTTCTCATCACGGCGTTGTTCATTAACAGTTTATTATAATAAAATTGGTATTTTATATTGATTTTACAACTTATCTCATTGCTCATTAGTGCAAATAGTTGAATGTATTCCCTAGGATTTCCATATTTAAAATCTGGGGAGCATTTTCATCTCAATAACATTAAGTGTTCTGATCTATGAATATGGGCATCTTTCCTTTATGTAAATGTTCTTATTTTCAACAATGGAACTTCAGGTGTATAAGGCTTATATTACCAATGTTGAAATTATTTTCAGGTATTGTTTTTTATTTTTGTAACTATTGCATATTAATTATCTTAGTTTTACTTTAAGATTGTTCATGGCCAATATATATAAATGCAATTTATATATTGATCTTGTAATTTGATTTGGTACATTGTTCAACTCATTCATTAGTTGAAATAGTTTTTAGTGGATTTTAGTGGATTTCTTACAGTGTTTTTATACAAGATGCCATTTGAAAATAGCAAAACCGCTTCATTTCCAATTGGATACTCTTTATTTATTTACTTATTATATATTGTAACTTTTTTTCTAATTGTCCTATGTAGAACTCCCAGGTACAATATTGAATAGAACTGGTGAGAAGAATAATCCTGCTCTTCTTCTTGATCACAGGATGAAAGTTTTCAACCTTTCTGCATTATATGACGTTGATTACGAGATTTTTACTCTTTTATTCAATAAAGATGCTCTTTGTTGCATTCGGGAAGTTTCCTGTTCTTTCTATGATTTTAGCATTTTAAAGGGGTGTTGTATTTCCTCAATTTTTTTCTGCACCTATTGAAATAGTCACATGACTTTTATCTAGTATTCTATTAATATGTATATTACAGTGTTTGAGTTTTAGACATTAAAACTATGCTTGTATTCCTTTGTTTAATCCCACTAAATCATGTGTGTAATCATTTTTACATAGTGGTGGATTTGGTTTGCTGTCTTTCTGCTGAGCATATTTGCATCAATATTATAAGGTCTGTTGGTTTGGCGTTTTCCTTTCTTGTGTTCTCTTTGTCTAGTTCTGTTACTAGGATAATATTCACCTTATAAAGTGAAATAGGACATACTTTCTCTTCCTTTTTATCACTTGGAATAGATTTGTTGAAGAACTGGTCGTTAATTCTTCTTTAAATCCTTGGTAGAATTAACTAATAGATCCATATGATACTGTGCTTTTCTTTGTTGGAAGATTTTTAAATTGCTAAATCGAGGGGCGGCACCTGTGGCTCAGTGAGTAGGGCACCAGGTCCATGTACCAAGGGTGGCAGGTTCAAACCCAGCCCTGGCTATATGGCAACAAAAAAATAGCCCAGTGTTGTGGCAGGTGCCTGTAGTCCAAGCTACTCAGGAGGGTGAGGCAAGAGAACCACCTAAGCCCAAGAGCTGGAGGTTGCTGTGAGCTGTGATGTCATGACACTCTACCCAGGACAATAAAAAAATAATAAAAAAAATTAAAAAAGTAAAAAAATGCTAAATCAATATCTTTGCTTGTTACAGATCTATTACAATTATATTTTTTTGTTTAGTCAATTTTAGTAATTTGTGTCATTCTAAGAATTTGTCCATTTAATCTATCTAATTTGTTGGTATAAAGTTATTCATAGTGTTTCCTTATTATCTTTCCTATTTCTATAGGGTTTATAATGATATCTCATTCCTATGGAAGGAAAGTATATTTTCATATGAATAAAAGAAAAGACACAGAAGTTAACATTTGTAGATCCACAGAGAAAAAGACAGGAATCAGAGACATGCCTGTACACAGCTAAATCACTTCCTGTACTGGCTTGCAATTTTGCTAAGAAAAATTGTAATTTTGGACTATGACAGTATTTACTTGTTCATCATATGGATGTCATCTCTACATTTTATTGCATGCAACATATGAAATTTTTAAAGAAGGCTAATGACAGCTGTAGACCAAAAGTTACCCACATCTGCAATAATTTATCTTTCTTTGTTTCAACAAGCAAAAATGTGTTTTAATTGAACAATTTTTAATCACATGATGAAATTTAAACCTATTTAGAAACCATTAGATCATAACAGTTTTGAAAATGTGTTTTTACTCAATTACTTCAAAGATAAAATGTGGTACAGCAGGATTTAGAATAATTCAAACTTCCAAATATGTTGGTTACAAAGAAACAACTGTATTCTCTATTGTCAGCAAATAAGGAGGTCTGTCCTGTCTCCACATACAGGAATGCCTTAGGATTGACTTTAAGTCAGTACATAAAATCTAAAATCAAAATATAAATTTGATATTCTCCCTCAATGCTAGAAGTCAAATCAAATTTTTCTTTTTCCCTTTTCTCTTCACCTTCTAATCCCGACATATTTCTTCATCAGGTGAAGATTTTAATTTATTTCAAAAGAAGCTTTGTGGACTACAAGTATGCATTTTTTTTTGGAAATGAATAAAAATAAAGACAAAGGTTATCAGGAATCAATAAAAAGAGATAAGACTGTGAAAGCATAAATAACTTTTAGTCTGACAGACAGAATGAATGAGGTAGGGGGAAAAAAAGAAAAATTGTCACAGTACATCAACATGTCATTAGAGACACATTTTTGTGTCCTGACTTTCTTCCTATTTCCTTTTATTTTCCCCAGAGATTTTGGGCACACCTTACTATTAGAACCCTACCTGCAGGTGCAAGGCCCGTAGGTTTTCTGGGAGTGGCAGAGGAATGTGGTCCAAGTTGTTATCGGTGAGGTACAGATGATGGAGATCGTACATGTCCTGTAAACATTCCATAGGTAGAGACTTAATAAACTTTAACGGTGCCACGGTTGTTTTTTCCATTGCCTCTACCTGCAAACATTTGTGAAGCAACATGTGCCTGTCTAGGTCTCGCTGTATAAAGTTGAGGCATTTTAGGTTTCTAAGTCACTAGACAATTCAAATGAGTCTTAGAAAAATTGTCTATCAGCAAATATTTTTTCATGAAAACAAAATGTATTCTGTGTCTCTAGGAAAGTCCTTGTTTTGTTCAGTTTTCTCAACTCAAGGCCACTTTTTCCCAGGGAAGACATTCTGCAGTAGGATTTTGAGGATTTGGGTGGATAGAGCAAGAATTTCTCTTATTTCATAAACATAGAGAAATGAGAATTTCTCGCCAGCAACTCTTTCATAGCCCACGTGCAAAGAAAGTGTCAGCCTACCAAGCAGAAAACTGAAGGACAATAACTTATGTACTTGAGCCAAACAGACTAGAAGAAGCCATGACTTCCCACCACCTGTGCCAACAGAGCTGGGTGGACAGACCAGACTTGGATCCTTGCCAGGCTATTACGATGCACCCTAATCCCCTGAGCCACCATGGCGGTGTCATAGAAGACCTAGCAGAGAGTCAGGACTTTCACCATTGCCTAGTGGTAATGAGGCCATACTAACACCTATGACCTCCCTGGGAATAATTTCATATCCCTTCATAAAATATTGTAAAGTTATTTGTTCAGTGTATATTTGGAGGTGCAGCTTGAATGCAGTAAGGGTGAGTAAGAAAGCCAGTGGGGTTATAGTTCTTAGAATCTATGCCATTGTTCTAAGCAAGTCACCTTGCCACAAACCTGCTTCCCTTACTTAGAAAACCCCTAAGGTTATTTGACTCCTTTGCAAGGTCTCTTAGGAGGCTTCTGTCCTCACGGCGTGGCCTGCACCTCACCACGCAGTGCTCCTTTGACCACATAAAGGACCTCAGCAAAGGGCTTGGTAAACGTGACTTCTCAGGTTTGTGCTGCTTCCAGGAGCTCCTTGCAGACACCTGCTCCCTATTCCGGCTGTGTATTCTGTTCTTGGTGTTTGGCCACCCTCAGAATGTACCAGAACACACTACACGTTATTTCTCAAAAGTATGATAGATACGGTTATAGAGTATATTTTGGAAGTTAAATGTCTGATTAAATTAAATCCCCTATACAAGGCTACTGAATGGAAAGGGAAGAAGAAAGTCTTTCACATCAAATTTCAAACTTACTTTAAATGCCTCCTGCTTTATCCCTTTCCTTCCGAGTCTATTGTTGCTGATATCAATAAATGTCAAGGTGGTGGGCAATTCTGGGAGCTGTCTTATCTTGTTGTCACGTAGGACAAGCTCTCGAAGTTGAGGCAGCTTTCGGAACGCGTCTTCATCGATCTCAGATATTAAATTCGATGTCAGATCAATCCTTTTTAAATCATCTTGTAGAAAAAAAATAAAAATAAGTTAAATGTGTTTCTCTCACCTAAAAATATGAATGCAATTTTCCTACATACAGCAAATACAAATATGAATTTAACAATGGACAGTTTATGACATAATTATCTTACTATTTTATAAAAATGTATTTCCTCCCAACACTATTTATATCTATGAGCTTCATAAAGAGCTGTAACCTTAGCAAAGAAGTTGGCATATCATATTTAAAATAACTGGTACTTCTCCATATTTTCATAATCTTTGGATGTTGCTATTTAAAATGTTGTTCTCAGTGATGAAAAGTGTTGTGCTTTCTAATAGCCAAAGATACAGGAATTTTTAAAAATCTTCAAATGATTGAAACAATTTATGAAGACATAATAATTCTTCTCTGTTGGCAATAATGATAAAGTCAGAATTTTGGCCTTGTATTGAAGCATTCGTCAAACACAAAGCAGCTAAGCTTTAACGAAAGCCTATTCAAAAAAAGCCAACTCCTCATAAATATACCACCATGACATTTTACTTTTAAGATGATAAAAATTCCTAGAATATAAAATACAATTACTTATGATTTATATTTAATTATAATGATAATCCTTCTCATCATTAAAACAAACCTTCATATTTAAATAAGAAAAAAAAATGATTCATGAGCCATATTTTGGCATTCAAGTTTAATTCTCAGTATCAACATTTTACACTGTAAAAATTCTAAAGAAGAGATGGAGCTTAATGGTGTCGTCCATACTTAGGCTTGCAAAGTCATTTCTGTTGATCTTTTTGATTCTGTTAAAGCGGGAATAGAAATAAGCAGTGTTCTTGGGCAATGGCGGGATGGCGTCAAGTTCATGGTCATCACAGTATACGGTGGTACTGATACAAGTACACAGAAGGCAGGTTGGAAAGTCTAAAAGGCAAAGGCAAATAAAACTATCATACATACATGTCACAAAAACATTTTCTAAGAAAAAATGTAGTTAAAAATATTTGGTAAACAAGGTTAGACCGTAACACAGACCACAGTGGCACATTTTATGTTTTTTATAAAGTTTCCTACAAATGGAATATTAAAGTCAAATACATCAAAGTTACCCCTAATAATTATTATATTCTTTGTCACATTTAAAAAATTATTTTAAAGGACTGAGTGACTATAGCATGAGTGTTACTTTTATAATTACTAGAAATTAAATTTTCAAAATGTAAATATTAGGATTATGCTTTTTATGAAGTTAAAATATTACATGTAATATTTTCATTAGGTCTTTGGTTCCATATTTAAACATCTCATTGAAACAAAATCTGCTTCAAGAAAAAAGTAACAATGATTAATATTTATTTGCTCATTAGGTATTACTGAATCCTTTGTATATAAATGGCACAATGCTAGCTGGTAAAACAATGGTGAGCACAAAGAGAGACAGTTCTGTTTTATGATCTGCTATATCAGTGAATAAAGCTGTTTTATGATCTTCTATATGCAACTTCTTCCCAGGGAAGACATTCTGCAGTAGGACTTTGAGGAGTTGGGTAGCTAGAGCAAGAATTTCCCTTATTTCATAAACAGAGAGAAATGAGAATTTCTCCCCAACAACTCTTTCATAGCCCACGTGCAAGGAAAGAGGCAGCCTAAAGGATTCATGAAGGTTAAATACAAATACAATGATGAATGTGATAAACGTCATGGATCATCCTACAAGCATAACCTGGGGGATTTGATCTTGTCTGAAAGTCAGGAAAGGGCTCTCTGAGGAGGTGGTAGCTAAGTTGAAAACTACAAGAAGAGAAGGAATTGGTTATGCAGGCAGGAAGGAAAAAGTAACATGTGCCAATCTCTTTTACTTTGGAAGGACTGAAAGATGGATCATGTGGCTGAAACTCAGACGTTTGGGCATAAGGTGCAGGGGCCTTTCAGATTGTGCTATAAGTTTTATTCCTTATCCTAAGGACGGGCCAAGATATGTGTATTACATGATCTGATTTGCATGCCAAGAGATCACTCCGCTGTAGGTGTAGTGGGAGATTGAAGGAGGGCGTCGGAGATGAGCCACAGTCTAGATTAAAGATGGGAGCTGGGCTAGGGTAGTGGTGATAGACAAGGCAACAGAGGCAAAGATGTCTGCGAGGCTTGGTTGGTTACAGCTCAAAACACTAATAATCTTTGTTATCCATCTGTCTCACCTACACACACATACCCCTTCCCCTCTTTCACTTTCTCTTTGGTGGTCATATAGATAGAGGACAGTGGGCTTCAAAAGAAGATAAGAAATCCATGACCAAGAAGGAAGGAGAGAAAACAGGATAAAGCAATAATATGGAGAGAGTTTTAAGGAAATAATCAATAGTCTAAGGCTGCTGAGATGTCAGATCAGTGAACTTAATAACATTTTTGGATAAAGTATTACAATGATTATCAGAGACTTTTCAAGATCTGTGGAGTGATGGGGCTGGAAGCAGTGGCAGGATGCGGTGGCTCATGCTTATAATCCTAGCACTCTGGAAGGCCAAGGATAGTGGATTGCTTGAGTTCATGAGTTTGAGACCAGCCTGAGCAAGAGTAAGACCTCTGTCTCTACTAAAAAGAGAAAAATTGAGTCAAGAGGATTGCTGGAGCCCAAGAGTTGGAGGTTGCTGTGGGCTATGATGCTATGGTACTGTACCCAGGGCAACAGCTTGAGACAAAGAAAGAAAAATTGAGGGGGAGGGGGAGAGAGAGAGA
The DNA here is from genome assembly GCF_000181295.1 of Otolemur garnettii. Lineage (NCBI taxonomy): Eukaryota > Metazoa > Chordata > Mammalia > Primates > Galagidae > Otolemur > Otolemur garnettii. Next base: position 28,621,954 of record NW_003852402.1, on the reverse strand, counting down.
GAAGAAAGAAAGAAAGAAAAGAAGGAAGGAAGGAAGGAAGGAAGACTATCATTAAATAACAAAATTATTTATAATAACACTTGCAGGAATGAAAACTATTTTGAGAATGAAAAGGGGGTGGTGCCTGTGGCTCAGTGAGTAGGGTACCGGCCCCATATACTGAGGGTGGTGGGTTCAAACCCAGTCCTGGCCAAACTGCAACAAAAAAATAGCCGAGCATTGTGATGGGTGCCTGTAGTCCCAGCTACTCGGTGGCTGAGGCAGGAGAATCACCTAAGCCCAAGAACTAGAGTTTGCAGTGAGCTGTGATGCCACAGCACTCTACTGAGAGCAATAAAGTGAGATTTTTTTGTAAAAAAAAAAAAAAAAAAAAGGAAAAGACACGAAAAATGTTAAGAGGGCAAAAAATGTTAAAATTTATTATATAAATATAATATATTTATATTATTAAATATAAAATATTTAATATTTGCTAATTTCTTCACTCATTATACACTAATATGTTCCATGCATCATAAAAATTGTACGAGGTAAGACATTTGATTCTTCTATGAAGTATGTCAATTCAGTTCATGAACTCATCCTAGAAAAAGTGCTACATACTTCATTGCTGAATTCTACAGTAACCTTTAAAATAGTATTCACAGATGTCAGCACCTAGTCCACCTTTAAAGTGATTTTGTAACTCTTTCTCTGGAATGGCCATCAGATGTGTGTTTGTATCATCCTGATGTCATGAATGTTATCAAAATGTCTTTCTTTCAATATTTCCCATATCTCTGGGTAAAGCAAAAAGTCACTGGGGGCCAGAACAGTTGAGTACAGAGGATGTCCCAATACAGCTCTTTATTTACTGGCTAAAATCTCCCACAGAGACAATGCCACGTGAGCTGGTACACTGTCACTGGCCAAGATGTTCAGTTAAGAATTTCCTGTTTCTCTATCAATCTTGACTCAATCTGCTGTGTTCCTCACAGTCAACCGACAATTTTGACACACAATTCAATGAATTTTTGTGATACTTCCTTCAGTTCTGCTTGTTACTGGCTACCTTGAACTCCATCAGAGATGCTTTTCTCCCCTCAGGAAAAATATATGTATATTTATTCCATTTGTACATGGCTGTTTTCTTTATAGCGTTATCTCCTTAAACTTGAACTAACAGGTCCCTGTTTTCACTTTCATTCTTGCCAAGCTTAACAAGAAATTTACAAATGTTTGTTCGTTGCTTGAATGTAAGCCCTGACATTCTTTTCATGTACACAAAGACACACGATGACAGATGACATAATGAATGCCACTCAGCAAGACACCACCACGTGTCCACACAAACACAACTGTGAGACACAGATATACCAAGGTTATAAAACCTTACTGATTTGTGTGGGCAGGGCTGTCAATGTAAATACACGGTGGCAAGTTTGTGAACTTAATTGTCAGACATTGTTTATATTCATAGTCTTGCTAATTTGGCAATCATCACTTAAAGTAATTTATATATATGTACATTTATTATAATTTAATTCTAGTATTTCTACTCTCAACTCAAGCCTATGTTACATGGCTTTAGAATACTTAGACATTTTTACTAATGATCAAAATATTTCATTTCTATTGTTAATATTCTAAATATTTCCAAATGATGTAACTTGGATGAATTTATCTTCCCCTCTGAAAATTAAAATATGAATGAGAATTTTAGCATCATTCTTCATCTTCAGAGTACTTTAGAGGCAAAAATAATGAGAAAAAGTCACATTTTTATTGTTGTTTCAAAACAGACATTATTGTGTCATAACTTGAGTAAAGCTTTTAAAAGCGTTGAGCATTATGATTCTGTTATTCTTGGCCAGGCATGATGGTTCATGCTTGTAATTCCAGCACTCTGGGAGGCTGAGGTGGGTGGATTGCCTGAGGTCAGGAGTTTGAGACCAGCCTGAGCAAGAGTGAGACCCCATCTCTACTAAAAATAGAAAAACTAGCTGGGCCTTGTGGCAGGTGCCTGTAGTCCCAGCTACTTGGGAGGCTGAGACAGGAAGATCACTTGAGCCCAGGAGTTTGAGGTTGCTGTGAGCTATGATGCCATGGGCATCAAACTCTACTGAGGGCAACAAAGTAAGACTCTGTCTCAAAAAAAATAAATAAGTAAAATAAAAAAATAAAAAGGAAAAAATTGATATTATTGGATCACACAAAAGACCCCAAGTATTGATTCCCGATGGGTTAATTTTTGAATGATGTGAAATTATTTAAAATTAAGTAATGCTCTAAGGATATTTAGTTTTCCTACTTGGCGTGCTTTGTGTTAGATGTGCATGTTCCCTTCTCTTTGTGTGTGTACCGTCCCATCCCTTTTTGTCAAGACACTGACTTAGGATTTAGTGGTCTGTGTTTGCCTTCCAGGACCACAGGTACCAACCATCTCCATGAACTTGGACAAATATTATGTTGGAGTTTCATTTTTCTTATTTATAAAATGGAGAAAATTGTTCCTAGTACATAATGTCATTATGACGCATCCAAGAGTTAAAGGCACAATTTACATGACTGGCAGACAGGAAGCATTTGATAAATGTTATCCCTTAGTTAACAGTTAAAAACTCCTATAAGAAAAGAGTAGAATGGTGGCTTCCAAGGATTGCAGACAAGAGGAAGCGAGGAGTTATTTGAGGAGTATAGAGTTTCAGTTATGCAGGATCAGTAAGTTCTAGAGGTCTACTATAGAACATAGGATCTATAGTTAATGCTGTGTCGTACCCTGAAAAAATCGTGAATAGTTAAAAAATGGGTAAACGCTATCAATAATAGAATCTTGATAATAACGCATGTTTATTATACCTACTATAAGATAGTCACTCTATTCATTCATTTAATCCTGACAACAACTGTATAAGGTAAATCCTATTATTTCTTATCTAATGCTTTTTAGATGAGGAAACTAAGACACAAAAAATATTGAAAGCCTTGAGCTAGTAAGTTGCAGAGTTGGGATTTATGGTCTGGCTGTTCCACCTCTCTAAGAAACTCTAAGTTTAAAAGCTTGTCCCTCTGCTGTTAGTCTTGCCTTATGTAATATGGGTCATGACAAAAGTTTTGAGATACACAAAAAAATCAAGGAATGTGAAATCGACGTGGACAAAAACAAATGAAGCCCTTTCAGCAACACCGACAAGCCGAGCAAGGGGAACTTGCATGGGTGAACCGGAAAGGACGCGGTCAACTGTGTTTGTTTCTTGGAAGTGAAATAATGGACCATAACACAGTATGTCTCAGAACTGTCGTAGTGACCCACATATGTGTAGTATTGCTCTTCCCTCTCTTTTGTCTTCCAATATGTTCTGTACAGACTTTCACAAAATACAGGGTTGGCTCTGAATTTGTTTAGGTGTTTGTCTCCCATGAGGAGTGGCCATTTAAAAATAGTCTGTATCTACAGAAAAATAAGTTGTAAGCTACTAGAACTTAGAGAATTGATGACAGGATTTAATCAATGGATGTAGTGCCTGTCCCATAGCTAGTATTATAAATAATAGTTATTGTCAAGCGTCTATTATTGATAGAAGAGTTTGTATATTTTTGACCAAACAGATTTCCTCGTACAATACAGAGACACTCAATATTCTATAACCCTTTAGAATGCCTCAGTACCCGCCTCATTTTTCCATACTCCTTTACTATGCTGTTTTTTGTGTACTGAAAGTATTCTGGTGTGAATCCTCTTGAGAACCCCTGAAATTGGCAGTGACAGATTCTAACAAGAAATATAGACAAATTATAGAATTACATTTAGCAGCAGAAACTCCTTCTCATTGACTGAAAGGCTCTGGTTTAGATCATCTTCAGGCCATAAAAGATGGTAGCTGATATTATGGAATGTTTATCTTTTACCTCTCTCTGTTGTTGACTAGGATTGAGTGAGTAGAAAAAAACTGTTTTTCCAATAAATACCCAGAAAAGTGTCTCAGCTGTCTGGCTTTAAACCCAGCGTACTAATAGCTTTGTGACCTCTTGCAAGTTACAGCCCTCTCTGAGTTATAGTTTTCTCAGTGACGATGAACATAATAACACCAACACCCTCATAGGAAGATGTTCAACCAATGTAAAATATTGTTGCTACAGTTGCCATCATATCACCATCACCCCTTGTCACCTTATCACTTGGAGCTGCTGTGGCCTGATCTCAGAGCCATCAATTTCATCTTGCTAATAGAAAACTCTTTGTTCTAAAAAAGCATTCCATCCAAAACTTATTTCACTAAAGATGCCAGAAAATATTTCAATTCCAAATCTTTGGTTACTTGATCATTTCCATCAGGCCAAAGCTGAATTATAAAAACTGCTTCATGTTTGAATATGAAACATGAACAACTCCAGCTTCAAATGTAGCCTATTCGAAAACGTTCTCCTTGGGTCATATGGGTTCCCTGTGGGAGTTGGAGCTTGGCAGTTCGGAGAGACGATGAAGTGAACTCAATTATAATTCAGCTTTGATGTACAGACCTTCGTTGGTGTGTGGGCCCAGAACCCCTGTGAATTCTGGCTCCTGTGGGGAAAAGCCGTCGATCAGCCTGGGGGTGGATTCTTCCTCCTCCTCCTCTTCCTGGGCCTCCTCAGGTTGTGGGGGTGGAGTGAGGAGCTCTCTGTTCCCTGAAGGCATCACTGTCGCTATTTCAATCTGGAAAAAAGAAAAAGAAGACAGCAGAATGTCATCCATCAGGCAAATTTCTCCATCACCCTGGGTGGCTGCTACACAAATTTAAGATGTACCCACGTTTACCACAAGAGGTCAGTCCTGCTCTGAGGTTCCATACAATGGTGGCTCCTTGCTTGGGGCAGCACATCAAGTTTTAGTAACTGTTGTTGGTTTTAGTTTCTGAAATTTCAGAATTGTTTCTAATTTTTTTTTTTTTGTCTACTTGGTCAGTTAACATCATATATGTTTGCTCACTTCATAGGGGTAAAAAGCCTTCCTTACTGTTTGCTAATAATACATCATATTTCCAAAGTACATTATCTTTGCGAAAGATTCTAATTAATCCATACGTGTGCACAGGAAAATTCAAAATCCCCTTTACCCTCCAGCCCTAATTTTACTCCTATTGAAGACTATAACTAATAAGAAATCAAAGTGCATTTTCATGTCCTTTTGAGCCTTAATTTCCTAGATTCAAATATTCTGTTACTTACCAACAATTTATACTCCCTTTAACGACATTTTACTTAAAATTATCCTTTCTATTAAAAGAAATTGATGGTAGCATAAAAGCTATACAATTTTATTACGATGTGCCATGTCTGGCAGTATCAATATTATTTGAATAACAGAGATCAGCACCAATGTTCGGGTATGTTTAAAATTGGCCTTTTTGAGAGCATTCACAGTAGGAAGAATTTATAAAATTGCAAAATTATTCACAGATTTCTTTTCAGAGATTATGGTTTTACTCGGTTTCTTATATGCTCATGTTAAGTACTGAGTCGTTGCCTCTAAGGATACTTTTGGGGTTTGGAACAAACCCTTACTTTCATCTGCCTCCCCTTGTCCAAATGTCTATTCCTTTGTATCATTTAGTAAACGTCTACCTTCCTGACGCCCTTGTAAGTATGGGCTGGAAACGTGCTCTAGACTGTTTGGGTAGCCACATCCAGACACACCCTTTGGGGTCCAATGTCATCACCAAGTTGTCCTTTCACAACATCAATATTTTTTCTTGCCCCTTTTAACCCCTCTTTATTTGCTTTCCTTAAAATTGCAAAGACACACACAAGCTACTTTCTAAATTGCTTAATGCTGTAAGGATGTGCAGTTATTCCTTTCATCTGTAAAATAAGCACATCATTAGACCAGATATTTTCTGGATGTTTTTGATAACCATAAGAATTTAAAGACATGGCTTTTTTTTTTTTTTAACTTTTTTTATTGTTTGGGATTCATGGATGGTAGAAAGAATTAGGTTACACGGCTTGCCTTTGGTAGACTAAGTCCCTCTTATACCTGTGTCCCACCCCCAAGAGGTGTGCCATACACTTTTAATGTCTCTTTCGATAGTTTTGAATGCATTGTCAAACACAAATAAAATTCTTTTTTTAAACAGACACTAAACTTCCTTTTTTCAGCTGATATTTCTGAGTTGTGCTCTCTTCTGTGCTTCTATAGCGTCACTCCATTTCAGCTTTTCCTACACTGTATTGTGTTAATTCCATCAGTTTTTGGTTTATCCAAGCCTGCTGGATGGTCAACTCTGAGTTACATATTTCATCTTTGTACTTCTAGGCTGCAACATAATAGGCGATCCACAAGTACTATCGAAGCGTAATTGTTAAAAAATGCTTTCCAAAATATATCTAATTCATAGCTCTATGCTGAACTTTAGAGATTTTCTGAGAAGAATCAATGAACGTGCAAACGCTTACTTTAAATTAAAGCGTGCAATCAAACCAAAAGCAGATTGTACTGAGTTGGTTCCATTAGAAGCCAGACGTGAAGCTACTCTAAAGCTTGGCCAGAAATCTCCGGCAGAGAACATTGGACACATTTCCTTAAACAGAAAGACATACGGTTCCCATCTGTAGGGTCAGAGTGAGGCAGATTCAGAAGGAATGGATTTGCAGAGAGACCCAAAGGAGGCTCCAGGAAGAGCGGAAATTGAGACAGCTGTTGCATGGAATGGAGGCAGCCTAAAGGGAGAGACAAATTCCGGACTCGTCGCCTCGAATCTTTAGCTTAGCAAGAAAAATGTTTGCACATACTTTTTACAGATAATTGTTTCTCCACTAATTCGGTGTGAAGCTGGCAGCTCTCACTTGCTATCCAGCATAATAAGGCAAAACTGTTTTTGTGTTTATCAGAAACTGTTTGGTTCACGCTTCCTTGCGAGTAAAATGTGAACGCGAAACAACTCTGAAAACCAAGGACAAGGAATGTCTTTTCCGTTCAGCGCAATTACAGACCCGTAACCTCACAGGGCTGCTCCTGCCGAGCCTCTCCCTTTGTAGATAACATTTATTCTCACTATTAAACAGGCTTCTGTCTTTTCCCCTCTTTTAACAATCTTGGTATTGTGATACGAAGTTGTGAAGGCAAAGCTTGCAAAATAATGAGGCCAGGGAAACAACAGCCTGGCGGTCCCTGTGGCAGACTTTTATGCTTACGCTGCAGAAAACTAAATTTCAATGTAAAACAAATGGCCAGGAAACATCTCTGCTGCTCTTTGTAACACGAGAATGCAAATGGAATGGAGCCACTTATATAAATATTCATAAATTCTTCCAAAGTTTTCCTCTACACTTTTTCCTTTACCTCCCTGTTTGTGCTTCCTACTGAATGGACTTTTTAACCTATTCACTATGTTACTCTGAAACTTAAAAACATAACACCGAGGTCACTACTATGTGAGACTCTGATTTGAATCACCACCGCACCTGCATGCCATCTTGACCTAGTAGCAGCGGGGTACAACTTGGACTTGATTGGTTTGCAGTACTTTATCTCTTTCTTTTGTCTCGTTTTCTTGGCCTTGGAACTGTAGATAATTTAAGTCATGATAGACTGTGCTTAGAAGTACAATCTGTGCCCTGAAAGAATAAATCTATACCAGATGACAGATGCATCACCCACAGACGGTGACCTGGGTAGAGCGAGGTGTCAGCAGATGTCAGCCTAGGGAGATAATTGCCAAGAAGAAAAGTCTTTACATCTGCCTCAGTCTCTGCTCCCTGCACAGCCTTGACTCCATGTAAGCAATCCTGCATCTCAATCTAGGCTCAGGATAAAAGGGCCAGAATGACCCCGAAATGTCTCAGATTAACTTTCTGTGCCCTGGAGGAATAAAGACAATTTCTTTATAGAAATACATAGAAATTATCTGGTTACAGCTCTTGTATCAGATTGAACTGAAACTGCTGCTAGCAGTACCTATGTTGTTTTCAACAATACCACAAAAAATGTAAGACTTTCATTTTCCAATAATCAGCATTGTCGTCCATAGAGAAATTTCTTCTATAAACATACGTGGGCCCGTTTCCAGTGACAGTAATGTTTGGTTAACAATTATTTTGATCAAATCCATTTGTCCCTTGGGAGAAAGCACATCTAAATGACCCACGTACCGGTATTGCTACCATGAAACTACTTCATTCATCTAAATTTCAAAATAAAATTATGAAAAAGTGGTGTGCTCAGAAACAGTCGTCACACCTTCTGCCGGTGGCTGGTTAGTCCCTTTCCCAGACTTCATGTTCAGCATGCTAATTACACCCATTTATGACATCACAAATGTTTGCTGCCATTCCGTATTGTGTTTGAATTAATAAAACCAAATGTGGTTTTTGTGTGATATTTTGACTTTTTAAACATCTCAGCACTTCAGCTACAGCTGATTTTCCAATAAAGAACACAATGGAAAAAATGCAATGTATATGTGTAGAATATTCCATATGTAATATATATGGAAAAAAATGCTGTGAAATAATTCACGTTACCAGATTTGATCCCTGTCTTCATGAACGCATAAAAAGCTCTCTAAGTGAAAGCGTGAATTTGTATAGGTTGGAACTTTTACCGGTTTCCAATGTTATCTAATTAATCAGATCAGTGTCTATGCCAGGCATTGCACTTAAGTTATGATCAACTGTCCATTTTACTTGTTGAAGTTTAAATTTACATGGGCCAGCTAATTTATCTTAGTCAAGAGAATGTGCTGGTTCTCCATCAATTTTGAGGGTTTTCCTCTGAAACACGGCAAATTTCCATTTGCTTTCTAGGAACTCTGACTAGCCATCGTAAACAGAATGTGGCCGGCCTGTTGGAAGTTGAGAGAGCATAGGGTGGAGAGAAACAGCCATCTCAGCTGACACCGCCCAGCCGGCCCTGACCTAACTCAGCATCTTGTCACAGGTATCTGAATGGAATGAGCCCAGTCCAAACCAGAAGCACAGCAGAGCCCAAATCGCAGAACTACACAACCGTGAGCTAAATAAATGGTGGTTGTAAGTCACAGAAATGTGGGATGACTTGTTATAGAGCAAAAACCGATGCATGTTTCACATTGCACGTGTGAATGCTTGGCCAGTAGCCATCTCCCCATGAGGGCACATGCAATATATTTCTTTTCTTTGTCACCATCATAGTCCCAGCTCCTGCCCCCCACCCCCACCGTGCCTAGCTGTTAGTTGCCTGCAAATAAATATTGTTGAATCAATACAGGTAAACACTGGCATTTTTTGATACATTGCTTTGTACATCAGAATAAGAAAATATTGTAACATGCTTAAAGGTACTCGAGAGAGCAGGTGTGAAAATGAATTAGATGTGGCTCAGACAGCTGCATGATTGCCCAAGAGCCTGCATAGTAGGAGGCAACTCATTGTGAAAGGCAATTAAGGAAGGGTGCTTTGACTTCATTTGATGAAACTAGCTTTGAATCTATTGTTGATTTAAGAATATTAGTTAGGAAATCTTCAATATTTGAGGGAAAGATGGAGTTACCCAAAGGTAAAGCACCTCTATTGCACAACTTCAGGAGGCACCATTCATGGAGTATTCTGTGTAAATGGTGGTCCCTGATGTGTACATTGCAATATCCCTACTTGAGTCCATATCAGCTCTAAGTGATCAAATAACCAATCTTCACTTTTAGGCTTCCCTTTTCTTTCATATATATATATATATATATATATATATTTATTTATCTCAGCCACATTCTTTTTTTTTTTTTTTTTTTGCAGTTTTATTGGCTGTGACTGGGTTTGAACCCGCTACCTCTGGCATATGGGACCGGCACCCTACTTCTTTGAGCCACAGGCACCACCCTCAGCCACATTCTTTATAATGCTGACCTCACACTCTACCTTAGGTAGAGATGGACATGTTTTATTAATATTTCCTTTGCAAATGGTACATAAGAACAGTGCAGAAAATCCCTGAAGAAAACGTATAAGAATTTACACACCAAGATCCTTGTTGATTCATTGGTATTCACTGTAGAATGAGAATGTAATTGTTTCTAATAGGAGACACACTACGACAGTTTTCAGATACATAATAATTAAGAAAAATAAAATCATTTTGATTACTGTGTTTTCTCAAAATAATCTCCACAGCATTCTACACATTTTTGCATTCTTGTAAACCGTTTTTGAAAACACCCTTTCCACTCATTTTCTTCAAGTGCTGTAAGCTCAATTTCATAGCTGTACACAGCTTCTTCTGAGCTGGAGAATCTTCTTTCGATGGTGGTTTTTTTATGTTAGAGAACAGGGAATACTGACATGGGGCCGGGTCAGTACTGTAGAGTGGATGAGTCATAAGTTCAATCTCTATTGCTTCCAGGAACTGCATGGTGTGATGTTAGCTGTGACTAGATGCCCTGGCATGGCACAAGACGGTCCTCCACCGTCTGTCCTTGGCTGCCATTCTTGAAGCTTCCTCCAAACTTCTGGTGGGCATATTATGATGCACTACTTAACAGTAACAGTTCTTTGCTCCTCCCAAGGAACAGTTGGGACATGATTGCTTTTGGAGAAGAAAGTCACCACCATTTTCTTTCTGACCCTTCGGGCACATTTCACTTTTGTTAGTGGATTTTCATTGGGAAAAATCCACACTGTGGACTGACTCTTATTTGCTGGATCAAACTGGTGAACCCAGATTTCATCACCAGTAATGATGTCAGAAGTGCATCTACACTTGCTTCACCAAAGCTGACCAGCACTTTTTCTCACTGTTCAACACAGATGAGCTTTTGCTCAAAGTGTGAGGCACCCATGGGGGTGAAACTTTCCTGACTCAGATAATCCTGCAAGATTTTGGACACTGCCAGTGATCCAATCTATAGTGCACTCCAGTATCTTTAAATGCTACTCTATTGTTTTTGCGAACCATTTTTTTTCCACAGTGGCTATCCTCGGTCTCGGTGGTTGCTACACAGCCCTCCCTCTCCTTGTCTTTCAGTGAAGTTCTGCCTTTTCTAAATTCTCAAGACCAGCAAAAAATTGTTGCGTGTGAAAGAATATAGTCCCTGAAAGCCTGTTGAGAATGTTCAAGCATTTGAGATTCATTTAATTCATTTTTAAAATCATTAGAAAATTGCGACACATAAGTGCTCTCTTCCCAGATCCATAGTTGGCTCTGACTGAATGCAGTGTGGGCAGAAACAAATGAAGCCCCGCCTCCAGCAACACAGATGAAGCCCTCCCAGCAACATGGATCAGCCGAGCTAGGTAAACCCTCCCTGGTGTATCAGCAACGACACTGCTGTCAACTGTGTTTCTTGGAAGTAAAATAATGGACTATAACACAGCCTGCTTCAAAAATTTTGTAGTGACGTTTGTAGAATAAGAATAATAATGCCTATTTTAGAGTAGGTTCATCTAGCATTGGTGATAGTGTCACTTTGAGATCCCTGCTCCAATATATTGAAGTCCCTTTAACCTGTTTTCATGATGGAAAGGTGACCTTAAAAAATGCATAATGAGAGGAAATTATTCCTCCCAAGCCCTCTGAAACAGCTTTTTGACTCTTAACTCTACCTGTGATGGTAATACAGGTTAAAAAAAAAAAAAAACCAGCCTAGAAAATTTAATTTCAGAACAGCATAGTTTTTTTGAGAAATATTAAAGTTGTTGACCATGAGTGATGTAGTCACTATGGAGAGTATTTCTGACGAGGAGAAGAAATGTTTTGTTGGATGTCATCATGGGTTAGATGAGAATTATGACAATAACTGGCATGGATTCTGTGCTCATCAAAGAAAACTTGAGCTGAATAATCCAGCTTCTTCTTTTCCTTTGTCTGAGAACAAGGGACTCTCTATAGGAGAAGTTAGCATTCTCATTACTAGGAAATGCCTACTCACATTATCAATTCATAAATGGACTTTCTTGTTTGTGTTTTAAGATTCATATGAGTTTTGCTTGACATCGTTCATCAACCTAGACACTAATATGACCATGATCGACTATGTTTATAAAATTTCGTTGCTGAGTCTGAAGGCTAAAAGGCTGTGTGGCTCAGTATCAGTCACTCTCAGAAAATGACAATCATGAAAAGTTTCATCTGACATTGATGTAGGAGAATCATGAAGTACAACCAGCATTTGTTAAGACTTTATCTTACTTCTGCGATGAATAAGCATTGTGCTAGAGCAAACTGCTTCTGCATCATGTGCAGGACAATTTCATGTTTCCTTTTTTTTCTGGACATTCAGCTGAGACACATTCCCTGCTTTCTTTGAATCTAGGTTGGGTCATGTTGGAGAGGAAGTGATGGGGAATATCTGGTCCATGTCAGCGAAAAACAAATTAACAAATATACTTTCTCCTCATTCTTTCTCTTCCCTTAATCTGTCAGTAAAAAAAGGACTAGAGGCTTTGAAGTCTCAAGTGGAAGATGGTGAAGTTCTAGCAAGAAAGAACTTTAGATCGCTGTGCAACTACAAGTAGAAAAGTAGCACAAAGTCGTATCCTTTGACTTGCCCTGGACAATCATGTCAATAAGATATAAGCTTTTATTGTGGTAAGCCACTGAGGCTTTAGAGTTGTTTGTTACAGCTACTAGTGTAACTTGCCCCAGTATTTTCAACTTACTGTTTCCTAATTATATGGAGGGAGTGATTTTTAACACTTTTATGGGCTGGTTTACCTAGCACATATCACTGACAGAAAAAATACATGCACTTTTTTTTTTGGTATCTATCCTCTCTGACTTCCTTTTTACAAACAACTCTTCTTTGATCTTGGTTATTTTGTGTAGTACTTAGTGAAATATTATACCAACAAATTTGAGTAAATTTATCATGATTTTAGTATATTTCTTTTTAAATCTCAAGATTCCACTAACAATTCAAAATGAACATTTATTAACAAATAAATATTTACAAGTTGAATATCAAAATTAGTTAATGGCTTCTTGTTTTTATCAAATAATATAAAATTATCATAACTGATGTTGACTTGCTAGGGGGGTAGCATGAATTTTGAACATGGAAATGCTTTTTACTTTTCTTCCAAATCTATCCCAATGTATGGTTATTCTTTTTTAATTTATAACTCTAAAAGATAATGCTTATTTGCATTTAATGTAATGTTTAAGTGAAAAATTTAACTCAATAAGGGATAAGAAATGACTTAATTATACCCTAATACTGTCTAGGCTTTTTTTTTTTTATTTGTTGGTTTGTTTTGTTTTTTTGAAATGTCACTATTTTTTTCTTTGCTCACATTTTTATTTTCTAATTTCTTTTTCTTATTGTCAGAAAATGGCAACATTCCATTTTTAGTTGCCAGAAACATTTTTTACTTCATCTTTATCCCAGTTTAGTCAAGACACCATTCACCATCATCTCCTTAGGCTCCAGAAATTTAATATGCTTCTTAAAATATATTATCTAGTTCTCACTAAATGTCTCCAAATATTATTGGTAGAGAACTTTGGCAAAGACTTTAGAAACATTATCTAATAGGATGGTCAGTTCATATTCCCTTTCTCCTTACTGCCCTTGTTCTCCACGTAAGAGTGCCAGGACAATTTAGACAATTTAATGTAGACCAAAATCAGTAATGTCATGAGGATGGGGGTGTGAGAGTTGGTCATAGTCAAGGTAATTGAAAACAAAGACACAGGACTGAAAAGCATGATATTTGGAATCTTCCAAATTCTAGCTCTTTACTTTTGATGGAGTAATTTAGTTTCTTTTTTTTTTAAGTCTCTAAATTTTTCATCCTAAAATAAAAAAAAAATTGTTCCTTCTAACACAGCCTTTAAAAGCACAAAGTATAATAAGCCATGCATTTTAATTTGCAGAACTTCTTTGCCTAAAACTACTGCTACTCTGGAGGAAGAAGATGATAGAGATAATGACTATCTTATCACAGGGTAACTATAGACATTTGGAATAGGAACAAAAATGTGCCTTTACAGAGGATGCCCCAGGGAGGTCCAGCTAATAGCTGATTGCATTTGGAAGGGATATTTCTTATATATACTTTTATTCTAGCGTCCCTTATCGGTGGCAAGTTCTTACAAAATTTTACATATTTAGAGACCTAAATTTATATCTTAGGGGTAGAATTATTTTAAACTTAAAAAGTGCAAAGACTGTGTTAAACCAGAATTCTGGCTTGAGTACTCCTATTATCCCCAACACAGTCTGTGTAGGTAGACCCACTTGGGAAGGTAAATATAATAAGGAGTGCTGATGACCGCAGAACCAGAACAAAGAACTCTAGCTAAATCAACTCTCTAATATTAAAAGGAAAAATAAGGGCTATTTGTCAAGGAATCAAAATCTTTACATGTGTTAACTATCTTTTTGTGTGTGTGTGCAGTCATTAGTATAATAGGAGTTACCCTGGTAATAGAAGACCATTGAATGGTACTTTATGGACTTTGACAATATAAGCCTCTGGGATGTTCCTTTTTTCTCTCTGCTACCAAAATTGACTATCCTTTTCAATCTCCAATCTCTCTTTAAATATCTTATAGATTCAATGTAGTACAGTATTTCTTAGATATTATTTCTTTTCACTTTTATGTCTTTAATTGGAATTTTTGATATCAAAACACCAAAGAGAATATACTTGTGGAAAGATTTGATCAGGCATCAATATTTCAATATATTTTTCCTTGTTTTTTTCACCTGTCAAGGAATACAATGTATAATTAAATATTTGCATACCTGTCACTTAACACTTTAAAGCCCTCATTAAAAAGAGAACAAAAACAGAATATTCCCTGAGAGAGTTATGACATTATACCAAAAGATCAAACATCTGAATTACAGGAGGTATTCCTGAAGGAGAAGAAGATAGTCCTGATGGCACTGATGCTCTATTTTAAGGCATCATGGTGGAGAATTTTCCAAGCATTGTGAGAGATACAGAAATTTAGATAGGAGATAGTTTCAGAACCTCGACTTGACTCAATCCAAATAAAGCATCTCCCAGACACATAGTAATTAACTTTTCCAAAGTTAATATGAAAAAGAAAATCCTACAAGCAGCCAGGCTACAAAAAAATCTACTTACAAAGGGAAAACTATCAGGATGACTGCAGATCTTTCAGCTGAAACTTTTCAAACCAGAAGAGCATGATCAAGGGAACTTTAAATTTCTTAAACAAAACAATTTTCATCCCAGGATGATATATCCTGCTAAAATAAGTTTCATTTGTGATGGAGAAATCGAATATTTTACTGACATGCAAATGTTGAGGAAATGTGCCAGAACTGGACTAGGTCTACAGGAAATACTCAGACTCATTCTTCATGCTGAAGCGCATGGTGGTCCACCACCAAAGTAAACACACCCAGAAATTAAATAACAAAGCCTAGGTTCCACATGGTGCAAGCGATAAAATTAAGCTCTGGACCACTGTAAAACCAGATAACCCAAACTCCAACACACCTATAGATTCTTTCAAAAAACATGAATGGCTTGAATTCCACACTAAAGAGGCACAGGCTGGTTGAGTGGATACAAAAACTCAAACTCAGTATCTGTTGTCTCCAAAAAACACACCTAACCTCTAAGTAGATTTCATATACACCAAAGACAGTCCAGCTGAGAATCAAATCAAAGACACATTTCTATAGGCAGAATTATGAAACACTGAGAAAAGCAATTACAGAAGACATACATAGATATACAAATATATCATGCTCATGGATTGGCAGAATATAGATTCAATGCAATTCCCATTAAAATACCAACATCATACTTTGCAAATCTTAAAAAATAGTTCTACATTTTGTATAGAATAAGAAAAGCCCCCTAATTGCCAATGAATTCTTACATAATAAGAACAAATCTAGAAGCAGCACTTTACCAGACATTAGGTTATACTACAAGGGCTATGGTGATCAAAACAGCATAACAAGGTAAAGATAGACACCTAGACCTATGGATTAGAATAGAGAACCCAAATATGAAACCATCCTCACATTGCCACCTGATCTTTAACAAAGCAAACAAAACATACACAGAGGCAAAGAATCCCTGATCAATAAACGATGCTGTGAAAACTTGATAGCCACATGTTAAAAACTGAAACAGGGGCAGCACCTCACACCACTCACAAAAATGAATCACAATTGTTAATAAACTTAAGAAATGAAAGTATAAGAATTCTAGAAAAAAGTGTTGGAAAAACTCTTATAGATATCAGCCTACGGGTGGAATTTATGAGGAAAACCCCGATGGCAATCACAGCAATAACAAAAACAGACAAATGGGACCTGATCAATTAAAAAAAAAATTCTGCACGGACAAGGGCACAATCAATAAAGCAAATAGATAACCTACAGAGTGGGAGAAGATATTTGTATGCTACACATAGGATAAAGGAATGCTAATCATAATAACAAAGAAATCTGGAAAATTAACAAAAAAAGATCAAACTTCCCCATTAAAAAATGGGCAAAAGGCATGAACAGAAACTTTTCTAATGAAGTTAGACTAATGGCCAACTAACACATGAAAAAAACACTCCACATCACTGACCATCAGGGAAATGTATCAAAACTACACTGAGATATCACCTAACCCCAGTGAGAATGGCTTACATCAAATGCTGGTGTGGATGTGGAGAGAAAGGGACATTCGTACACTGTTAGTGAGAGTGCAAACTGGTACAACTCCTGTGGAAAGCAGCTTAGAGAGTCCTCAAAGAACTAAAAGTAAACCTCCCATTTGATCCTGAAATCCCACAACTGCATATTTATCCAAAGGAAAAAAAGACATTTTATAAAAAAGACACTTGCACTTAAATGTTTAAAGCAGCATAATTCACAATTGCAAAGATCTTGAAGCTATTCCCCATTGTGACTTTTATGTCGAAAATTGGCTTCCAAAGTTGTTACAAACCTCTGAGCTGTTTAGCCAAGGTCACTAAAGATGTATTCTTATGGGTTTAACATGTAGATGTGTTAAGCGAGATAGAATTTTGCTTTAAACATGAGCCTGGTGCTCAGATTTATTTAAGTGATCCATATTAATTATCTAAAAGAATGTGAGTATGAATGCCTGCCAATGAAAGCTGTATCTTATTTTCTGTTTTATCTTGAAATGGATGACGAAGAAACATATTTGGCAGAGACTGTTCAATCTCCATAATTTCTGACAAAGCAGCTTTCAGTTCAGAAGGATCATCTTACCTCTCTCCCTTCAATACTTTGACAGCTAAAAGAGATATTTGGATACTGCGTTAATTGTAATCATTTGAAAATTGTTGCTTTCCTAATTCCTAATAATCAAATTACTTAATTTCAGGAAAAAAACTCTCAATATTGGAAACAGATGAAAGAAGTAAAGATTAAAGAGAAGAAGCAGAAAAATAATGGAGGCTTTTAATGCCAAAGTCTCTCTGCTTTGGTATTAAAAGAATCTGGTTTAAATTAGACACTGAAATCCTCTAGCTGAATAACCTTGAAAAAAAAATTCTGACCTTCAGTTATTCATATTAAATGGGTACAAAAATATCTTATTTGCAAGAATGTTTGAATAAATTTATGTTTGTGAGCTCATAAATAATGTATAATACAAATACAAAGATGTTACTGGCAAATACTATCATTATTTTTTTTATACCATGAACCTCCATGATTGTCTGTTTTTTGTTGCTCCATGTTTTAAGATTTTAAAATACTGTAGCTTAAAATAAGGATCAATTGGTTCAACATTCATTTTAAAAGAATCATGGAAATAGATTGGACAACCATATTAAAATCTCATTAACAAAATTCTTTCCTGCCTTCCTCCAAAGAATCCTCAGTGAAGAGGGAGATTAGCTTTCTTACCCCTTACCCTGAAAAGAATATTAATTCAGGGGAATAATGTTGTTACTCCAATATGAAGTTTTTGATGTGCAAACCATCTGTTTGAAACTTTAACATAACTGTATAAATTAGCCGAAGTGAGACATGATTTCAAATATAAACTCATATATTGCAATCTTTTGGTACCAGAGTAAAGAAATGGTAAGAATATTACTAATTTAAATATGTTTTGTTCAGAATGCACAGAAATTATTTTTGACACAGCCTACTCTTTAACATTAACAAAGTTCTATACCAATTTATTATATTTAAAAAACATAATGTTAAGATCCTTTATACATATCATTATCTGAAGTGGCCTTTGATATTTGTAAATTTTCTGGAGTTATCTTCATTCTCCTTAAGCAGTTTACGGTATTACAGGGGATCCTGAAATCATTTTGCATGGCACCATACTCTTTTGACGACAGTTGAAAAGCCATCACTTCTCACTTGATAATTGATACAATTGCTTTCATTGAGTTTTCCCCCATCCCTACAACTTGGCTCAATTTAATTTTTAGTCCTTTAAATGAAACTTACAGTGTCTTCATTTAGAAATGTGATGTTTTCAAGCTGAATTAATTTGTGTTAATGGCAATTTTCTTTGTAAGAACGACTTGAAACAGTCTAGTTGATCATTTTCTTTATGATAAAGAACAAGTACCTTCAATTTAAACATTAATGAAGTGGTCATAGCAATGAAGGTATCTCTCATGTAAGGTTTCAGTGGTCAGTTTTTACTGACACTCCTTTTTGCATCGTTTTTGTTATTTACTGATGATTGCACACACCCTCTCCTTCTAGAAAGGATATGAGACAATTTTAAAACAGTGTATAGTCATACTTCAAAAAATCTACCTGAGGCATTAGGGTGACAGAAAAACAAACGTGGGGGAATTTCTATGAATCCAGGGAAAGATGACACAAAAACTGGGCTCCAAGATTTTCCACAGGCAAGAGAAATTCACGAGCACAATGAGTTACACAATATAGAACCTAAAATACAAGCAAATTCCTTAAAAGTCGCAGCCCATTCTGACACTGAGGGCTGAGAGGAATTTCTCCTACATATCCTCATAAACATGGTTGTTCAATATCATTGTGAATCCTTCACACCATCTTACAGTAAATATAATTAAGAACTCCATAGTGTTCTGTATAGGAGAGAATAAGTCTAATTACCCAGACGAAGCCAAGGACATTTTACTGAAATTTGAAGAATGGTACTTTTACTGAAAGAACAGCTCAGTAAAAAGCCCCTATAAATACAGTAGAACCTCCACAGTTGATCACCTTTCTATAATGACTGGATATATACCCCACGTATCTCTCAGTACATAGGCCTAGTTCCTTGCTTACTACAGTCCTTTGGTTGTCACCTTCCTAAAGTTCTACTCTATCAACAGTGCTGCTAAACACTGCCCTGGAAAGAGACATTACTCATGGGCAGACTCCATGTCTTTATTAGGAAACAAGGTGAAGCCCCCTCCAACCTAAGGGAAACCTACTAGCAGTAACCCCAAACTATGCCATGAACATGGAAATTTCAAAGAACCACCTACCTCCAACAAAGGCAATACCAATTTAAGCCACTGAAAGAATACCAGCCTTAGAACAATGTAGTTTTCTGATGAACACTTTCAGGAATTTAAAAATAAAAATGTGTCCCCAGATTACTACATATGTGAGAACGACGTGTAGACAAACACGCACTCACACAGAGGGCGCCATGAAAATGTATACACAGTTTAAGAAAGGAAAAAAAATATACTAAATTTGCAGTACTCAAGTTACATTTGAATTCTGCAACATGTGCCTTTTGTTATCAATATATGTTATTACAATATTAATACAATTCTTTTTCCTTTCCAAAATGTGTATATATTTTTGGCACACTCTATGAGTTTGTGTATGTGTGTGTGTATAATTATGTTACTTGTTATTGTCCAGAACTTAGATGTATATTGAAGAATGCATATTCACAATTATTCTTTGAAATGCCTTACACCATTCTTTTTTTTTTTTTTTAGAATACCCGGATAGTAGAGTCAGTTATGTATAAAACTTACTTCTAGTTCATGTTATCCACCCACAGAAGGATACTTTTCTTTCTCTTTTAGGAGTGTTGGAGCACCTGGCATTCAGTTCAACTAAAATCAATATCAAGTTAAAAGGACATTTGGAACAGAATGGAAAATAAATGAAGGATAATACATTTTTTATTACTCTGCTGGAAATTATTTTCTGATATAAGAAGATATCATCAATATGATTATTTGTCATTATTGACTTTCTCAAGTTATTAACTGTTCCTATCTCAATATCCTCATCTACTGAATGGGAAAAACAATAGGAATTCATAGTTTTGCTGTGAACAATATATGAGGTCATACACATAACATGACTTGGATAGTTACCTGGAACAGAACAATTGCTCACTTAGGGTTAGCTATTGTTTATCAGAAAGCAAAAAGTTTGTGATCACGAAACCTGTAACCAATTCCCATTTATACCATGGGAAAATGAAAGCTCAGGAAAAAGTGAAACAATTGTATGTCATAACAAGTTTATCTATGGGATAACATATAACTATATGATGGAACTGTTGAGTTTAAGACCTGTTCCTAACATAAAATCTTTTCAATACTGGATATTCTAGATCAACGGTTCTCAACTGTGGGTCGTGACCACTTTGGGCGTCAAACAACCCTTTCCCAGGGATTGCCTAATATCAGATATTTACACTACGATTCATAACAGTAGCAAAGTTACAGTCATGAAGTAGCAATAGAAATAATTTTATGGTTGGGGGTCGCCACAACATGAGGAACTATACTAACGAGTGGTAGCATTAGGACGGCTGAGAACCACTGTTCTAGATCATCAGACATTTATATAAGTCATCAGTCTGGAAATCTATTAGTGTGTATAGTTTTCAAAAACAGAAATACCCTAATAACCCTTTCTTTACCACAGACGAGGCCATGAATATACCACCACCAGTAGAAATCATCAAAGCTCAACTGAGATTCTAACACTATTTGGGGGACCAGTTTGTCTTATCAAATAGCTAAATTATTGGGCTCACAAGTACAAGATTTGCAGTAACAGCTTAATTCAGATTTGGTTTTCAGAAATAAAAAGTTTTAGTTGTTACATGTTATATTAATTTTCTACTGCTGCCATAAATGATAATAGAAGCCATACAGTGGAATAAATCAAAGAGTGAATATTAATAAAGAATTAAAAAACAATGTCAATCAAACGTGCAGAATTGAAGTGATCTGCTACAGAGCCTAAAATTTTGTTAAGGAGAAGGAAAAGGAGAGAGAGAGATGAGTTGGAAAAGGAAGAAGGTAGTGAGGGTGGAACTGAGAAGGGAAGGGAGGGGAGGGGAGAAATAGGAAAGGAGAAAGAGAGAGAGAGGAGAAGACTTCTGAACACTATCATATGGTGAAAATCTGACTTCTATTTCATAAGGCAACAAACAATATTAAAAATATTGACTATCTTAAGACATTTAAGTTCATTGCAAATTAGATAAATGATTCAGTCTAAATATTTCATTTCAGATACACTTAAGTTCATTGCAAATTAGATCTATGATTCTGTCTAAATATTTCATATTCCTTGGCTATCAAAGTAGTTATTCTAAGGACATGCACAATTGAAACTCTTCCCAAGACACGTTATGATTCTTTAAAGGTGATGTAATTATTTTTGTTTAGTTATAATTAGTCTTTGTCAATGTTGTACATTGGTTACACTCTAGCATTTCAAGGTCTGTTTGCTTTCTTATTCATAAAAATTAGCCTGCATCCTTTAGTTATGTAAAAAGCCTCCTATTCAGTTAGGAACATGTCATATCAGATTTATGTGATGGGCTACAACTTTGCCAATTTTTGTTCTTAAGACATAATCACCTAGGATAGCACATTCACTCTTGAGACACAGTGGCTTTTCCACCCATTATCCTCTCTCTTCTTGTTTTCGGCTAATTCATTTCATCTCAAATCTTCTTCCTTTACCCCAAATCTTCTTCATCACTGCACACATATTATTTTAACTTTGCTTATTCTTGCTGATTGCCTGTTCCTTTAATTTTCTTTGCTGCAGCCTGATAGAAATTTATTTTTGTTTTCAGTTTGGTGAAGAAATTTGGGAAAAAAATAAACTTTAAGAAATCAAAAGACTATCCTAGTATGAACCTCCAAAAGATTGAACATGTTCTGAAGAAAAGAGGTTAATATAAAACTATTAACATAAAAACCTTTCTACTTATAAATAAACAAAAATCTGTTAGAAGAGAATAACCCCCAGTCACCCCTCATGTTATGCTTTTCAGGGTCTCCATGGTGGGAGGAACCAGTTACCTCAGCTTGATCAATAGGAATGTTTTCATAGTTGTATAAATTATCCAGGTCTTCCAAGGTGGCATCGTAGGTTTCTGAGTCATAGTTGATGGATGGCAGAGTTGGGGCAGCCACAACAGCATCCAAGATGACAAGGCCCAGAACAAGTCTTGCTAATGTTTTCATTTTTCAAACTTCCCTGATCATAAAATATTGAAATGCATGAATATTTAACTGATCATAACTTATGAATAGTTTGTATTCAATCGAAATTATAAATCAATGTCAGCTAAAAGGAATGCTAGCTGGTAGCTTTCCTTCCATGGATAATTAACACACAGCAAACTATGTAGCTGCTGAAGATCGATGCTCTCCCATGCCCAAATCAATCCGCACAGTAATCCATGATTGTACAGTGGATATTTTGATTACAGTGAAACTGACTTCATTTCATAGAGAAAAATGTAGAAAATGGAATGCAGAAAGATTGTGAAACATTTATTCACAAAAGCCTCTTACATGTCTAAGAGTTTTACCATTTAATAAGTGTTAAGATTCTTCCCCGAGCTCTGGGATATAGGGTTGAGAATGGCGATGATGACTACAACTGCCTCATATTTCACAGACGAGGAAAATGAGGCAAAGGTGGCTAGTGATGCATCTAGAACTGTTTCCTAGAAAGCCTGAGAAAACCTCTGGAGAAAGCCTCAGTGGTTTTCTCCTGAACAAAATAATGAATTTTTAATTTCCCTTCTACTTCTTTGTCGTCTCTGAGTATCTGGATATGTACATAGTCTGATACGTACATAAGTTAATGCCTCACACAAATTTTTCAAAATGTTCTTAATTAAGTATGAAAGGTTTTTTCTTTTAGTTCTTAGCATTTTTGTTTTAATTTTTAATATCTATGATTTGAACTCTGGATCAATAAGAATACACATCTAAAACATTATATGGCAAGGTTCACTGAGGGGAGGATTTGTACACACATGGTATTAGAGCCATCTTTTCTTCTGTGATTATTTAATAAACATAATTCTTACATTAGGAAGTTCAATCAAAATCTTACAATATTAACTATTTTAGTTCTACAGACTAATGAATACATTTAGTTTGGGGGGAAACCTCATGTTTTCAAACAGTTAAGTGGGTCCTATGAGAAAAATATTACCTAATGATCACTTATTGAGTAAGCAAAGTATAAAACTTTTTCTCAAGCACGTCTAATTTTATCAAGTTTTGTATTTTGGATAAACTACTTGGGTTTGCTTTAAGAATAGTAGGTATGGGGTTAGTGCCTACCCACACATATAAAAGGGAATTCATGATAAATATTACTGTTAAACTTGAATGCACTGGCAGACATACTGACCTTCAGCTACTTGAAAGAAGGTCTTTATGAAGCAGGTTTAGGCAGAAGGATCTGAATTCCTCTGAGAATAAGAAGTAGCACAAGGAGCTCCTTTTTATTCCCTCCCATGCTTTCTTCCAATCTATTTCTTATTCACACTGGATAAACTAAGCCTCTATTTTACCTGCCTTTGCAGAGGTCTTTTCAGGATTGCAGATTTGGAACCGTTCTAGGCAATTACCCACAAAGTCCTTCTTAATAAAACAGTGTGATTTACAAATCTTCTAGGAACAGTTCTTCCATATTCAAGTGGGAATCATTAACAGATGCTACTACCAACCTAAGAAAATATTTTTCTCGTACACTTCTGGCAACCTCCATTGTTCCAAGAAATCATGCACTTGCTCATTCTTATTCCTAGTCCATACTCTATTCGATTACAGATGGCTACATTCCAAAGTTCACTTGCATTTGGCCTATCTTCTGATGCTATCAACAACAAGGCCGTCTGTGTGAACCTTAAAATAGTGAGAAACTTCTATCTATGTTTAATTAAAAAATTACATTCTTCCTTCAAGCAATGACATCAGTACTTAATGTAGCTTGTTAATTGAGACTTAAAATTGCTGTTCATAATATTTTGCTGTTCATAATATAACAGTTCATAATATTTTGAAAAGGCATGTTTGTTTAAACACATAACTCAAAAAGACATTCTGAATGCATACTATCATGATCCCTAGAATATTTTTAAATACCTGAAATGTCCCTGTTTTCTTCCTTTGCATAATATTTCAACCAATATCAATCAATAAGGCCTGTCTATCCTGGTAAAGGATGTGGTCTATGTCTGGGCACTTGATTTAAGGCATGTATTGGAAACTACTCTAATTTTATTGGCATCTGTCATGACATGAGGATTGAGATCATCTACTTTGTAGCATGTTATTAATTCCTAAGCTCATTCAGAATTTTGCATTTTCCAAGAATAATATAAACTCAATAGCAAAATTAAACCCTACCCATTCAATCTAAGTTCACCAGAAGATATTCAAGCAAGCTGAATTATTTTTTAAAGGTTGTTATATTAGGGGAAAAAGTCTCTAACCCAAGAAGAAAGCAAGTATAAAAACTTACCTTTGGCTCCGACTTGGTGAAGTGGCACAGAGTGACTGAGGGCGCAGAGGCAGTGGTATTTGCCCCTGACCAATGGATGTGAAATCTGGTCTGTGGGAGGTGGAATTTATAACACTCAACTTTCTGTTTGGAAAAGGTAACCTTGAGAAATACTTCTCAGTCTTTAAAAACCCCAAATTACTTTATAGTCACCCAAACTAGGAAGCAGAATCCAAATTACATAGTATATAAAACTCTTAAAATTGTGTTCACAGACTTCAAAATTGCCAGTGTGTTAGCTTAAAATTTTTAAATGTTGGTTTTAAAATATCTATAACAAATTCACCAGTACAGAAAAGACATTAATGAATACAGTGTTATCACAGAGGAATATTTCAGAAATGTTCTAATAACAAAAGGTTTTCCCAAATCTTGCATGTTCTTGAATTGCTTTCCTCACTTTTCATTTATGTTAACTGAAATTTAGTAAATGTTGCAAAAATCTTACCTGGTCAATGTCGCGTAAGTAAAATAAGATATCCAAATTATTTTGATTGCTTGGAATGCTTTGATAGCAATGAACAATGAACCTTTGCATAAAACTTCTTGAAAAAAACATGTCCAGAAATCATGCATAAATATGATCTTTGTGTTTTGAAAGAAAGGGGCTCTTTTTTTGCTCCTCTGTCAGAGCCAAACAAATACAGTTATATATATTTTTAAAAATTCCCCTCAAGTATAAGATTTATTTTAGGCTCTTGATACCTGATGTGGTTTATGAGACTGACTTTTATTACAGGTATAAAAAGAAAATATATATGTATTAAATTTCCACTCCTCACTTTCACACTATAAATGTTCTAGAGAAAGATGAAACTTGCATTTTGCACTTTGTAGATATCTAGGAGTCTGATTCTCCCTTGTGTATCAGGAATCTTTCTTCCATGGCCAGAAGTGAATAGCTGTATTGAAGTTTATTTTATTTTATAATTTTTGAGACAAAATCCCACTCTGTCACCCTGGGTAGAGTGCTGTGGCATCATGGCTTGCAGCAACCTCAAACACTTAGGTTCAAGAAATCCTCTTGCCTCAGCCTCCCAAGTAGCTGGGTCTATAGGAACAGAAATAGCAGTGATAGTGGGAAAGGTATGAAGTCTACTGAGATCTCTCAAAAAGTAGAGAGGCCATGATGGAAGGAGGGACTTCATCCTGCCATGTTTGCGTCTCACCTCATCAAGTAGAGGATCCCTTCAGATGTAGTACTCTGGAAAGAGGCCTGAATCTGGCAGAATTCCTAGGCTGGCTTTGTTTAGCAGTCAGGTCCTACATGGGCTAGTAGGTGGTTTCATATATATTGAAATATAAATATATATTTCATATTTGGTATGAAAAATTTATTTATTTATTTTAAATTTTTTATTAAATCATAGCTGTGTACATTAATGTAGTCATGGGGTACAGTGTTCTGGTTTTATATACAATTTGAACTACTTTCATCAAACTGGTTAACATAGCCTTCATGGCATCCTCTTAGTTATTGTGTTAAGACATTGATATTCTACATTTAGCTGGAAAATATTCTTCTTAGCATAGTATCTCAAGAATGGAAGAAAAAGTATCCAATGTACTCAGCCCTACTTTGAAATTAATTGATAGCTTTCATAGGAAAACTATAACCCAATTTTAGCCCAACAATATAGACAAAGGGGAGAGGGAGGGGAGGGGAAGGGGGGGATGGGTGCAGGGATGGTGTTTGGTGGGACCACACCTATGGTTCATCTTATAAGGGTTTCATATATTGTTATGATCTCTATATTTAAGTATAGTGGTTGTCACTATTCACAGATGGGAAAACCAAGACTCAGAGGTTAAATCGAGAATCACATGTGACACACACACACACACACACACACACACAAAGAGAAAATCAAGTTGGATTTTCTGTGGTTCAGATCCCCGGAGATCACTGAGCCTGTCTACCTATCAGGCTTTGAAAGGGAATCTAAAGAGCCGAGAGCTACAGCTGACTTTTTATAGTCTCCCGTAATTTGGGGGCTTTTTCAGAGTCTTTAGAAGAAAAACAGATTCATAGCATATCCACAAAAATACCCAGTGTCTCTTCCTTTTCTCTTATTATTTACTCTAGTACTTTGCATACCTTTTAGGTGGCAAAACGTGGCGTCCTACCCAGTCCCTGGTGTCCAGGAAGGCTCTGACTGCACTTGTACAACTATTTCCAGAAATAATATTTCCACAAAATCCTTTGTAGAACTATTGATGTTCACATGATATCTTCCTCAGGCTTCAGAACACTGTCTACCAATGCACTTAAAGTCCAATTTTCATGACAATTTAAAAGCCAAACTAATTGTCTTAGTATAAGATTGAAACCATGAATTATCATTTGTGAACCTTTCTTACTCCAACCAAATAAGACCTTCCCTTTTCCTTATAGAAATTGACAATTTCTTAAGTAGTTTCTCCTGCTCATGTCTGGACCCTTACCAATATTTGAAAATCTATTTTAAACTGTGAGAGATCAAGTTTTTTAACAATCTCATGAGTTCCTAATCACCACTGAGCAGTAAGAAAGGATTAATTGCCAGTTCCAGCCTCTCTTATCCTTGGTAAATATCTTCTAGTCTCACGATAATTTTCTTAATAGAGCCCAAGCTTGGTCATTAGAAACCCTCAGGGGATCAGTTATTATGACTCCTTGAGATTATCTAGTAAGGGAGGCTTTGTGCCTTTATCCCTTTAAGCCCTCAAACACTTTATAAAACCTTTTGGCTATGAGCCCTTACAAAATTAATTAAGCACTGCTCTACCTGCTTATACAGAATTAATTTTAAACAAAGCACAGTCTTTTCCCAATGATTGCTTTCTCTCTGTTCTGTGGCCATGGTGAGCAGAGAGTGGCAGGCACTCTGAGGATAGCCACAGCTGCCTGTCCTTGTCCCATCCACAAATGGTCACATCATTAAGAATGGCAGGTGGGTATAGATACCTTACCCTGCTGATTATAAGGAATAAAAGCATTGCCTGCAGTAATTAGCTATCTTCCTGTAAAGAGTTACTAGAATGAATGTCATGTTGCTTCAGAGAACTTCTACTCCCCAGAAGAGGTACAAATCTCCACACTTCTCAGGGTCACCATAAACACATGTTACTGTGTTGCTGCTACCCCCTAATCTTCTCCAATCTTCTTATCCAAGAACATTTTAAGCCTGATCTCCAGTCTACAAACTCACCTTTGTCCTCAGTTTCTTTTGGAAAACGTTCCTTGAATTCCTTTGCCTTGAGAGAATCCGGCCATCTCCTGACAGAGGTCTTCCTTGGTTATTCCTTGGAAGTGGAGGGTGATTGTGTCTTTTCATTCACATAATTCAAGGATGGGGAGTTTTTTCTTGTTCTATGTTTTCTGTGAGAAATGATCTCTTTACTTTTTCAAAACCCTCATCCGTCCTGTAGCTCATGACATCAGGCTTAGTGACCCACAATTTCTTCCCTGTTGTCAGCAGTTTGCCGTCCTTGCCACACCCTCTATCTTTTGTCGAGGTCTGGGTCTTGCATTCCCTCCACACATGACCCTGTCATCATTCCCAGTCATGCAGTCCTCCACATGCATGATTCATCTATTTGATGGCCTGGTAGTTGCTTTGTCTTCTCGTGTTTAGTAAAGTTACCTCATCCCTACCTTCCTCCATCACTGTCCAAACCACCAGCTTATTATTACCAGGCATTATATAACGTACTAGCAGGACACTGGGATTATTTGTCTTGACCTCATGAGCCCTTCATTGGGTAGACCCCATCACATTTTCACTATCCATTAAATCTCCTCTCTTCCTCCTTATCCTTAAATTCCATGGGCTATTACCATAATTACTTCCTCTCAAGCACCTTTTTTTCTTTCTTCTTTTCCCTTTTCTCACATATTCACCTCAAGTTTAGTTGAGCACAACTCCTAACTTTCTCCCCTCCTGCATCTGAGAAGCTGTATATCACTGGTGAAAATCACACACGGTGGCGATTGGTTTCACTTCAAATTCTTGAGCATAAGCTTCAACCCTAGAAAGAAGAAAAGTATGCAATGTACACAGCCCTATTATGAAACTAATTTATAGTTCTCAAATGAAAGCTACAACCTAATTCTAGCCCAAGAATATGGGGAGGAGGTGGGGGATGGGTGGGGAGAAGGGCAGATGGATGGAGGGAGGGTGATTGGAAAGATCACCTATATGGTCTGTCTAACAAGGGTGCAAGTGAATTTTTCTAGAACTAGAGTATAAATGTTTTAACACAATAACTAAGTACATGACACAAAGTCTATGTTAACCAGTTTGATGAAAATATTTCAAATTGTATATGAAAACATTACACTGTACTCCATGTTTGCATTAATGTACACAGCTATCATTTAATTAAAAAAAAAAGAAGGCAGATCTAGTAAGTTTCAGATGTGGACTCCCTTCTAAGCCAAATTGACTGTCTTATAACGTAGCTTCTGTCCTCAAACATTTTGTATTACTTTTCTCTTCACTGAAAAGGTAGAAGTCATCAGAAAAATGTTCAGTTAAACTTCTACTGTCAAATCCACCTGCACGTACAGGCATCTTCTTTGACTTTCTGTGACAGTGCAAGAAGTTAAAAAATATACTCCCCAAATGAAAACAAAACATCTATTCCCAGTCTATATTTATTCAGTTATCTCCTCCCTCTCAGTATCTCCACCTCTAATTTATCAATCCTGGGTCTACAAGATCTAACAATTAAGTTCATGCATGTGGGTTTACAAGGGCAGCACTGCACAAACAACTCAATAAAGTTTCATAACTTGGGTATATCAGCGTCTCACAGCTGTGTTCATGCTGATTTGGGGCAGTCTCTTGCTGAGTGGCATTTATTATTCTTGTGCCATCAGGAGAATGTGGGAGCTTGCATTCCAGCAATGAGAAAACAACAAATTTCTTATTAAACTTTGGCAAGAGTGGAAGTGAAATCAGGGACTTGATAGCCCAAGTTGATGGAGGCGAAAACTGCAGTATATAAATGAGTTGAACATTTTTCTAACGGGAGAGAAAGCATCCCTGATGAAGAAAGGTCAGGATGGCCAGTCATGAGCAGAACTGATGAAAACATTGCAAAACTTCATGGAATGGTGCATCACAATCATTAGCTGACTAATGGGAGAAGCATAGCAGACCAAGTAAACATCAATAGAGAAACAGGAAAATCTTCCAGAAAATCTTGGCAGGAGGTAGGCGTGTGCAGATACGGTACCAAGGAGCTCACCGATGAACAAAAGCAAAGGAGAGTTGAAGTTTGCCAAGACCTTTTGGACAGTCAAGGGTATTTCGTGCTGTGTATCACTGCTGCTGAAACATGGATGTACCAATGCAATCCTGAAACACAGCACCTAAGTGCACAGTGGACATCAGCCAATCCTCCACAACCAGAAAGTGCCGTCAGTCCAAATCAAGAGTCAAAATGATGTTGCTAAACATTTTTGATATCAGAGGGATTGTTCATTATGATTTTACACAAGTGGACAAACAGCTAACCAAGTTTACTATTTGGGAGTGCTGAAAAGGCTGTGTGAAAAAAAGTTAGAAAGAACTTGAAATTTTCACCAACTTTTCATCATGACAATGCACTAGCTCACACAGCGCTGTTTTTGAGGGAGAGTTAGCCAGTAAACAATAACTGTATTGTTATTACAGTTTATTTCCAGTTATTATTGGAGTTTTTAGCCAGTAAACAAGTAACAAATAACACTCCCTACTCTGGCCCCAAAGGGAATTTTCTTTTTTACCCTAAGTGAAATATTGAAAAGAAGACATTTTGATGACATTCAGGATATCAAGGGTAATATGACAAAAGCTCTGAAGCCACTGCTGAAAAAGAGTTCCAAAACTGCTTTGAAGGGTGGAGTAAGCACAGGCATCAGAGCATAGATTCCCAGGGGAGTACTTCAAAGGTGGCCATAGTGATATTCAGCAATAATATGTGTAGCATTTTTTCTAGGATGAGTTCATGAACTTAATTGTCTGGGCACCGGACCAGGCAGGTATGCTATGCAAACCAAGTGAGCTTAGTGAAAGTCAACAGGAAACAGCAACATAGAGAGCACCTGCTAAGTTTAAGGGAATGCAGGATTGAATTATTTTTAAAACATTGTACAACTCAAAATGCACCTGTAGATTTAACTTAGCCTACACATAAACCCTTCAATTTTGGCATCTGCAATTAGGCTCCATTAAAAAAAAAAAAAAAAAAGGCCTTAAGACTCCACATTTTCTGATACAAATATCTTTGTTGTAATGTGATTTTTGGTCTTCTGGATATATATCTAATAAAGGAGCTGCAGGATCAAATGGCAGGTCTAAGAGCTATTTTAATATACATGGGGTTACTGGCATTTCTGGTAGTAATAATGGATTCTTGACTAACATGATAAATTAATTTTATTTTTTGTATGCCTTTTTTCTGTTGCAGCTGACTGCCTACCTATCCAGTGACACTGTCCAAACTGTGGCCCTTGGGCCTCTTGAAGTGAGGTTTAACCCTTATCTGCTACCTTCACATGTCACATAGAAAGATATGTGGTATGGACTTTTGATAAGACCCTGAGAGAGTTTCTGTCCCACTCAAGACTCCTCCTGGGTAGAATAATAGAAAACAAAATACCATATTGTCTTAGGAAAAAGGGATTTCACTGATTGGCCCAAGTAACTGAAAAGTTCAAGTCTGTCTTTTTTCTTGAGAGCTTCCTTTGGTTAGCAAGATTCTCAGATAGACTTCAAAAGGAGTAGATAACTATAGGTCTCTGATTCTTACATTTGTTCAGGTTAAAAGCCAGTGAAAAAAAGAGGATTTTTCATCCTGGAAAATCTCTGAAACATTGTGTCATTGGTTCTGAACAAACCACATAATCATCCTTCATTCATTCAAAGAAAGACAAATGGAGTTATATTTAATGTCTAAATTGGCTGCGTCCTCATCTCATTCAAAGCTCTGCTCAAATGTCACTTCTTCAGTTGTTCTTTCTCTAACCACTCCATTTAAAATAGGACCAATTTTTTTAACAGATTAACACTTAAAACTTTGACATTGTTGCATGAACTATTAGTTTATTTCCTCCACTAGAATTTTACCACCATGAACACGTGGTTTATCTGTTTTGTTTAGTGCTGTTATTCTAGCCCATAACACATATTAGGCATTCGATAATATTTGTCAAATCAATGAACCAACTTAGGCCCTTACGCCCAAGACTTTTATCTCCTAGTCTCCAGTGGACTAAAAAGGCTGTGAAGACTGGGCTAGTGAAAGAACAAATAGATCATGAGTTGCAAAAGTCTTTGATCTCTGAGCCTGGGCTTTCTGAAACATATTTTGTTGAGCTAATGTTCCTTTCGCTATATTTCTTATTCTTGTATGTCTTCCAAATGACTTTAATGTAAAGTGCCAACAATATCATAGATAAACAAAATATTCTGGTCAGGCAGCGCCTGTGGCTCAAAGGAGTAGGGCACCAGTCCCATATACAGACATGGCGGGTTCAAACCTGGCCCCAGCCAAAATCTGAAAAAAAAAAAAAATGCTCTGGTAATATTATTAAATTTTCACTTTTCTTTTGGCTTATGAAACAGCAGTTTTCTGGATCCCTTTTCACATCATTGACACTTTATCAGTAATAATTAAAATAACACTTATAGTCAATCACCATTATTGCTCACTTTATTATTATTATTTGGATGTTGAATTGTTCTTTTCTATTTGCCTACTTATATTATATATTCTAAAAGATTATTGTTTTGGTATAAATCACCCATATGCATCACTCTAAAAATTCAAGGACTATAATTATTTTGAGAAAAAGTAAAAATAATTACCCAAATACTTACCACTTCAATTATCTACAGATGAAAAAGGGGTAACAGAGATAGCTAGTTATTACATATGTATGTAAGAGCTGGATATTATTATCTGTAAATGTTGTAAAATATTAAAAATACGATGTCTTAGTTATAATATTTAGCTCTACTTATATTTAATATGAGAAAAAATTAATTAAAAGAATTGGCAAAAGTCAGGTAGTTGTTTTATCATAAATACTAGCTCAAAAAATACTTATCTGAAGATCCATAATCATGAAAAATATTAAGGGTAGTAGAATCATTTAAAAATATTCCCAAGTTATTTATATTCAGACTTCAGCCCACATTCCAATTTTTATGCTTTTACTCCGTTAAGATTGATAGCAATTTTCCTTTGTCTAAATTGCACACTGTTTTCTCGGTTTCAGTGATATGTTTTGAAGGGTTGTAATGGTTCCTTTTCTTTCACTTCTACGTATTACAGCATTTCTATTCATTACAACAACCTATTAAATTGTTGCTACTACCAATCTGCCCAAGAATATACAAATAGAAAGTGTGAAAACTGAAATGATGAGGATCTGTATCCAAGGCATTCTTTCTATCCCATTATACATTACTGTGTTTTTGACCTTAGATACATACATATGGATGTTTACCTTAGATATATACATAATGTATTTAATACTGGTGATCTATTCTTTTTCTATCTACCTCATTGTTGAAATACATCATCTTGATATAAGTTCCTTTTTTAGGTGTATTTATTTCATTTATTTCATTTTCGTCCCCAAAGTCTCATATGTGCTGAGTCCCTGCATGCTGGAAACTGTCTATGAACTTTTTATGCTAAGGACAAATTTTTCAGCAAGCTATTATGGTGTCACATTTTTCTTAGACTATTAAATCATTGTTTCCTTGTCTTCTGGCACTGCAGGTTGCAGTGGAAAAGTCTGAATCCAGCCTAATTATTATTCACTGTTTAGGTCACTTGCTTTTCCTCTCTGGAGGCTCATGAGATGTTTTCTAGACTTCAAACCTTGGTAACATCACCAAATGGTGACCTGGCCTTCATGTCTTCATACAAATATTTCTTGGAGAAGATGTATGCACTATTATTTGCAGATTAATTTTTATTCTTACTTTTAGCACAAAGCTCTTCTACTATGCCTTTGGATTTTTATTTCTGCTTAATTCATTGTGATCCATTTTCTGAAATAAAAGGTATATTATGTCAAAGCTCATTTTTTTATCCATTTTCATCACTAACATTGTTTTACTCCAGTTTTATTTGATTCTTTTTTGTATATTCCCTTAATTCTACCTCTCTCCTACTATTTTTAGTAAATATTTGAATTACGCCCAAAGAAAGAATAACAAACACCTGCCCTCTATGAGAATCTCCTCTAACAAAGCCCAGTCTGACCAAGAAGAGGAGCAATGGGCCAACCCCAGCTCCCACCAGCCTTGATTCCTCAGATAAGATTAGGAAAAAAAAAAGGAGATAAGAACTGCTTCTGAAGGTCATAATCCAGAAACCCAGATCCACTGAAATCTTAGATTTAACCTTAAGAATGTAGAATGGTGGCTCACACCTTGTAATCCTAGCACTCTGGGAGGCCAAGGTGGGTAGATCACTTGAGCTCAAAAGTTCAAGACCAGTCTGAGCAAGAGGAAGACCCTATCTATGCTAAAAATGAAAAACTGAGGCAAGAGGATCTCTTGAGCCTGAGTTTGAGGTTGTTGTGAGCTATGACTCCAGGGCACTCTACCAAGTAGACAAAGTAAGACTCTGTCTCAAAATAAGAGAAGAAAGAAAGAAGAATATAGAATGATTACCCTCCCTAACACTTTACCACCACATTGACAGGGTTTTAGTATAAAAACAATATGTTTCAACTAAGAGAGTTTTGAGACACAGACCTTTAATATGGAATTCTTAGGGAAAAGTCATCTCTGTCCAAATAGCATAAAACTTCATACTAAAATCCTGATGACTTCAACACCCATTATCTAGGACATTAAGCCAAGTTTTCAACAACAAAATTACATGCCATGGTAAAAGCCAAGGAAAAACAAAAACAATTTGAAGAGACAGGGCAAGCCTCAGAACATGACTTAGATGTGAGGTAGATTTTAGAATTAACAGATAGAGAAGTTAAAATAAATTATTACTAACCTGTTCAGAACTTTAATTTAAAAACTATACAAAATGCAAGAACTGATGGATAATTTAAGCAAAGAGAAAGTCTAAGAAAGAATCAGTGGGAAATTCTAGAAATCAAAGATCCTGTAATACAAGCAAAAAATGTGTTTTGAACACTATCGTCAGTGGACTGAAGGGAGCAATGGGCCAACTCATTGGGCAATGAGCTATCTCATCAGTGGCTCAAGGGCAATGGGCTATCTCATCAGTTGCTCAATGGGCAATGGGCTATCTCATCAGTGGCTGAAAAGGCAATGGGCTATCTCATCAGTGGCTCAAGGGCAAT